>NW_026607006.1:447500-1047500 GCF_029890125.1 Rhinichthys klamathensis goyatoka | reverse complement strand
AGCTATGTCCACGAATGACAAAAGTGCATATAATATATAGTAAAATAGATGTCAGAGTAATTCAGTTGAATTCTTTGTGAAATATTAACTGCTATTGAAAGAGTGTGAGATTTTGTCTGAAAGAGTGTGAGATTTTGTCTTAAAGGTAAAACAGTTTAGGGTAAAAAAGCATTTTTACCATATATCCATGTATTATAATGCAAATAGTGACAAATGTGATAAAACACACTTGATAAAAGAGTGTATGAGTTCATACATCACACGTCAGTATTGAAACATAAAAGTCAAAGTTATATTAAAGTTCATTTGAATCTAAAAATACCTGAACATTTGTATAAAATGACTAAAAATAATGATCTTCCAAGAATCAGTAGAAGACAAATAAAAGAAGCAGCAAGAAAAATGCCAAGAATAAATGTGTTTCATAAAATACCAGAAAGTACTGATAGAAAAGTTAAGTCTAATTTTTAAAAGGAGAAGAATTTCAAAGAATTTTAATGAAATCAATAAGTCTTTAATGTCATTTATGGGAGTTGATGCCTATGTAGAGTGATTCAAATCACTGGCTACATTATGATGATATGTAGGGTGTATAAGGTCGTATAAACAGCTTAACTTTAACAAAACAAAAGAGTGACATTCAACATAGATAAAAACAACAACAACAAAAAAAACAGTGTGATCCATACAAGACCAACACAAGACATTGAACTATAAGGCTACACCCAGACTGCAGGTAAATGTGGCCTAAATCCGATTTTTTTGCTCACATGACTCAGATTCTGTTTTTTTTTTCATGACAGTGTGAACAGCACAAACCACATGGAATCTGATCTTTTCAATTCCGATTGTGCCACTTCCATCCATGGTCCTAAATTCGATACAGGTCAGATGTTTTACAGTGCGACCGCAGTCCGAACGGTCATATCGGAATTCATGCGACTTTCCCGTCGTTCTAGAGCAACAATTCTGCGCTCATGGGAGTCACTTCAAAAGTTTTACATACCCGACGTTATCAAGACAGCTGTGAATGGAACTCAGTGAAGGACAGTAATGTGTCAGAAATCATAAGTATTACAGTAACAGCTCTATATACAAGCAAAACGCGTATCATAAATGTTTGACAACTCTGCTCTCTTTTTTTGCATCCTCACCTTTGTCTTTTTTATATTGCCTGCGTATAAATTTACTGGCTTCCGCAACAGATCACATATAAATAAACGCGTAGTCACTTACTTTAATGTTCTCCGTGTTTACTTCCGTATGGAAGATGCTACACTGCACTCAAAAAAATGCTGGGTTATTTCTGTAAACAAATTGTTGGGTTGATTGTGCTGGGTCCAAATATTGGGTTGTTTGGGGTACTGTAAACACATTATTGGGTTGCTCATGCTGGGTCAAATGAGTTGTAAGGGGGTCATTCACAAATAAACAGCTGGTTGGGTTATTTTGACCCAGCAACTGGTTTATTACTTTTTCATTCTTCGCGGAACTTTCTGGATTCTTCACTTCTGACTCGAGGAGCACGTCACTCGGAGCGGGCAGTGTTTTGTGGTAAATTAATATGAATGTTTACCCATATTTTTAACAAGTTGTGGTAACAGCAGCGTGCTAATTACACTGTTCAACATACAGTCTTTGATATGGAAGTGTGAGGGGTAACGTATTTATTCTGATAAACATTAAATAGACACAGCTAACGTTAGCTGGTTCGATTTTTTTTTACAAAATGCCGTATCGTTAAATCCTATAAATCGACTCCTATAACATTTTGTGGGAAACACTATGTATGCATGCATGTTTGTGTCGAAGAGCTGCTACTGTAGCTTACTTTTTGTGGCTTCCTCAGTTAAATTCTGTGGCTCATTTAGGAGGAGATCTGACACTGCAACAGACAACAAAATAGGTTACAAAGTATTACATACATGCTAATGAATATAACACAATACATTTTGATTTCCACACCTTAATGGAGGGGAGACACATTTGTCACTGAAGACTCTGGTAATGACTCTTCTACTGTAAAAATAACATTTTATTTATATACTGTAGAGCTGCAGGTATAAATAAACACTGAAAAAGTTTAATATAATTCAAATGTTTACTAAATATATCCGGAGATCTTGTCATTTGTCGTTCTGTGGGTGAGAGAGAAATATAAGGTATCATTCAAAATATATTTAAAGCAATATATGTTAAATAAATAAATAAACTGGAGAGTGTTATATTCTGCAAACCTTTGGCTTGTGGGAATGTTTGAGGAAATGGCTGATCTAAAAACACAACAGAAATGTGAAAACATGTTAGCAGGTTGCTTTGAATTTTCAGAGTTTTAGAAAACTAAATAAAGCGGATGAGTGAATAACGTATTATTAGTGACTTACATTTGGGTGGACTAGGTTTTGACAACTTTTTTCCCTGAATTGGGATAAATCTGCCCTTATCTAAAATATATAGAAAAAAATATGAAAGATAAAAGTTAGTAGCAAAATGCATGTTTTATGTATAAAAAAACCCTGTAATTGACAATTTTGCTCTTCAGTGGACTTGGTATTTAGATATTTTTTTAATAGATTTTTAACAGTTTCAGTTTTAATTACTTTTTAATCAGTTTTAATCACGCTGTAAAGTATAACGTTTCCAAATGTTAAAAAGTATAATTACTTAATGCTATAAAATGTCATTATGTTCCACTGGAGCACTCCTGTGACTTTCTGCAGACAGCCCTTACAATATAAATAAACTGACCTTTCACATGCATGTTGTGTGATTTAAACATTTACCATCTGAGGAGATTCCAGTTTCAGACTGAAATCTCCTTGGCTTTTTGAGCTGCCTCTTTTTATTTGAGGTGTCCTCCGTTTCCAAATTCGACGTCTCTGGAACAAGTCGGCATTTCTGGCAGGCTTTTGTATACGAGTCTAGAAAATATAGATTGTTGCCAGAATATTACATTTCATAAAGTAATTTTCGAGATAAACCGAAAAAAATGTAAACAACATTGTAAGGCTAGTGTTTGGCAAATAGGCTATCCTTACAACAACATATTCATGAGTTACAGACAATACACAGTCTATAGACCTGTTTTAATCCGGTTTTCCCTGTTCTTAGCCACATTTTTTTAATACGGAACCGTTTCCATTTTTGTTTGTCAGGCATGGCACTTTTTTGAACCAACTGCCGTGTGTTCAGAAATGTTCAGTAAGAATATTCCCTATAAAAAAAAGAAAAGACAAGCTTTTCGTTTTGTTTGTATTTTATTAATCTGATTTTAATATTGCAAGTTAACGCTACTTTAAAGTTAATTGAATACAAAAGCATACTTCAGTGGTCTCCTCCAGCCATGTGGTTGGGATGATTTCCACCGAACTGTCATCTGCAAATTCCACCACTGCAAATGTTTTCTTTTCCATCTGTTAAGAGATTAAAATAATAATAATACAGTTAAGCAATTAATAAAGGTGAACACATAACCATCTCTGTGCAATTAGAGCAGGAAGAGTCGCTGGCCAGGGCGGAGCAGGATGGGCCGAAGGCCAGGGTGGAGCCCCTTCAGGCTTCCCTGGATGTGAGGACTTCTCGGGCAGCCACAAAAGAGAAGACCCCTCAGGAGACCATGGCGGGACGACCTTCATGGTCCTTTCGTGGAGCCTACTGCCCCCCAACTTCCTGTTATCGTAGTGGCAGATACGAAAAATGGCAGAGTCGAAGAGTCGCAGTTTCTGTTGTGTTCCAGGCTGTTCGTCTTCCACCCAAAAACAGCCCTACCTTTCGTTTCATTCTTTTCCTGTCGATCCAAACCTGTAACCCAAATGGATACAGGCGATCCGAAGAGAGGAAGGGAACAGTTTTGACATAAAAAGAGATAGCACCTATGCCTGCAGCCGGCACTTCGCTCCGGAGGATTACGTTGGTGGCTGTCGTTTGTCGCCTGAAGAGTGGTGTTGTTTCGAGCCTATTCCCTTGGAACAATTTTACTGCTCCTTTGAGAAGGGAGTCAGTATATGACAGAACCATCAAACGTCAGTCTAGTATCCAGCTATGCTGTGAAGATAGCACCATGGTGGCTAAGGCAGTAAAGATGGATCACGACTACGTGACACACCCACCTGCAGGTAAGATTGCTCATAATGTGTTTAGTAAGTTAACGCTAGTCAACTATGTGTACCGGTAATGGATAAATGCATTTCTAACTGAATAACTTAACCCTTGTGCATCAATTAAAAAAAGTTACACAGGTACATAGAGGACAAAAATGTCTGTATCAAAGAACTGTCATAAAATTTTTTTTAATTAAATTGGGAGCACAGACTTAAGTTTGGTCTTATTTTAAAGAAGACCCTTGGCAGATTATTGCTTAAAATGAATAAGTAAATCCAAAAAAAGTTTTGTAGGTTTAAGTTTATGAACATTATTTTATATAAAATATATATTTTATAAAACCAAGTTTAACTCTAAAACGTCTAGAAAATCAAAGCCATAAATCTAAATAAGTTGTGTTCCAAATTTGAGGTTGAAATCTTTGATAGCGGTAATTATTTTGTTTGGGCGCAGTAACAGATTTTCCCTATTGGATGCCAGCAAAACTTCACTGGTGCACACAGTGATTGGATTTGTTATTTGCTGTTGAGTTTCTGTAACATAGTCTCATGCTGTCTAGCTGTAGGGGGCTCTGAATGACATTCTTTCTGCAGTGATGTCATTTAGGAGTTGACATGATTACTGTTCTGTGTTGTGTTGAAAGTAGCATAAATATGTTAAGACTGGTTTTTAATTTCTTTATCTTTACAGGTGCTCTGGATGAGGCTTTGGATTACATCCATGACTTAGAAGCCATGTTGCATAACACTGACCTACCACCCCCTACTCTCTTCAGCCGATACTGTTCATCAGTGCCGGAGTGGGCCCACTTTTCAGCCCGGGAGTTTCAGGCCCAAGACCGGCCCACTTTTTCCATGGTGGTGGAAATTGGATAAATGAAGCAACAGTTCAGCTCTTACTATTGTGTAGTTTTTATTAATACCATGGTTCAACAATAATGTAAAGGTTAAATAATAATTCACTTAAGCCATGGGTCGGCAACCCGCGGCTCTAGAGCCGCATGCGGCTCTTAAGCGCCGCCCTAGTGGCTCCCTGGAGCTTTTTCAAAAATTTGAAAATGGAAAAAATATTTTTTGTTTTAATATAATTTCTGTAGGAGGAAAAACATGACAAACATTCTAAGTTTTTCAACGTTGTAAAAATGTGTATAATAAATATTTAATTTCAACATTTCTGTCAACGAAGAATTTACGTCATAGACTGTGACACACGTGTCTGTCAGATCGGCGTGATGCCAGACCGGTGGCTGACAAACAAACAAACTAACCGGCGGGTGAGTCATGGGCCATGGATCCCAAGGGGAAAAAGAGAAAGATAGCTGAGCACTCCCAACGCACTCTAGTGCAGTGCGGGACTAGATTTGATGGCCGAGTGCGAGCGCGGGCGCGTGCGGTAATGCACTCACTGTACTAAAACAAAATAGAAACGATTTGCAGGCCAGAATTTCTATTCATAACATGTTTGCAGCGTTGAGCGATGTAGCCAATCACAGACATATGTGTTGATTTCTTGAACGCAATGGCCAATCAGAAGCATTTAAGATAGACTCCCCTCACCGCTCAAAACTGACTTTTTTGTTCAGTGCTGAATTCTGTATGCTGGCAAATCCTCTAATAATAACAAACAACGTGTGGATATTATGAAAGATTCATTGTGCAGTCAGCTTCATTGATAATAACAGAGATGTGTGAGATCGCGATGAACTGTCAGCTTTTTAGGAATTATTAAGAGAGCGCACTTTGCGCGCATTCAGTCATGCCAAACCATGCACGCATAGTAAACTGCTTGCTTTTATGTTAAATTAACAGTGGTTTGTGTTTTAATGCTTTAATAACAAATAATTTATCAGGAGGATGTATGGTGGCGACACGTAAGCTAACTTGAAAGTATTTGGAGGTACAGAAAAAAAGTCTATTTGCGGGCGGGAGCGGAACAAAACATAAATGTTGCGGGCGGGAGAAAGAAAGTTGAGAACGCCAGTTATAATGACCCACGCATTAAAAAATGGTCGGGTTAAAATCGGGCTCGGGCTCATAATTACGTTTAATGTGTCGGGCCGGGCCGGGTCGGGCTTGATTTTTTGGGCCCGATCTAAGCTCTAATTTATAGCCTACTTATCATTTTGATACTAATAAAGCTAATATACCACTTACAGCATGTGTTGCCTTCATTATAAGGCTTATATAAAGCTTTTAATTTTTTGCGGCTCCAGACAGATTTTTTTTTTTTTTTTCTCTTTCAACATTTTGGGTTGCCGACCCCTGACTTAAGCTGAGAAGTTAACAAAAAATATCATGGTCATTATTATTTTTCTGCATGGGTATCAAATTGTGGTAATTTACTCCTTCTGAACAAACAATACATTTTGGTTTATCATGTACCGTCATATACTGCTCTTTCTTAAAATTACAGAGGGATTTAGCCTATGGATATCTACTTTTGTTATCCTGTAAATCAGAATATGCTGTCAATAGCCTTAAAAAAATATTTTTGCCATGTTTTCTGGAATAAAATGTTATATAAATCAGGCTAGGAATAATATATTTACAAATCCCTCAGTAAATGTCTTCATAATATAACTAGGTACAAGACTGCAAAGTTTGGTGTATATAGGTGCTACTGAAGTGGAGATTTCGGACTTGGAGTATGAGAGAAAGGTCATTTTGAGAAAATGGGCTTTAAAGATTTAGCAGCCAATGAGATTGCGCATTCAAAGTTAAATCCCCCCTTTTACTTTCACGATTGGTTGCTGATAAAAAGGATATTACCATATTTGGATCTGACCGCATTGTACAGGAGAGAGAGAGCTTTCTAGCGGTGTGTGTGATGACGGTGCAGACAGCGATCGCGGAGCAGCGGGATGATATATCCAACTTCAGACAAACAGAAAAAGTATAGTAAAATAAACACCTAAATGTGTATTTCTGACTTTTTTTCACCACAAGTCTGAAAGAAGACAAATATCCCAAAATCTCAAAATTGACCAGTAAAAAAACGATGTTTTTGCCTGCCGTGTCTCGCCTTAATTACATTTAATATTTTGCTTGTGAATAGGTTGACAACGCTACAATGGTATTTGCCGAATAATTACGTTGCAGCGTTGCTAATGCTAATCATTACTAGGCCTATCTCTCTTTACCTGTTGCCACTTGTGTTTGTCCTCTTGAAAATAAATCTGTAAGCTTGGCACATTTTGCTGCATCCTCCTCCAATGCCTTTCTTTTTTTCAACCTGGCTTTTTCAGCCCCTCCTGGCCTCTTCCTCCGTCCTCCCTGACGCCTACAGTAACGGTAGGGCCGGCCCAGCTATCGGTAGCCTACTACTAGGGCCTACTACCTGAGAAAACGTTTTGAAAAAGACGGGCTATGGACCCAACCAACTCTATTTGGAAAAGGAGGGGAGAACTCCTTTACATGGTGCAACCCATGCAGAGGCTGCGCGCTTCGGTGTTAGAATGCGGAACGTGTGTAGCCTTTAAGAGAAGATAGACAACGTGACAAATGTAAAAAAAAAAAAAAAACATTTCCTCGACCGGCCCAAAAGTGAAGCGGCCCACCGGGAATTCTCCCGATTACCCACCCCGGGCCTGCTGTTCATCGGACGACCAAATTCGTTTCTACACCAAATTTCCATCCGAGAGGGTTTTTACTATGTTTAGGGAGTCGATTGCACCATCTGCCCTTAGACTGGTGTACTGGACCAAAGCAAAGAGGGCAGGTGAGGAAGGCTGCCAAGATCCCAGCCCACCACGCATCATGCCATTAATAGATGAGTTCTTGATGTACTCCATGCGGGTTGCTGTTGGCATGAAGGAGCAGCTCATTGCTGACATGTTCAATGTGAGCATTGCCAGGGTCAGCAGGGTTACAATCACCTGGGCCAATTATCTTTTTATGATGCTGAGCTCACTTCCCATCTGGATAAGCAGGGAAAAGGTTAAGTCCACTATGCCCCTTAAATTCCAGAGGTACTGTCCTAACGTCAGAGTGATACCGGACTGCACAGAAATTGCCCTGGAGACAGCCTCATCCCTGACCTTACAGTCAGAAACATTTTCGAGCTACAAAAACAGGACGACATTGAAATGCCTGATTGGAGTTGCTCCCAATGGTTTGGTGACATTCGTCTCACCCCTGTACACTGGGTGCATCTCAGATAAGGAGATCACCAGGATCAGTGGAGTCCTTCCCTTGCTGGAGCCAGGAGACGACATCATGGCGGACAAAGGGTTCCTCATTCAAGATCTCCTTGCTGACGTTGGAGCTAAGCTCATCATTCCACCTTTTAAGCGTTCAGCTCAATTCAGCAAAGAGGAAACGGAACAAACCCAAGCCATTGCCCGCCTCAGAATTATAGTGGAGAGAGTGATCGGTAGGGTAAAGTCCTTTCACATCTGGGACTCTCCTGTGCCGCTCACACTGATTGGCAGTGTGAATCAGATCGGGCTTAACTGTTGTGTTTTTGCAAATTATCAAGGACCTTTTTGTTTTGAAGATTGAATGAATTAATGTTTTGTATGTAAATAATGTATAATGTGTAAATAGTATGTAAGTAATTTAGTGTTCCCACATATTCTTAAACTTTAAATTAAATATAATTGTTATATTAATATTGTTCTGTTGAAATGTGACTGATTTCACTAAAACATTAGATGAACGATTAAAACAATTTTGGTCAAAATGCTGCATCCTTTAATTTTTTGGCATGTATGTGTAACACCAACTGATTAATAACAACTTATTCAATAAATAACACAAACATTTACAATAAAAAAAAAACATTACAGTTCATCAACAGTAAGACAGAAGGCAAAACTGATTGGTAAAGACAAGATTACTGGAATTCAAAGTATGCATTCATGTATGTGCCATAATAATATACATCTAATTTCTCTTTCATTTCCGCTATGAATGAGTCATCACGCCAAATTCTTTCCACAGTTAAATTTGATACGGTATTTGTAACAAAGTCACACCATGTCAGTCCTGTGATTGCCAGTTGGCCCTGAACCTGCCAGTAGTATTTATGTGAACGCTTCAGACTGGCGTGGTCTTCCTGCACCTTGAGGTGAGCAACCTGAGATGGATAATTTTTTGTGCTGCTCTTCACCTCAACCAGGCCAAAAGGAGGCGACTCTGAAGGGTCATACACTCGACCGTCTGGACTGGCCCCGAGATGTGGTGCGTCAGGGTGAATGACGAATCCTCCTGGTAGCACATTAACTCGCATCAGTTCAGCATAGTTTGCCAGCACTTCAGGCTCCACCAGCAGACCGCGCTTCATTGCAGCTGTTTGCTTTGTGCAGCCTCTGATCATCTGAATAGCTGCAGACTCCTGCTCTTCACGACACGCCTTTGTCACAAGTGACGAAGGAAGCGGAACAAATGTCCGCTGGAAGTGTGTTCCCCCCGGAACAATATCAGTGAAACACCGAGCCGGTTCCGCTTGTTGTTGGTTTCCATGACAGCGGCGGCTGATGAGGCAAACGGTATCAGGTGCGGGCGATTGGTGTGAGGATCGGCGATAGGGCTACGGGGCCGAATGAAGCAGTTAAAAGGAAAAGGAAGAGGAAATTGAGTGTGGTACTCCCCCGGGAGAAATCGTTCTTTGGCAGTAGCTTGAATTCGCTGGGATCTTTGGAGAGGGCTGTGAGGATTTGGCTGGATTACGGGTGCAACGGTGATTTGTGTGAATACAAGCTGGAAGCGTGAACTGGATGGGAAGTAGGAGAATTGTGGAGACACAGTCAAGACTGGAGAGCGCCATCATTCCTGAGAGGAAGCTAAGTAATGAAACATCGGATCTGTGTGAATGCATGCCTTGCACTGAGTTGAATAAGGAATTGTGAAGTGTATTGATTTCGAGTGTAACTGTCACTTAAGAGTGTGAACTGAGTCATCATTAAAATCCTGATATCTTCGTCTGAGTGTGAGAGTATTGAAGACGCTGTTTTCCATGCTGCGAGAAGTCATCTGCATCTCTTCATCTCCTGAGTGCTGATGCAATATAACAGTGGAAGGATTGATCATTGGGTGAGTGCTGGCCTTATTGCACTGAGAGTGGATGTGCAGTGCCTGAATTGAAGTGTCACACAGTATTGGATTTGATGTGAAGTTGCAGTGTGTGTGGATGTATATGTATATTTAACTGCCAGTATTCTTCAGTTCATATTCTTGCCCAGTGTTTGCTGAAAGCCTCCGTGTTGAATGTGCATGTTCCGCTCGGGCTATAAGCCCTCGCTTCGATACTGAAGAGAAGTGTGCTTGCCCCGTATAACTTGTCCTGCCTATTCAAATAGAAGATTCTCCTGCTACTGTCTTGTGTGATGCCCGTCTGAAGGAGGGATCCACCCTAGCCTCAGCACTGTCCGCTTAGAGCCACACCATCCAGCCGTAAGCTCGATTCTCCATCTTATAGAGGAGTGTGCCTGCACCTGTATAAATTGCTCTGTCTGTTTAAATAGATGATTATTCTGCTACTGTCTTGTGTGATGCCCGTCTGAAGGAGGGATCCACCCTAGTCTCAGCACTGTCCGCTTAGAGCCACACAATCCAGCCGTAAGTCCTTGCCCCATTGTAAAGGGAACTGAGTTTGTACAAAAAACTGTCTCTGTCTTTGGAATAGAGGATACCTCTGCTAACGACTGAACCCCGCCGAAGGAGAAAGAGACACGAGAGCCCCCGCACCTGCTGCCCAGCGACGACACGGGAGTGCGCCCTGCCTTGAGGAGATATACGTACCCACCTGTCCTCCAGTGAGGCTGCTTGTCCTTTGGAGAGGTATACGTACCTGCCACTCACCTGTCCGGTGGAATGGAGTCCCCTCCTAGTCTTCAGTCCCGGTCCAGACCTGTCCGGACATCTGTCCGCCTGTATCACGCCCAAGAAGGTTTACTTACCAAGATACTTACCTGCTTGCTGGAACGGCGGTCGAATCCCTCCTCCTCGGTGGTTGCCGGTGGCATGGATCGGTGGGGCGAAGCCCTCGCTTCCCAGGGTCCAAAAGCGGGCTCCCTTTCCTGGGAAGAGACACAAAATCCACGACAAGACTTTTTAATTCCCCTTTTTAGACAATAAAGATTGTTCATTTTAATTCCACTTGTCTGCCTGGTCTCTGGTACGCTCCTCGAGGTGGTCCTGGGTTTGAGGGGTGGGTGCAGTCTGGCTTGGCCCCCCCGACCTGTGACACGGACTTAACCATTAGGCAAAGGTCGGCAATTGCCTTGGGCCCCGAGCTACCTAGGGGCCCCCAAAATGCCCCATTAAATTATCCTTAAGTTGTTTTTACTTTTCGCAAATTATATATTTCTAAAAAACATTTGCGAAAAAAGGCATCAAATCATTAGTGTCGCAGACAGAAGGGGGCCCCCCACCTCACCTCACTACATTGGACTATTCCATTATCTCACTTTCTGCGTGTGAAAGTGACAAGGCTGTAATGCGCCGAAAAATAAGTGATTGACAGACGGTGTGCAGAGTGACAGACAGAGTGTACAGAGTAGTAGACAGAGTAAAAATGAAGCGAAGCTACCCAAGCGGTGCTAAAACAGCAGGAACCATAAAAGAAAACCATACTACCTTCGCCTTGGGTCCCCAATTTGCTAAATCTGCCACTGATCATTAGACAGTGTGTATTTAAATATGCATTTCATCAAGGATTCAAATATGAATACCTTATTTATTTCTTATTATTTTACTGTGTTTTTGCATGTAAACTTCTATGCCCGTTTGTGATTATTGCAGCGTGTGAATGGGACTTTTTCTCTTTTTTTATTAATGCCATGAACCAGAACAATACGAGACCTAATCATTCAAAGTAAAACAAATACAAAGTAAAATAAGAACAGTGCCAGAGGACAAGAAAAAAACAACATAAAATGGGTGCTACTTTATACATATCTGCTTACAATGCTATAAGCTCTAATTGCCTTTTTACTTAATTACACAAAACAGAACAATAAAGCTTAAAATCATTTTTAAAGCAAGAAAGGTTTGGTTTGGAGTCAGACCATTTCATTTTATGAATGTGAAACTTCCCCATTAACATTAACAATTGTATGAAGTGCCTTATCTTTCTCAATCCCATGATCATTGAAGTGTATCATTTTGTCAAATCCACTCAGCTGTAAATCAATGTTAATTTTTTTCTTAATTAAACGCTCCACATCAATCCAAAAATATTTTTGTATGTATGCAATGAAAAAATAATGTAAAATTGTTTCCTTTTCACCTTTAAAAGCACGTTTTACTGGATATAATCTATAAGAGACTTCTTTTACTTTGTTATTAATGTAGAATTTGTCTACTGTTCTCCAAGCATTACGCCAATTTACGTCTCCAAACACAGATGACCAGAAAAAGCGAGCTGGAGGGTAAACAATATTATTAAGTATATTGCTAATATAGTTATTTGAGACTTTATTTTGTAAGTGTCAATGGGACTTGTATTTAGGTGTGAGAGACGGTGTGACGTCATAAGTCTGCGCCGCGACCCCCTGTCTGTTGTGATTCGGCTTAAGAAGGTTTGTTATTTTAAGCATTTATAGTGTTTAAATCAATACATATCATTTAGTCAATTATAGTTTTTAGATTCAAAATAAAAAATATATTTATCACTGAATGAACACATGTAGGCATATTGCTTCATCTAACATGAATGAACGTTATTTTTGTATGTAAATTGTATCCACACATGAGTAACAGAAAAGGTGCGTCTCATTTCGCCCCCAATATCGGGAATCAGTTTATTGTAAACACGAATTCGGTTACTGGAAAAAGTTATGATGGCAGAAACGGAGCTTTTTAATACTCCGAGTCAATTGAATCAAATACTTCACAAATGATTCAGTGATTCGAAGAGCTCGATTCACCACACGCTGACGAGCAGTGTAAATGCAACAGAAACACAAAAGTGTGAAATACATTTTTTTTTACAAACCAACTGCAAATATATATTTTTTTTATTAAAGTGGAATCTATTTAATATAATTAAATAATTATAAACTCGTAACTAAGTAGTGTATGTATAATTCTTTTGTGTTCTTTTATTTTTGTACAGCTAGCTGGGTATTTTTTTTTAGAAAAAACTCCTGGTGAAGCGACAGATCCACATGACACTATTATGAAGATGGCGTTTATTAAAGAAGAGAATGAAGACATGAAGGTTGAAGAAACATTCAGAGTGAAACAAGAAGATACTGAGGAACAAACAGGTTGGTTTCATTCTCAAAGCTGAACTCACTCATTTGATCCTTATTAAAATGTCCAGCTCTGCAGAAATTATTGATATTTTCTGAAGATTGTCATATGAAGTGTCCTAATTAATGTAGCAGTCAGTCAAATTAACATTATATAATAAATGGATTTTCACTCTAATCAAAAAATATATAACAAAAATGCTGTGGAAATAACCAGTGTGTTTATCGTCTGCAAGAGGGGTTTCAGCTCTTTGCATTTACGAGTGGTCTTAACATTGTCGAATGTATTCCCTCATGCCTCTCTGAATTTCCTTGCTATTGTGAAGCTGGAAAAGGGAGCAGAGTTCTTGTACTTGCATTGGACTGCATTTATATAGCACTTTCACAGACCCAATGGCCACCAAAGCGCTTTACATATTGCCTCACATTCACCCATTCACTCACTCATTCATACACCGACGGCGGTGTCAGCCATGCAAGGCGCCATCCAGCTCGTCGGGAGCATCTGGGGTTAGGTGTCTTGCTCATGGACACCTCGACACTTGGTCAGGTGGAACCGGGGATTGAACCACCAACCTTCTGGTTTGTAGACAATCTACATGAGCCACTGCCGCGACAATGTAATGTCTCAGCAGCGTGTATAATGTGCTTATGAGCTGCGATTTCTCTCTGGAGAAACCACGCTTGTGCATTTTTTTTCTATGATTCGAACATAAACTAGCGCATTACGTACCGTTTCACTAGCCTGCTTTCACTGCTTTCACTTTTAAACGAACTGTTTACTACACAAGCGCTGGACTTCCTTTGTGTCACCGAGACATGGATTAAACCTGGCGAATTAAGCTCGCTTGTTGAATTACTACCGCAGGGCTGTGACTTTTTAAATACCCCGCGCTCATCAGGCCGCGGTGGGGGGATAGTGACTGTTTTTAAAAACACTTTTTCTTGTCAATTTTTATCTACATCTTCATATAGCAGTTTTGAGGTGCAACTATTTCAAATACTAGTAGCAAACCCTGTCACCATTGCTCTGTTATATCGCCCTCCCAAACATAACTCAGAATTTATTAACGAATTTGCTGCATTTGTGGGGGATCTTGTTATTGCTTACGATAAAATACTGCTGCTTGGTGATTTTAATATTCATGTTTGTTGTGCATCTAAAACTCTCTCCATGGAGTTTTTAAATCTCATTGAGTCTTTTGACCTTGTTCAGTGGGTATCTGGCCCAACGCATCTACAGGGTCATACCTTGGACTTGATTTTAACTCATGGATTATCTGTATCAGATATTACAATTAGCAATGCAACCTTCTCTGATCATATGCCTGTAATTTTCTCTGTTCCATACTTTGGTCAAACACTAAAAACTCAGCCCATGGGGCGTATGTCTCGTACCTTCAGTGCACACTCCAGGGAGGAGTTCACTGCAGCATTTCTTGGAGCGTGGACTTCTGAAACGGAATTTACTCTTCATAACCTGGATGCGGATGAACATCTCAGATTTTTCAACTCCACCTGTGCTTCTATTCTGAACAGTATTGCACCTTTTAAGCTTAAATTCCGTATTTCAGTACCAATTCCATGGTTTAATGAATCAGTGCGTTCTCTTAGACAGGCTTGCCGTCGAGCTGACCGCAAGTGGAAAAAGGACAAAGCAAGTGGAAAAAGGACAAATCGCATGTCTCATATGAAATTATGAGAAACTCTCTTTCCTCATTTCAGAGGGCTGCTAAAGCTGCTAAAAGTAAATATTTCTCTGATTTGATTAGGCAAAATAGAAATAACCCTCGTGTACTTTTTTCCACTATTGACTCTGTGCTAAATCCACCTGTCAATCTTTTTCCTACGCCTTCTGTCTCACTCTGTGAAAGTTTTGGAAACTTTTTTACAAATAAGGTATTGGCCATTAGAGCTAAAATGTCTCAGACTGGACATACTTTGTCAGAGATTCCTTTATATTCCGCCACATGGTCTGTGTTTGAGCCACTCTGTTTCCACGCCTGTAAGGAAATTGTGGAGCGTCTTAAGCCTACATCATGCCAACATGATATTGTTCCCTCACATTTCCTCAAACAAAATATGGATGCAATTTGTCCAGGTCTGCTGTCCGTCATTAATAAGTGCTTATATACGGGCACTGTTCCAGTTTGCCTTAAACAGGCTGTGATAACACCATATATTAAAAAAACCTAATCTAGATTCCTCATCTCTCTCCAGCTTTCGACCTATTTCAAATCTTCCTTTTATTTCAAAGATCATGGAGAAAGCTGTATTGGCTCAATTACAAACTTTTCTGTCAAACAATTCAATCAATGAAGTTTTTCAATCTGGCTTTAAAGTTTTACATAGCACCATATCTGCTCTTTTAAAAGTCCTAAATGATATATATCTTCACAGATTCTGGTAAACCTTTGGCTCTGGTCCTCTTAGATCTAAGTGCTGCTTTTGACTTAGTTGATTACAACATTCTTTTGTCACGCCTGGAGTCTTGTGTAGGACTTCGTGGGTCTGTCTTACAGTGGTTTCACTCTTATCCGTCAGATAGATGTTTTACTGTACAGTTAGGACAATATTCATCCTCCAATAAGCAGCTTGGTTGTGGTGTCCCTCAGGGATCAATCCTTGGGCCTGTGTTATTTTCTTTATATTTGCTCCCTCTGGCTGCTATTTTTAAAAAACATGGTGTCTCGTTTCATTTTTATGCTGACGATACCCAACTTTACCTTCCCTTGCAACGCAATAATGAATCTTCTCTTCAGCCGCTGTTAGATTGCCTGAATGATCTTAAGTCATGGCTGTCAAACAATTTTCTACACTTAAATGAAAACAAATCGGAGTTTATGTTGTTCGGCCCCAATGAAAACTGTGTTTTTGACTTTGATCTTGGCCCTCTCACCCCGTACAAAACAAAGTGTGCCAGGAATCTGGGCTTCCTATTTGACTCTAGTTTAAAATTAGATAAACAGATTTGTGCTGTTGTTAAGTCATGCTTTTATCAACTGCGCCTTCTCAGTAAAGTAAAGTCCATTCTATCAAGAAGTAATTTAGAAATAGCTATTCATGCGTTCGTTAATTCTAGGCTTGACTACTGTAATTCTTTGTATTATGGCATTTCTCAGGCATCAATCTCCCGTCTGCAGATGGTTCAAAAAGCAGCTGCTCGACTGCTTGAAGGGAAGCGTAAGTTCGATCACATAACTCCTATTTTAATGTCTCTGCACTGGCTTCCGGTTAAGTATAGGATAGAGTTCAAAATTGTATTATTCGTCTACAAAGCTTTTAACAATCTAGCACCGCAATACCTAACTGATCTCTTGGTACCGTATACCCCATCTAGAAACCTGAGATCCATTGACCATGGCCTTCTAACTGTCCCTAAAGTAAAATTAAAAAAACGTGGTGACCGCGCTTTGCCGCTGCTGGACCGAGGCTGTGGAACAGCCTTCCTCTGTCGATTAGGCATGCTCCATCTATCTCCACTTTTAAAACTCAGCTTAAGACTTATTTGTTCTCCTTGGCTTTTAACACTATATAGCTACCTTCTGTTTGAAAATGAATTTTTGATTACCTATTTTTTGTTTGTATTCACAAATGCTAGGTCTGTGTGTATTTTATTCTGTGTAAAGCACTTTGGTCAACCTTGGTTGTGTCGTAAATGTGCTCTATAAATAAATGATTGATTGATTGACTTCAGCGTCATCATTACGACACGGCATTGGTTACGGCTTTTGTTCACACAGAGCGCGTTCCGGGATGTTACTAGGTCCCCAACCCGGCATCAATCCCGGGTCGTGTTTGCGTTCACACAGAAGGCTTTCTGGCAATTTCCCGGGATCAGCGCGCTGTGTGAAAGGGGCTTTGTATTGTATTGTATGGCTGAAGGGGAGTCATACAGATGCCTGTATTTCCGCACCTCTTCAATCAATCACTTGCTCCATGTTTTTCACTGAACTTCTGAATTTAAAAATGGCGGGCGGCGTAGAAGAAAACGCCGGAAATGCGATGCTACCAAGCTGACCAATCACAGACCTTGCTGACCGAGTCGTTGTGACGTGTAGTTAGGTTTTTGAGGAGGTACAGGGTACAGCATATGGTTCACGCCTGTGTGTATGCTACGCCGTACCTACTGAGCGCACTCAACGCAGAAGTATAAATTGGGCTAAAGCTTGCTCTAATATAGATGATCAACACAGATTTTGTGCTGAAAGTTGTGGGTTCATCAGATTGGAAAACTTTGTTTCACCCTCAAGGACCCTTGCCACCATTGTCTTTATCAAGTTCTTCCCATGTCCAATTCATTTAGGACTTGCAGGTCAATGTCAGTTGGCAGATCAGTGAAAGATCTTCCTGATTTGAAACCGTGCGGGAAACTCTGTCAGTCCTCAGGAAACGTGATCTCAGTGGTCAAAGATTCTATGGTTTTATCTTGCGTTTTATCTTATTTCTCTGCCGAGCTGTGATAATCTGATAATGACGTTCTGTGTCTGTGTTTTTTTTTTACGCAGATGTGCATTTTTAGCTAACCACGAAGTAGGCCTGCACAATTCTGGCAAAAAGATTTTTTTTTTTAGCTTAGAATTGATATCACGATTCTCTGCAACGATTTTTTTTTTCATGAAGTGTAATGTTTATTGCAGACATGAACCATGACAAAACAAAACAATTTGGCAGTACCAAAACTATTTGTTTTGGCACCTATAGAACATTGCAGATCACCACAAGCCTGTAAACATGGAGGCTTCAATGAATAAAGAAGAAACAACTCTTTAACTGCTTGCATTTTGTACAACTAACATTCAACTGGCCATTCAAGTAGGTTACCAAAAATAGAAGTTTAACGCACTGCGCTGAATATGGCCTGAACATGGCTCTGAATAGGCTAATTGAAACGTCATTCAACATTCTGAGGGTTCAGTATCTAAAGAAAAGGAGCATCAATTGGCCATTGAAGTGCAGTTGCAGTATAACAAATTAATAATTTATTTTGTATACAGGTGAAACTTTAGTATTCACAGTATTCTAAAAATTAGAATATTGTGCAAGAGTTCATTCGTCTCAGTAATTCAACTAAAAAGGTGAAACTAATATATTATATAGACTCATTACATGCAAAGTGAGATATTTCAAGACTTTTTTTGTTATAATTTTGATGATTATGGATTACAGATATGAAAACCTTTTCACAATATTCTAATTTTGAATTTGGGGTTTTCATAAGCTGTAACCCATAATCATTAAAATTATAACAAATAAAGGCTTGAAATATCTTCCTTTGCATGTAATGAGTCTATATAACATATTAGTTTCACCTTTTAAGTAGAATTACTGAAATTAATGAACTTTTGCGCGATATATTAAAAAAATTTGAGTTTCATCTGTATATAGCAGCACATTGTCTTTAATAGCTGGCCTTTTAGTAGTTTAATGTTTCTTGAGCCAACTCCACACACCTGTAAATGAAGGCTTCAATGAAAAAACAAAACAAACATTCAATTGGCCATTCAATTAAGCTCATTCAATTTTAACATAAATAACCATAAATAAAACACAAATCTGCCAACCTACTAAGGCGTCAATGACAAAAGAAAATGAATATTAATTTGGCCATTACGAAAGAGTAAATTAAATGATATTTTCTTTGGGACATAGGCCTCTCACATAACCCTATATGTGACCCTGAATATGGCACTTAAAGATTCCTGGCCAGAAACACAAGTCTATCAACATGCTCTGGCTTTAATGATGCACGGTGGCATGTCACAATGTTGCCCCCTGTACTGAACAGCCGCTTGGAAGGTGAGCTGGTAGCTGGAATGCATAGGTATTTCTTCACCAACACAGACAACCGTGGATATACATTGCTATTTTGCCGCAGCCACCAAATTTTTTTTTTTTTTTTTTTTTTGTATACTTTATTTTAAAGAATTTTTCAAGTTAAAACACAAAACAAACAACACTGGCTCGGACTGCACACACACAAGAGAAGAGAAAAAAAAGGGTGGTCCAATATACAAAAGTACATTAGTAAAAAGCTGCATAACAGACTAGGTGCCCAGAGGGAATATACAGCCTAAACCTTAAAGTCACTGGGGGCCGACTGAGTCGTTAACTTGTTTGTCCAAGTGTCCGAGAAATTAACCCCAAACAGCGGAAAACTTTTCAATAGAATCAGTCCTCAAAAGTCGAAGTCTTTCCATCTGTATGTCAGAGATCATGTCCATAATCCACATCTGGAAGGAAGGTGGCGAGGATGACTTCCAGTTCTTAAGCACAAGTTTCTTAGCCATGACCATACCTAGCATAAAGGACTGTTGCAATGCGCCTGAAAGGCGAGAGATGATGGCAAGTTCAGCATCCGGTGAGAGAGGCTTATTGTAAGCCTTGGAGAACCAGTCAAAAATGCTTGACCAAAATCCAGACAATAAAGGGCCAAGCCAGAAAGCATGAGAAGCTGTATCCTCTGCCACCTTACACCTGTCACACATTGATGAAACAGAGGGGTACATTTTATGCAATTTAGCTTTAGTGTAATGTAAGCGGTGAATAACTTTAAATTGGATCAGTTGGTGTCTGCTGTTGACTGAACAGGCATGTATCGTAGCCAAGCACCTGTCCCACGTTTCATCGGAGAGCTTAACTCCTAGGTTTTCCTCCCTGGCCTCTTTAAACCTTACAGTAGGGGTACCGCCACCAGATTAATGGGTCATCTTCACTGTCGATGTTGCTTGTCAGAAGGTATGCCTCCAGCTCTGTGGACACTGCTTGTTCTAGAGAAGAGGACTTGTTGTCATTGGCTTGTGCTGCTTTGAAGAAACTTCTCAGAGTCTTTCAGCCCTTCTTCATGGGGGGTGCTAGGGAGGCATTTGGCTGGGGATTTAAAATGAATTAATAATCTCAATCAATATTAAGTAATATAATATCACAACAGTTCAGGACTAGACAATTGTATTGAAATGTGGAAATGACCTTACCATAGCTTTCTTCTCCTCACTGATGTAGTTCATCTTGAACCTAGGATCGAGGGTTGTGTCCATGTCAAGTAGATCCTGAGTTTGGGGATTACTGTACTTCTCTTGTAGATATTTCAGGATGTTTGACTTGATTGATTTTGTGAATTCTGTGTCGTCATCTTACACAGCCAAAACAAAGGTTTTGAAAAGGTGGAGAACCGGCTTCAGAGGATATGCTGACATATAGTTCTCCAGAGAGGGCATCGGTGAATTCAGCCAGAGGACTTAGGGTGTTGTTCATTGCCTCAAGGACTTCTATGTCCTGCCATGTGGGCACTAGGTGTCTAACCTTTCGATCATTGAGGACCTGTGAAATGGCTGGAAGCTGTTCCAGGATCCTCTGAATCATCTCTTGCCTTGATCACCATCTTGTTGGGCACTCTGTTGTTCCGTTGCACTCTGTTTTCAGTTGATGCTCAGGGAATTCGAGCTCTTTCTGGACCATGGCAATGTTTCTCCTCCGTAGCCAGCTGTGACTGAAAGTGCTCACAATCTTTCTGCAAAGGCCTGTGACACGGTCAATTCGTGGATCTTTCATGGCATTTTCTAGAAGAAAAATACAACAAATCTGAATGAGTACAACACAAACTATTAGTCTGTAGTATCACAAATAATTTTTTTTCTTTTTGTAGTAGTAGTAGTATGCCCTACAGTACAAGGGCTAACTTGGTCACACACACACACACACACACACACACACACACACACACACACACACACACACACACACACACAGAGTCAGTCAGACAGACACACACAGTCACAGTTAAACACACACATACACACAGAGTCAGCCAGACAGACACACACTCAGTCAGTTACACGCACACACACCAACTAGGGATGCAACGATTACAGATTTTGTAAGTACGATTATTGTCTGAGAAATAATCACGATTTAACGATTATTATGCATCAATTAACACAACACTACTTATGTATAATATCACATGAACACTCAACACTAGATTTGAATGTGTTATTTATTGCTGCCACAACACAGTACAAAATTAATGTATAATCAATCTCTTCCTTTGGAATTAAAGAGAAGTGCTTTGTACACATCCAGTATTTTTCTTTTAAAAATAACAAATTAAGTCAAACGCTGCAGGGCTCTTTGATTGAAATAGATCACAAAATTATTAAGTGTTTAGTTTGTTCTAAATTTATTTTCAACCTGAGGTAGAAAACTTGAAAACATGAAAACAATATCTTGTTGGTATTTGACATAAAAACATAAATAATACTAATAAATCCCAATGAAAATAAGAATAAACAAAGTATTTGGCTCTATTGAATTAAATGCAAGCTAAATATTAGGCCTATGTATTTCTTTTAAAAGAAAACAAATATAGTCCAAATGTTATCCACCAAAATTATTGTACTTATTTAAATACTCTTTTTTAATTATTAATCCGAATTTTACATGTGCCTTTAGAAAATCATCTAGCCTATTATAATCTCATTATTTTGGTTTGTTTGTTTGAAGTTTGAGTAAAAATTATAGAAAGAAACTGAGAACATCTCTCATGCAGTGTTATTAATAACTGAAATGCAGTTAATTGGTAGTCCTAGAAGTCTACACGACCCTGATCTTGTGTTAGTGTTTTACACCGGGCATATTACAACTACAAAGCCTAACATTTACTCAACACAGACAGGAGAAAGCAATAGGATATTAAGTTAAATGTTCACTGACTGAAACTCTTGAGAGCACGTCACATTCTGTTTTCCACAGACTTGCGTAACCAAAACATTCCGCTGTTTTTTTGTTATTGTTTTTTTTACGTTGCACTGAAAGCTGAAAGTTGCACACCGCGTTCTCCTTTTTCCAAAGCGCTAGGGCGGTTGCGCTCCGGAGGCGTTTGTCGTTGCTCTGTTGGTTCTTGTCACTTGACCCACGGTACGCTTGCGGCATTCTGAAAAGTTGAGATGTTTTTATCTCGATGCAGCGCGGACGCGCTTGGAAAAAACGAGCGCGTCGCTTCCATTATGAGCGTGCATACCGCCCGCCTACATTTGAAATGAACTTGAGCGCGCAAAAGACGCGATCTGTGAACACTGAACAGGCCCTTAAGGCGTTTTTTCGGTGGAAATAGAGCGTCGCTGCTTAGTCCCTCTGCCATAGTGGTTGACGAGCACGGCACTTTAAGCTGGTGCACCGCTGGTGTAACTTTGTTTTCGTTTTGTGTTAGGTGCAAAAGTTCCGTTCCATGCAGAACACTCGGTGTAGCATAGTCTTTACGATTAATTAACCGTGACGTTTTAAAGCGCGGTTAATTGTGAAATCCGGTAATCGCTGCATCCCTAACACCAACTCAACAATTGCCAGATGTAGCCTATGGCCAAAACATTGGAGCCTGGTCCAGTTGTTGGCGGAGATTGCCTTCACTGTGTTTGATCCATTGTCTGTTGTTATACATGCCATTTTCTTCTCTTCCAAACTCCAAGATGCTAGGGGATCCTTCAGTCCCTGTGCCAAGATCTCACCTTTGTGGTCGTCGGGGAAAGAAGCAGTCTGTAGGCACTTGCTCTTCATGGTGAAATCAGTCGCTATGAAGTGGACAGTTAGGCTCATGTACGGTTCCATTGTTCGGCTGGACCATAAATCCGTCGTTGCTGAAAAATAATCCGCTTGCTGCACTTCTGCCTCGACTACAGTCAGCACTTCCTTGTACATAGTTGGCAGTGCAACGTATGAAAAATGCGGGATGGTATTGAGTAGCGTTTGTCCAATGTATGGATCATCTTTTGAAATCCGTCACGTTCTACGTTGTATATTGAAACCATATCTTTTGTGAGATGGTAAGCAAAGGCTTCTGTTATTTCCTTACTCTTACTGAAGTTATGTGGGTATGGCGTCGCATTGTGCAAGGTGTCCGTAATAGACGTCTGCGTTTTTGGACGACTTTCGTACCTCTTGCCTTGTACGGTTTCATCATATTGCACTTTGTGGTGACGTTTGAGGTGCTGGTTAAGATTTGTGGTGTTACCTTGCGGGGCTGCAACAAGGGCAAAGCATGCCTTGCAAATCACATCAGACTGACCCTCGTCTTCTTGCTTGAATCCAAAATACTTCCACACCACCGAATGTGAGCCTTTTTTCGGAACAAGTTCGGTTTGAGACTGAGTGGTTGGCTGATTCTCATCACTAGGACCTGGGTTTTCATCAATATCCATTTTGTTTATTTCCGAACTACCGCGCTCGCTCGACGAGTGAAACATGTGACTTAAAAGGTGCTTTGTCATTGGCTGAGGGTGAAGCCCTGAACTGACGAGTGAAACACTTGACTAAAAGGCTTTGTGAGAGCTGTCCTTTCAAAATAAAGGCCTAAAAATTTTTTTAAAATCGAAGTCATTTAAAAATTAAATCGTGAACAGGGTGAATCAAGATCGCAATTTTATAACAATTTATCGTGCAGGCCTACCCCGAAAGCACCACTTTTAGATCACACCTCCTTCCCCTACTCTTGCTGCCTCAGCTGAATCAGGATGTTATTTCTCTGGTTTTAGGATTTGCTATCATTCACCGAAATGTCCAAGAAGCAAGGAAACGCCAGTCTGAATTTGAGAATAAAAAAACGTATTTTTGCAGAAAAGTAGCTTCATGAGATACCCTGGCTCCAGACAGATGACAACCGGACTGAGATGTGGTGCAAAATATGCAGTGAAAATCACAATCTCGCAGTTAAAATCAGCACATATTATGATATCTGAACAGATATCTGCCTGGAGAACAATACAAGTTTGGCCTTTGGCCTTATTTTTTTCCAAGCAGGCGGACACACTGTCAAACAAATCAACGCCCCTAGTCATTCCCATCATTGATTCTACATTGATTGTACTGCGTGCTTTACTGACTTCTATTGGCGTTCGCTTGTATTGCATCAAACCTGAACCAAAACTGTTACTAAAGTGTAATATATTTTAAAACTCCCCCGTGGGTCAGATGAAATTGTTCAGTGGGCCGTAGTTTGCCCCCCTCTGTTCTAGGTCCATCCTGCAAAAGTATCTGGTGTTATGAAAGCAGATACATCAGAGGCAGCAGAAGTTAACTGTTTTTTACTAACAAAACAATTGTACACTGTAAAATCCAATTAGTTCACCTTACTTGAAAAAAGCATGCAAACCGATTGCACTTAAAAAACTAAGTACAGTGGAATAGGTATTGCGTGTTGTATTAACAAATCCTTGTTTAGTATAGTAAACTTACTCTTGAGTTTAAGTTACTAAAAAAAATGTGTGCAGTGGACTTGAAAATTTACTTTAGATGTACTCCTGACTTAGTATAGACTACTCAGAATTACTATTTCAAACAACTAAGTAATGCCATGTGAACTTTGCTTTTTGTGTACTCTAAACACAATTATTTAAGTTGGGCTAACTAATGTGACAATTCCTGCAACTTAGAATTTCTTGTTTTTAGTAACTTGAAGAGCGATTTTGATTTACTTAAAAGACCAAGTAATTAAGTACTTCAAACATTCATTTTTACCTTTTTCCATTTACAGTAATCAATTGACATTGAGATTGTTATTCTTCAGAATAACAATCTCAAACACCAAATGCTCACCTATATGTTAACTCTGTTCTGCGAACTCACTATACACTTGTCACATAAATGTACCAGAGATATTACTGAACTATAAAGTATCATAAAATAGAAATATTTAACACACAACCACATTATAGTTGAAACCGGTTTATTCTTTGAACCTTAACCATTGGTATTCAGTTTCCAATGTTAAAATCAAAGTCTTAAAACCTTTTGAATCTGGTATAAAGTATGCATACCTTGGCATTTATTCTGATTGTATTTTATCATCTTATTGGTAAAGATAAACCTTGTTATTTCAAATCAATCAAATTTTGGCGCAGGATTTCACGATTTTGACTTCTTGACTTGGCCGATAAGTAATTGAAACTTTTTTTAACCGTATTATTTATAGGAGTATGAATTTTTGAGAAATATACTTGATTTTATGAGTGTATCCTGTACAGAAATGTTTACTGGGAAAACAGTCGAATCTGTACTTTAGACATCTGATAGAGATACTAATTTGTTTTGAAGAGATTAAAATGTTAGTCATTACTATAAGTGCTCAGTACCACTTGAAGACAAAATTCAGACTAAAATGATCAATGTCAAGGTATTAGAGCCAACCCCAGAATATGTCTTCTCACAGAACCAGACACACTTATTACACTGTACTTTTGAAGATTTTTTTTTATTTTTATATTTTATGGCAGAGTGAAAGCAACAACCAGGGGTGTGAACAACAGACTCTGTGGGACTGAGTGTTTGCCTATCTGCACATATACATCGGTACCAAAATTGTTCTTCAATAATCTTCCAGTAATATACAGTACATAACATTGTCATTTGTGGAAAAACAATTCCAACTCTGACCTTTTATTTAACAATCCTGAACAACTGCTTTGCTTTTGTAATAACAATAAAGTTTAAAGACCAAACTTGGCAAAGAATCAACTGCTGACAAGTACAAGTGACATCCAGTTAGTGAACAAAAATGACAGAGTAATAACGATGGCAACAGATCTCACACATGTATGAATGACCTGCAGCCTCTAAATGTAACTTGCTGATGAACCCAGTGGCTGATATAAAACAATATGAAAGGAGTGCCTTAATTTAGTTAAGGCGAGACACTACAGGTGAATAGGGTAATTTTTTTAACTAGCAGATATCACCATGCAACTTTCCCAGTTGATTACCTACATTAAGATGAGAAAAAAATGTATTACAAGTTTTCTGTAATTTAATGTTTAAATATGCAAATTAGGCATTATCTAATGAAATATGCGCTAATTTGCATATATTTCAAAAAATGAAATCTGAGTATTGGATAAAGCCAGGTTCAAAATTCTTTTTTCATTGTGTTCACATATTAGATGGGAAAAAATTACAGAGGGATTTATGGATATCTACTTTTGTTATCCTAGAAATCAGAATATACTGTCAATAGCCTTAAAAAAATGATTTTTGCCATGTTTTTTAGAATAAAATGTTATATAAATCGGGCTAGGAATAATATATTTACAAATCCCTCTGTAAATGTCTTCATAATATAACTAGGTACAAGACTGGAAAGTTTAGTGTATATAGGTGCTACCGAAGTGGAGATTTCGGACTTTGAGTATGAGAGAAAAGTCATTTTGAGAAAACGGGCTTTAAAGATTTAGCATCAGCCAATGAGATTGCGCATTTGCGCCCTTTTACTTTCACGATTGGTTGCTGATAAAAAGGAAATTACCATATTTGGATCCGACAACATTGTACAAGAGAGAGAGAGCTTTCTAACGGTGTGTGTGATGACAGGGTGCAGATCGCGATCGCGGAGCAACGGATGATTTACAACGCCAACTTTTGATGAATTTATGAGAAATCTACAGACGCAAACAGACAAAGTGTAGTAAAATAAAGACCTAAATGTGTATTTCGGACTTTTTTTCACCACAAGTCTGAAAGAAGACATGTTTTTGAAGACAAATATCCCGAAATCTCAAAATTGACCAGTGAAAAAAAACCTATGTTTTTGCCTGCCGTGTCTCGCCTTAAAGGAACACGTCGACTTTTGGGACTTTAGCTTATTCACCGTATCTCCCAGAGTTAGATAAGTCCATACATACCCTTTTCATCTCTGTGCGTCCCGTAACTCTGTCTGACGCACACACCGCTAGCCTAGCTTAGCACAAAGACTGGAAGTAAATGGCTCCAGCTAGCATACTGCTCCCAATAAGTGACAAAATAACACCAACATTTTCCTATTTATATGTCGGTACAGAGTGTACAAATAACAAGGTCATATGAGACACAGGCATCTTTTAACCGTATACATATTGGGAACTATATTCTCAGAAGGCGAAGCAGTACTTGGGTGAAGTGATTAGCGCAACACTCCGAGCGAACTCTCTGCTCCTCACCACAGGGCGTCTCAGGCGCTGCGAGCAAATCACTCCGCCCCAAGTAGCAGTGCTTCGCCTTCTGAGAATATAGTTCCCAGTATGTTTGCGGTTAAAAGATATCCGTGTCTCATATGACCTTGTTATTTGTACACACTGTGACTATACAAATCACAACATATTGTAAGGGGTATACAGTCAAAGACCCAGAACCAGATATGAAGAATGAAGACCCGGAGTCAGAATTATAAAAAATTAAAGAAAAGTTTTACTGAAGATAGTTTGCATTTTCATCAGCAGAAGTCAGCTTCAAGACTCACACAGGTGTTCGTAGGCCGCCCCGCTTACAGTTACAAAGATCACAGCAGTTATACCATTTCCAAGGTCTAAGCTACGTCATTGCTTACAGGTTGAATGATTCTCATTGGCTAAGAAACATTAAGAGCCTAAACAATTTAACACATGTGAGGAGATAGGGGTGCCTATCGCCATTAGTAAAGATAGTTGTCGTCCACTCATTGGATTTAGGTCTGTGGTGGCCTCGCAGGTTAGAGAAGGGCGCCGGGGTGTCTGGTCCGACCGTCCAGAACCTACATAGAATGTCATACGCACACACACACAAATAACAGACACTAGCAAATAACAGCTCCCATCAAGGCTGAAGAGAGTCTGAGCTCCTTATTATCAGTTAAGTATACCAAAACATAATGCTAAAACATTCACTCATTTAGGAGAAAAACAGATCACTGGCATTTACTCCCAAGGAAGGAAATACACTGGAAAGAATACATTTTAATACAACAATTAAAGTTTGATAGTAACGCTCAATATAGCTTGACCATATGTCCAGCGAAGAATCATATGTGCCCACGCTGCCTTTAGGACCCTCTAACCTTTCTACTGATCCCAGAGAAAGAGACAAACGGCCTTGTGGGTTACGTGGCCTTCGTGTCCTGCGTGTACTACGTGCAATCTCAAAGTAAGATTGGGAGGCACCTAAAAGAAACTGGTTACTTGCATCCATGCATTTAAGAAAATATAATTTCACAGGCACAAGAATATAAAAATTATTATGTGATAATGAATATATTTGATTATTGATTTTTATAAAGGAAGTATATAACCATTCAAAATGATATATGATTATATATGTATTTGAAGAGGCAAGGGATTTTGACCAACCCTTCAGTCCCCCGTTTTAGACCAATGTGGGGTCCAATACCGCCACGTCTGGTCTAACCAGTGAGGTCACTACGGAAGGGAGGAGTGGTGACGCATGCTCCCCTGATGGGTCACACTTGTCTCTTCACCTCGTCATGGACATGCTGGATACTAAAAATTCCAGTCCCCATTAAGAGGCTCTCCCACCTTCCACTCACAACAGGACATCAATGTCATTCTTCCTCAGTTTATCAGTCAGGTTAAAATTTTTATAAAACACATAACTGATTACGAAACAAGTACATATTTTTTCTTTGGAAGCCAGGCTAAATAAGCAAGCACTATTGCTGTATTCCTACTAGCATGGGCTAGATCCACAGTCACTACTCAGATCCTAAATAAAGACATTGTCTATAATCATGAATACCAGAATATATGCACTAGTTTTTTATTTATTTATAAAATTATGATTTCCAAATCCATTTATTATAAACAAAGTTGGATGGTTAATCCATTATTTTCACTACCCCTTTTATAGACCCTTTAGGTTTAAAACACAATGGTTGTCTAACTAAAAATAAACAACAAACAAATAAAATATTAATAATTAAGGCCCATAATAACCGATGTAAGCACTTTAAGTCTTTACTGAAATCATCCTTCAGTTTACAGTCACATAGCATGTACCATTTTAATTGTATAACATCTTATACCCTTTTTTGTTTGTTTCAAAAAATAGAAATAAAATAAAACAAATTCACATCATCATTTCAGTCATTATTTTACCACTAAAATATAGGATCGTTCCCCATTCTGCTTAATAAAGCTTTTGTTCATTCCTTATCCTTATATCACTTGAATCCCTGTCAATCATACAATGTCTAACCCTAACCTTTTTCATACCATTTAAACTTAATTTGACTTCCATAAATCCTATCAGAAATTGTATTTTCATAACATACATTTTCTTCTACTATATTTCTTCCATCTTGCCCTACATGCCAGTTCCTTCTGCATCCGAGTCTCTCACCACTGTCAGCCTAGTGACACTTAAAGTTCCCTCGTTAGGGGAATCATGGTATTTTATTAATTCTTCAATACTCTTGTTTTCTTATCATTAACTTCAACTTTATTTTTCATTATAACTACTTCTCACAGTATTTGTCTCAGTTCCACTTATCTTTACAGTTTTACAGAAACCAAAATATTATGTTACTCAGATCCCAGCCCACAGCCATATAGCTGCTTTCTCTTTTTACCTTTATTAAATTGTAGTTTTCTTAGACATCTAATGTCATACATACATTTAAGGGATTGAGAAATAAAACCTTTTCTTTTTAGAAGTTATATTCACTCCTTCTTTGTTCGCCCTCCGGCCTTTCAATAAAAATGAGGGAGCTCACTCTGGATAATTTGGATAGTGACTTAGCCAATGTGCCACTTTGTCTCTCTGCCGTCAAGTCTATATATATATATATCTTTTTTTTTTCCCTACGTTTATCCTTATGATCCCACCTAGTTGTCTATTTAAATTTAGACCCTCAGTTGAATTTAGACAAGAGTTTTACCCCATAATGGACGGCAATCTTCTTTACAATTCCAATTTATATAAAATACTAATCCAGAGAGTAATTCAGTTCAATTTCATAAATGACAAAAGCATTCATAATTACCAATAGCAGACAGAGCTGGAAAACCACTCCAATTAAAGCTCGTCCCATGTTCTGCATTGTCTTTTCATCAGATTGTCTTAGAATTATCAACCTTTTTTAAAGTTGGTCATTTCACTTAACCCATCTGTAATGATAAAACACTAATTCCAGAGGTTAATGACACAATATCCTCAAAATCAGGAAATAATAGTACCCCAAACTAATACATACAAGACATAAAGTGCTGTCACCATCACACGCACTCATACTAGACACACATATGTTAACTGCTCATTTTCAATATTCATTTTTCTTTATATTATTGCTAAAAGATTTAAATTTTAAATAAGATTTTAAACTTCCCATTTTCCGGTAGCTTCTACCTAATTTTACATGGTCTCCCAACCAGTTTCAAAGCATGTCTTGTTCATTATTCATTAGAATTTAACAAGGTCAGCTGGGTTGTTTTGTTTCATTATCATTATTTTGCTTCAGCTTGCTCTAGCAGGCCAATAATGGAAAGACAGACACAGTTACCATCCCTTCCTCTGCTCAAGCAGTCTCTCTCACTATAAACAAATAATCTTTTTCAACAGCCTTCTAAGGCTGTAACTTAGACATAATGTAATATTAAATTAATTACAATAACCTTTGACCATTCACCTTGTTATCCAGACTTTTCTCAAATCTACAAAAGCTGTCTTCATCTTTAGCCACCACCATGTCTAACGACCTTCAGGAGTTAAAACTATGTCATAGACCTATTAGTTCAAAATCATCACTATGATTTTCCTTGCCCATAAGGCAAACCAGTACATAAAAAGTTTTGCTACTGTCTCCACAACAACTAATGGGAATCACTTCATGGCCTCAGCTGGCTCTTGAAAGCCCATTTCTGTTAGCCCTTTATCTATAATCTCCATCAGGGTGTTTTCCCCTGGCATATTTGCAGACGCTTGTCACAATAAAAAAAACAAGCCATACAATGAATGCGGTTTCTGGTGATTGGTATTAGAGGAACACTCACGTTTCGGGGTCAGACTGTCTGTAACTCCTCACAGCTCATCCGCCCTAACGATAAAGGATGCTGCTGGCCTCACAGTCATCCGCTCCACTCTCATACCTTTCTCACATAAACACCTCCATCTTGAGATGCCCAGTGACTTTACGTGATCCACTCTGGCTTAGGTTGCCCCCTGTCTGGCCAATAGAAGGTCTTACCCGTCATTGAGTAGCCACTCGTGCCCACTGGTGACCGCTCTTTCCCATCACAGGCTGTTTGCTTCAACAGAACTCAGCTGTTTTCTAGAGCTTAGGAAAGGCACGTTCAAGAGTCACCAGAGCCATTCGGATTGCCTAATAGTGTTCACATAGGGAGACAGGTCAATAACAACAGTATTTAATCACTTAAATCCATTAACTATCTTAAAAGCAGCAACCTAGCTACTTGGATTATACTCAGTGAATTCAGATCACAACCGTACATTCAGTGTACATTTCCGTCGGCCCCTCCCCCGTTTCATGGTGGGGACTAAGATCAGACAAAGAAGTTACTGGTCCTAAATTAACCTAATCAAAATGTCATCTCTATCTGTATTATTATTTTAAATACTTCTTTAAAGTCATTCAGTTTTATTTTTAAAACATCTCTGTGTCTATGATCCTTCAACTGAAACACTGTGCTTTACACATTATCACAGATACCAGCTTTTAGCTGACTCATTGAATGAGAGAGACTCTGAGACTCTATTGGATGGTACACTGCTCTCTCATATACTTCTAACATCAAACATTTATCTATCATCTTTTAACTCTATCCCAGCTTAAGGCATCTTTGCCAGAAATTACATACGGTTTCAAATAAACATATTATTTATATTTGTCTTTTGCCCACACATCAGGAAATTTAGGCATTACAAATTTCCACTCAGATTGAGTCTGTTGCACTGGCAGTTTCAGCCACAGCACACATCAGATTCAGATAAGCAAACTGTTTCATTACAGCCAATAACAAACTTATCTTTTGAAAGCAAAACATCAGCTTCTAGTTCTTTCATGGTCAACTTTTCAAGCTGTTTGTTTAATCAGCATTTAGCAACTGTTAATCCAGTACGGCTTCTGCTTATTTGTTCTTACATAATGGTAATTATTCTAGTTCTCAATAACATTTCACATTTCTCAATCTCAATTTTAGTTGTCAAGTTCTCAATTACCATAACTTAATATTTGACTTAAGTTTTCTCTTGGAGTTTATCAATCTCCAATTAGGATTCACACTAAGTTTGAGGCAAGCACTCTCTGCTTGTGATACTTTTGCAGTTATTGTAAATCATCTGTGAGATTAGTCTCTCTATATCATCTAAAACCTTTTTAAAAATTTTAATGGCAACACAATCATCCTTTTAGTTACTTTGATATATTCTGCAACTCACATTTGTTGGAGTCATTCATTTTACATCAACCTGTATTCATCAATTCACTTATAAAAATTAGTATTATAGATCTTTTCTTCAGAAGGATTCACTTTAAGACTTCAATCTTTTGACCTTGTTTTATCTCTTGTTCTTTCTCAGACGACAACTTTAATATCGTCATTTAAACACTGATCTACTTTCAAACTCACATTATTACCAGAAATGTGTCACGTGTTAAATGGCCCTACTGACCACAATCAAGACACTCTCTGTCATCTGGTGAATTTGTTTCAGCCTCAACTACAGCATCACACCCTTGAAACAGTGTGTCCCATTCAGGAATGCAAACAGAGCTACTGATTAAGCAGTTCTCTGTATTCTTTTACAGTCCACCAGTGGCTGATTTAATCATAATAACCCAATCATAATCTTCATCATTATTATTGGCAGAACATTAATTTTCATAAGCTGCAAAATATTGTTTTCACAAAGTGTCTGTTTAACTTTAGTCGCTTGTCCAGGGAAATTATCCCTGACCCAGAATTTCTTTCACTTGCTTCTTGTAATCATCGTAAGCAATACGAGGCTAAACATTTTAATTTTTCTGTTTCTTTGTTTGGTTGTAGCCAGTCAAGTTGTTTAAATTTCCAATCAGAATCAAAATCCTGACTACCATTTACTTAATCATTTCTGCAAATTTATTTAAAGTGAGGGCTTTAGAGCACAGCTGCTTACAGCGTTTGCTTTTCCTGTCTCACTATTTGTTTCAGGACTCTTCAGGTTACTGATTAAGTTATTACATTTTTCTGCCATATCTTAATCATGGTTCATACTCACCTGAAGTTATTGCAGAAATGGAGGCGGCGATCTTTGAACAACACAGCTTGGCTTCTGCGTGATGAAACTGCAAAGTATACTCCAAAATCACAGTTACATATACTGGTCCATGCCAATTTGGGTCACAACTTTTTAAATTTTTCTCTCGGAATTGTTCCTAATGCATCCCTGGCAAACAACCCTGTTATTGTTAGTATCCCTAACTGCCTGATTCACTTCACTAAGTTCGGGGATCCCCTATCTGAGATGGAAGAGATTGAGCAGGTCTACGGTGCCACTGGACCTCTAGCCCAGGGACGTGCTCTGCTGGGGTGGTGCTACACCAGTAATGCCCAGCGGGGCCCCCACAGAGCACGCTTCGCTTGCGCTGTCTGCTGCCGTTACCCTTAACGACGCTCTCAGCGACTTCTTATACTGTCAGCAGTATAATTAACTTACTCCTTCACTCGCCTCATCGGAGTGAAGCTCTCCCGCTCTCCTTCAAAATCTCTTCCAGTCAGACAGCCCTAACAATTAACAAAAGCTTACTACCTTGTTTGTTGATTTGCCAGGGGTGTCACCGAGAATAATTGCCCGCATCCTCCACCATAACTGTAAGGGGTATACAGTCAAAGACCCAGAACCAGATATGAAGAATGAAGACCCGGAGTCAGAATTATAAAAAATTAAAGAAAAGTTTTACTGAAGATAGTTTGCATTTTCATCAGCAGAAGTCAGCTTCAAGACTCACACAGGAGTTCGTAGGCCGCCCCGCTTACAGTTACAAAGATCACAGCAGTTATACCATTTCCAAGGTCTAAGCTACGTCATTGCTTACAGGTTGAATGATTCTCATTGGCTAAGAAACATTAAGAGCCTAAACAATTTAACACATGTGAGGAGATAGGGGTGCCTATCGCCATTAGTAAAGATAGTTGTCGTCCACTCATTGGATTTAGGTCTGTGGTGGCCTCGCAGGTTAGAGAAGGGCGCCGGGGTGTCTGGTCCGACCGTCCAGAACCTACATAGAATGTCATACGCACACACACACAAATAACAGACACTAGCAAATAACAGCTCCCATCAAGGCTGAAGAGAGTCTGAGCTCCTTATTATCAGTTAAGTATACCAAAACATAATGCTAAAACATTCACTCGTTTGGGAGAAAAACAGATCACTGGCATTTACTCCCAAGGAAGGAAATACACTGGAAAGAATACATTTTAATACAACAATTAAAGTTTGATAGTAACGCTCAATATAGCTTGACCATATGTCCAGCGAAGAATCATATGTGCCCACGCTGCCTTTAGGACCCTCTAACCTTTCTACTGATCCCAGAGAAAGAGACAAACGGCCTTGTGGGTTACGTGGCCTTCGTGTCCTGCGTGTACTTACGTGCAATCTCAAAGTAAGATTGGGAGGCACCTAAAAGAAACTGGTTACTTGCATCCATGCATTTAAGAAAATATAATTTCACAGGCACAAGAATATAAAAATTATTATGTGATAATGAATATATTTGATTATTGATTTTTATAAAGGAAGTATATAACCATTCAAAATGATATATGATTATATATGTATTTGAAGAGGCAAGGGATTTTGACCAACCCTTCAATATAAATAGGAAAATGTTGGTGTTATTTTGTCACTTATTGGGAGCAGTATGCTAGCTGAAGCCATTTACTTCCAGTCTTTGTGCTAAGCTAGGCTAGCGGTGTGTGCGTCAGACAGAGTTACGGGACGCACGGAGATGAAAAGGGTATGTATGGACTTATCTAACTCTGGGAGATACGGTGAATAAGCTAAAGTCCCAAAAAGTCGGCGTGTTCCTTTAACAATTAAAAGCAACTGGACCCACTTTCATAAACAAATGAGATTGTATGCCAAATGTCACTCTTGAATTTGACCATTCTAGCTCAAGAGGAGATTTTTAAGACTTTGAAGTTTGGGGGGGAGTTTGTTCTCTCCCAGGCCAAGCATCACTCGTTGAATAAAACCGAACGTGTTTTTCATTGGTTTTGGGTAGTCCAAGTGTAGCGCATATGAGAGTCCAAACAAGAGGCAAAGTGCTTGAGGTAGGTTCTGGAGATTGTCCATTGCAATACCTCCTTCCAGAATGATGGCAGTAGACACTGGGTCAAGATGGAGATGATTTGGAGAGAGAGGCGCATCTTCACTGATGACAGTCAGCAAACCAACAGATACCTGAGCCCAGGCCTCATTACTTTCAGAATCCTGTATACAACCAAAGAAAAATAACATTACAACAGGTAAATGTTGATGGGCATTATCAATTGTCATGAAGTCATCTGTCCTGCCAACACTTCCCTCCAGCCTATTTTTATTTAAGTTTTCACTTTACACCCAGCTTAATAACATGAATAAAATTAAGCTCTGATGTCTGTCCTAATATACAATTTATTCAGATGTTATCGCTGTTACAGCTAGTCTATGTGAGGGAGAGAAATGTTCTACCTCTTGTGCAAAACCAACAATTGCAGCATGACAAGTGGGGGTGTTGTGTTGGTTGTTTTATCTCGACTGAATCTTAAATATGCAAAAGCTGTATTTCTATCATTTCACAGGAGCTAGGCTGGTAGCATCACCCTGCTGGCATACACTGAACTGTCACAGCATGCAGCCCACCTTTGTTCTGAACTCACAGTGATATACAGTATGTGCTCCTTTAAGATGTGAGAACTTACAAAGGAGGTGTTGTAGAATGTACTGGGGTCATCAACAAGCAGAACAGAGATGCCTTGGAGAACAAGGGTACGCACTGCTGTCACATCTGGTTTCTAGAAGTGGATAGAACAAATAAAGTTCAAGATTATGCAACATTCAAAAGTTACAATACAAAAACACATTTTTAAAAGTGTATATGAAAAAGGTGTCACCATGTATGCTTAACAGTGCAGAGAACAGTTGCCAATTGGAGTAGTTATTTAATCTAATACACAGCAAAAACTTAATAAATCTGTAGTAGACTGACCCTTGAATCAATTTGTTGCATAATTTCAGCCAGTTTCTCTCCAACACTTCCTTTCTTGGACTTGAAAATTGCGAGAAAGCGCGGTGTGTAGCGGTAAATAGCACCAAAAAAGTCACTGTTCAAGTTAGTCGTAGCTATCCTGTTGAACTCAGCAAACACCTACAAGACACAGAAAAGAAATGTGAGTGAGTAGACTGGCTTGAGCCAGTGTGGAAATTTTGGAAAACCTTTGGTTACCAGTCCTAAAACCTAAATACACACTTTGTCATGAAAAAAAAAAAAAAACATGTCATCATCAGTACGTACTTGTCTTTCTGTAAAAAGGGCTGGCCAGCGCTCCTTCAGGGTTTTCACTGGAAGTTCAGCCTCCACAATCTCCTGTCTCCGCAGTGGGAAGGTCTGGTCCATCTTAGATGCAATGACAGTTCCACTGGGGTTCCGTTTTTTCATTTCTTCAACCAGGAGCTTTCTTTCAGCCTCTAGTCTATCTTCATTCTGCCCCCCAGGGAGGTCTGGTAAGTAATTGACCTCAAACCTTTTTGGTCTTTTGAGGCCTTTTGATGCCATTTCCGGGGCGCCTTTTTCCCCCCGATTTATAGCAATCTCTGCACACCCAGCTTTTCTCAGTTTAGTGCGATAGTTCCCCATTTTGTATGTCAAGCTATTCTTCCAGCCAGAACACCCATATGGCGAGCCTGGTTCCCTCAGGCAGGGATGTTTGCTAATGAGCGCCAATGCTACAAAATGGCATCTTTCTTCATTTGGATAGGCATCAAATTTGTAGATTGCTTCAGCAAGCTTCTCCAAAATACCATGCTTCATGTCTCTTAGTACATTCAGGTAAGTTTGATCTTGTAAAAACAGAAGTTTAGCCTGTCTCAGTCTGAATTCCACATCAACTGAGAAGTTTGGAATGTCGAAAAACTCTGGCCATTGCTCTTGTCTTGTTGATGACGATGAGCTGTATGTTGACAGAATCTCTGTATCATCTGAGACATTTGAGGCATCAGAAATGGTGGTGGTGGAAGCAGGTACCAGTGTCAGTGTCACAAATGGAATGACCTTCACAGTTGCTTTTGTAGCTGGCAAGTCTTCTATGTCATTAAGGTTGCAGAGGGAATAACCAAAGTCAGGGTCTTCATACATAAGATTAAAGTCATCCTGCAGCTTGCATTTATCTTAAATTTTTATCTTCAGCTCTTCAACCGTTTCTGGTTTTCCATCCAGTGACACTTTCCGTATGTCCTCTTCATTTATGATGATTCTTAGTTTATAGCTTTCCATGGTCCTAGGCAGAGAGAAGATCACTTTAGTACCCATTCCGCTTAATGTCATTCAGCATATAATGTAACGCTTTAGTGTCACATACACATTGCCTTTCACCCTATAGGAAGATAAGTGAAAAACATCATTCAGTTCGGAAAGCTGGGTGACTGAGAGAGACCCTCCCCCACTGCAGCACAACTCATAAGCACGTAAATGTTCAACATACCATGAGGTCAAAAGCCTGCAGACTAGCAGGATTTCTGTGTTGATAACAACAATATGTGTTATTTGCTGGAACTCTGGGAGACCCGAGCAACATCCAACTGAAATGATCATATCTGCACTGTACTTTACACCGTGAACACAAGCAGAAGATGCAACCAGCACTGTACTTTGATTGCCGTTTCGCTGATGTAGTGAGCGCTGAACATTTTCAGGGAAAGATGTAATCATAACTGACCTCACTTTATCAATTTCCACAGAAGGCTTAAAGAATGACGCAGAATCCAAATGGAAGGCCATCATCTTCTGGTGTCTTACGGCCAAGGTGTGTGCTACATTCTTGAAATTACGAGTGTCATGCACAACCTGTTTGAAAATTTTGTGCTTCCCTTCAAAACGCATTGTCCACACATCAACTAGTGGGCCAAAGGTTTTTATCATTTGAGGGTAATGTTCAATAAAATGATGTTTTGGACGGAGTTTGTAGGTCGGAAAAGTTTGCTGAAGTAACTCTCTATGTTCTGAGATTTTGCAAACCAGAAAGTGGATTAACTCTTCAGTAAAGTGCGATGACATTACTATTTGTAGTATATCTTTTAGAAGCATCAGTATCTCCCATGCTGGGTCTCCTTCGGGGATATTATGGCCTATCATCAATGGAAGCAGCCTTTGGAGAGCCCAGTTTTCATGGCCGTTGCCCCCAATGGTTCTCTTAGAGATGAAGGTCTTTGGAATGATCTGTGGTTGGTCAGCTTTATCTGAGAATGTGTAAGGAAACTGTTTAATAGCCTTATTCAATGAGTCCAAAGAAACATACTTCTTGCTCATCAAATCATGAAGACACAGTGACATTTCTGCTGGTACTATACCCTCTAAAAAGTCATGCAGAATGTCAGGTGGAAAACCATCCACCACATGAAAGTGTTTCAAGTTTTCATTCAGTGGACACCCTCTTTTTACGCCATGATGCCTGGCCATAGTTTGGTCGTGTATAACCTCTTGCACATGTCGGTCATGGTCCTCTCTTGGCTGGTGTAGACCTGATCTGACCTCCTTATCCTGCATTTCATCTTGTTTACACATACAAAACCGACAAAAGAGATCTGCTGCAAAACTCTCATGGAATCCTGCCAAACTGTGAGCCCCTAAGTTGTCCGCTGCTACATACAATACAGTGCCTTTAACACTTTCTGCTAGCTGTTCAACATACACACCGTGTTCCTCAAGAGTGACAAGATCCTGAATGAGAGGACGAAGAACATCTCCATAGCCATGTTCTTTCACAGTCTTGACCTTACATAAAAGTGCAAGTTGTATAGAGTGAAGAGCTGACCGATATTTGGAGTCAAGATTAGCAAGTACCCAATATACTGCACATAGTTTGTGTTTTTTCTTGGATGTTCCCAGTGGATTAGCAACCTCAAAATCATCTATATATAGCCCAAGAGCGATCCTAAATTCTTCCACATTCAAAAGAGCATTTTCTTTAAAACGAGAGCCATCTCTGAATGAGTGGTATCCTTCCGGTGAAGCACCACATTCTACATGCAGCACCTTACCCAAAATATCCTTATTGCTTAACAAAGCCTGCAACATGTTCAGTATGGGGACATATACAACAGAACTATCTCTGTCAAGACGAAACTCAACTGGCATAACGAGAGGAAATTCTTGCTGTATATAAGATGCTCTCCTGCTAGCTGTTGATAAGGATCCTCCTGTAGAAGTGAATTTCAGCAGGACATTCGTTTGTGAAACTGCATTTACAACGTCACTAACTATGGAATTATCCACATCACCACAATGCTGACTGATAATCTCCTGAACTTTACTTTGAAGTAATGGCTGTGAAAGTTAGAGGATCTGATTGATCTGCTGAATAATTTCTTGTGTAGCACTTTCTGATGTATGCAGGATTGTTTGCATTTTCAAAAACAGAGCAGCAAGGTTACGTTCAAGCTGACTTTCCAAGTCCTTTATGTCACATACAGACTCTTCAAACTCACACTCCATCTCATCCTGTGAGGACACATCTTTCTCCACTTCAGTCAACTGATCTTGATGTTCAATGTTTGATACTATTCCAGTTTTAAAATGTGTTGTAGCACTCCCTCTGTGTACCCTACTTTTGTGTGCATTAAATGTTGAATATACATTGCTGTAAAAATCACAGCCTTCGTATGGACACAGAACTCTCTGCTTAAGTTTTAAATGGCTGCGCAAGTGTGTGAAAAAATCTGCTTCAGTGCAGGGCTCTATGTATTCACATAATTGGCAGTGAAATACAGCAGTGGGTTTACTTGCTTGTCCAATGTCTGATTAACAGTGCCAAACAGATAAATGCACTTTGAGTGCATTAAAAGATTTGAAAGTGCATAAGCAATCGTAATGAAGACATGGTATTGGTTGTTGCCGAGTAAAGCCTCAATGTTTTAGGCGATAGTGTTTTAACAACTGTCCTCTTTTGTCTGTAGAAAAATTATTTTGCCCAAGAAATTATTGTAAGTGGAAATTTTAGGTGTAAGTTGTAAGTCTTCAGTCGTCTTATGTGCATGTGTTCACTCGCACAGACTTCACTCGGTTAAAAACTTGAGATGACGTTACAAGTCGCGGTAGATATTTTACAAGCACGGAACAGGTGACATTAAAGTAGCATTGAACACACAGGGTGCAGATGTTGGTTTCGGTTGTTTGATAGGCTGTGTCATTGACAAGGAAGGAAGATTTGCAGGCTGATCAACATCCAGCCCCTCGTGTGACCAATGGTTTGACTATATTGATGTTTTTCCACTGCATGGTACGGTACGGCTCCACCTCTGTGGTACCACCTCTGTTGAGGTTCCAAGCGTACCGTACCGATACTAAAATGTGACGTGAAAACACTGCAGATCACTGATTGGTCAGACAGAATCGTCACTACCAGCGTCATTGTATTTGTGAGGCATCAAACCCGCTAGATTTAAATAGCCAGTAACAGCCACCGCTGTAGCAACTGTTTTAAAACTACTTGCTTGACTTGCTTGAAGAAAAAAGAAAAAACCTTCCAAAAAAGAAATGGCTGAATCGTGGTCAGTGGACGAAGTGCAGACTTCCCTCACGGTTGGTTGCCGAGGAGCGAATAAACTATAACAATCAGTCTAATCCCACCCACTTTGAAGCGGTACTAACTGCAGTGGAAAAGCAAAACGAGCTAAAGCGAACCGAGCCGTGCTGAGCAGAGTCGTACCACACAGTGGAAAAGCGAAGCATGCAGTACCATGCAGTGGAAAAGCGAAGCGTGCAGTACCATGCAGTGGAAAGCGAAGCGTGCAGTACCATGCAGTGGAAAAGCCCCATATGTGTATTCAGAGCCAGTGAGCAACGGACTTTCAAAATAATAATAATAATAAAAAACTGCATTAACGTGCGATAAAATGATTGTCGGCGTTAATTAATGAATGTGTTAAGGTGCCCAGCCCTAATATATATATTATATAATATCCTCCAAAATGTTGTCTACTACTTACCTCCAGTGTGCTCCAGCCCGCACTGACAAAGCAGCTGTGAAGAGTCCTCAAGGCAGTTGTCACAAGCACTTCTGTAAAGGACAAAGAATGTCTTAGTTAAAAGAAAGCTCCACTTACAGTGATGTGATTTGTAGATTAAAGACACATATGTGCATACTTTACAAGCATTACAGAATAATGCTTGTTTTCCAATATATAAAAAGGTATATATCCTCTTATATGAATATTTGAAGATTCAGATTGAGTTTAAACAATTCGAAAAATTAATATAAACAATCCTGACTTAAGTATAATTACAGCAATATTAGCACCCACATTTACTTAAAGAAATAATAGTACTTGTTTGAAAGAAAGTGTTGGTTTGTGACTAGCTTTATACTAAAAATTGTTTAAAGTACATTCTGATTAATCAGTGCATTAGCATTTTATTTACATTATTTGATATTCAAGACTTTTGCAAGAGTCACAAGATAAATCTGAACCTGTGAAATGATAATTTGTAGAGGAAAGAAGAATGAATAATTCAGACGTTTCATACATACACCAGAACGTTTCTTTCATCTATTTTACACACAAGTTTGCAATAGATTAAACAGAAACTAGTAGTAAACTAACTTATGTTCTCTTAATCGTCCGACCAATGTGGCTGCAAACTGTGTGTAGCCTAGCTTACAAAAAGCCCCAGTCCCTCCAGAAAAACGCGATTAGCGATCGCATGATTCAATGCATAATCAGCCAAAGTCCGCATTTTTTCAAATACGACGCATAAATTGCCGATTTCCGCGCAAAATATGCAGAGCTTGGATGATTTCATAATCCCCGCATTTTCGTTGCAAAAAAGTCACATATATCTTAGCAAAAAGTTGAAAAATGTTGCGTTTGTTTCACACAAGAGCAGCCCTTTCCCCTGTTGCCATGGGAACGTTATGAAGTGACGTTATTACGCGACGTGAACATCATCGAAAAGCTGTAAAACACTTTCTTTTACTGTCTATGGTAAAACAGGAAGCACACAATTTATTTATTTTATTTTTTATTTATTAATTCTTACAGAAGTTGTAGCATATATTCCATTTGTAAAGCTACAGAACTTGACTCAATGTTTTGTAAGTTTAATGTGTTATTAGGTCTGAAATAAAACAACACGAGAACTGAAATATTCCAGCACTTTCTGTGATGTAGTAGTATGCTTGTTTATCATAGGAAGTAATAAGAAATTACTCTTTACATTAAGGTAGTAGCCTAGTGAGAACAGGGTGTTGGGGAATCACTTTTTTTTCTCTTTTTCATTAAACCGAAGTTTTTGCAACTTCCCGCAGTTTTTGCAATATCCTGCAATTTTTGCTAGTTCCCGCAATTTCATCGCATAAAATTGCATAAATAGCGCGCATATTCCATAGCATTTTTAAAGAAAACATACCGCATAATCAACGATCACCAATAATCTCCGCGTTTTTCTGGAAGGACTAATGCAGCAAATGTAATCGATAGGCCAACATTCATTTGTTACTCGGAAATGTCTGTGTTGTTAATACCCAACATTCGACCAAAATACACTGTCAACTCGGGAGAAACTAAAATTAGCTGTAGCTACATTAACAATGTGAGTATTTCCACTTTCAGTTAAAATAGATTTTCAAACGTGGGGGAATGCCGCCTAAAACATGCCCGAACAAGTGCTCTGCCTGTTCAAATTCAAATTCAAATAAAAAAAAACTTTATTATCTATCAACCAGTGATACAAATTTGTCTTTGGTTAAAAAGGCTCACATATAACTGTTACACAATATCACACACACATCACAATTTAAAATTGTTACAAGAAAAAAAGTAGGCCTGCCTTACACTATGTAAAACAATAAAGGTTTGTTAATGTTTAACAAATGTTAGCTAATGTGGAGGCAGCAGACAGAAACACAAATTCACACACAAATATTAACCTAACTTGCTTGAAAACTTACCTTATTATTCGACAAGCGATGAAATCGTTAACTTTCCAGCAAATGCGTCTTGAGCACGAGACTGTCCGTTGGTGACTTCTACTGAGCATGCTCACACCCAGCCCTGCTTGTTCTTAGGTTGAGTTCCAAATAGTCGCTCTAAGCAAGTTAATATAACTTCAACAAAGTTATATTCACTCAAAACAATAAGTAAATAGCTTATTTCACCATGCAATTAACCGTTACTTTGTAATTATTCATACCCGACTACAGCTAACTCATTTATGCAAGTTATGACAGCTATTTGAATTTACAGTGTAGGTTGAGTTCAAAATAGTCGCTCTAAGCAAGTTAAGATAACTTCAACAAAGTTATATTCACTCAAAACAATAAGTAAATAGCTTTTTTCACCATGCAATTAACTGTAACTCAAAAAAACCTAGTAAGAAGTATGTATTTTATATAACCGAGTAAAGTTAACTAGTATATGTGAGTCAGGAAAGCTATTGGATTTTACAGTGTACAAATGTTATCAATACAGTCCTCCATTCAGGGTAAAAGATAACAATGGTAATGGTGACTGCATTGACCTGATCAGTACAAAACCTAAATATTCAACCAAGCTTTAGAACAAGTAAACATAGAGAACTCTATGAACCACTAAGCTTAGCCATCGCATTTTCCAACAGATACTTTAATTTTTACTAAAATGCATGCATTACCTTTCGCTTTGTGTGTGATTAAATTTGTACACATGTTGCTTAAAGGAGCACTTCACCCATTTCAACATTAATCTTTATTGAAAGTGGGTCATATATGTAGTCGAAATGTAAAATAAATTTTGAATTTGGTGCCCTCTTGACCGAGAAAAGACAGAAATTTGTATGTAAGACAACAACTCCCACAATGCACCACATTGTACAGCTCCGCAAGCCACTCCCACTAATCCAGAACAGCGCAAACATCAGAGAAATCACTCTTCCGTCTACAAGGATAGCTGCCACCAGAGTTTGAAATTCATTTCACACAAAATTTCTAGTTAGTTGGCTGTGGCGAGCAGGACGAGGGCAAGGGACGTGAGAGGACGGCGCAAGTCCGGTGGCGTGAGTGCTAATGAACGACACCTGTGAGACGCACCGGTCTCGCGTCTCTCACGGAGGAGCGGAAGCATAAAAGGAGGAGCGACGACAGGGCAGATCGAGAGAGGAACAGGCCTGATTTTATGTTGTGTTTTGTTTCTGTTGTGTGTGGCCAGCAGTCGTCCGTGAGGAGCTGCTGGTTTATACTTTTGTTTTGTATTTGTTTATTTTACTATTAAAATGTTTAAATGTTTGCCGGTTCCCGTCTCCTTCTTCCCACAACAACAAACCCCGTTACATTGGCAAACTCATTAGTGAATTATTATTCCTCGTTTTTATTTCTTTCTATATGGTGAATTACTGCATGATACCTGGATGTTCAGTCAGGCGAAACTAGGATGGTTCACATCACAACACAAACGTCCGTGTGCTCGTCTGATTCAGAGTTTTCGTCCAGGAGAAATTGCCATTTCTGGGCGGACTGCTGGTGCCTGTGCTCTCGCTGTGCGCTACAGCACAGGCACCAGCAGTCCGCCCAGCTCGAGCCAGTCCGGGCTCCTCGTCCGCGACAGGCAGCCGCCTCCTGTTCCTCCATCAGCCTCAGCTGCTCTTCACTATATTGCGGCTCGTAAAGATAGCCACGAACTATTCATGTATGAAGTTTTTTATTTCCTGTATTTTCACAGTGCTTTTGAAATAAAAATGAATAAATAAAAAAAAGCACTGTGAAAATACAGGAAATAAACAACTTCATACATGAATAGTTGTAAATACTCCCACCTCACAGAAATGCAAGGAAAATTGTGAGAAATACTGACATACATGACAGTTATTAACTCATCTTAACCCCTTTATCCAAGGTTACAAAAAGAAAATGTCACAAGTAAGCAGATTTTTTTCATAAACCCCCAGGAATATACATTTTACAGGAGAAGTTTCCATTTTATAAGAACAAAACACAACAATATTAGTCAACCTAGAAACAGTCAACACAAACCAATAAGATTATGGTATGGTGTCATGTTAATACAGTGTCTTAGAAAACAAAATACACACCACATTCACATGCTCACTTTAAGTCCAACAGGTCTGTGTGAAATGGATTGGTCCATCTATTGGTCGCCCAACCTGAGGTGATCCTGGGGCCAAGTCTAGGTCGCAGGTTATACCTTTGCTTGACACAATCATTATCCCCCTCAGACAAATCACAGGAAATGATAGGATCAACAGACTCACTCATTCCCTCTCCACTGACATCTTCAAATAAATCAGACAGAGAAACTCTGACATCAGACTCCAAGAGATCAGAGACATCATCAGTTGTATAGTCACAGGACGTCACACCAGGACTTTCATGACAGGAGCCCCCGTCATCCAACAAGGTACTGTCCTCAGGAACTTCCGGAGGTGGATCCACAGGTACAACCGCTGACACATTCCCAGAATCCCATGTACGGAAGGGTTCCATGTTTACCACATGAAACACCCCAGCATCCACCCCCGTACTCACATCAGTAAGTCTATAAGTTACATCAGACAACTTCTGAGTGACACAGTAAGGAGCTGTGTATAAAGGCGTGAGTTTTGCAGTTAAGTTCCTAAGTGCGTCAGAACGTGGATGAGTCTTGATCCGCACCAGATCATTCACAGAGAAGGAAACAAGACGACGCCTCTTGTCATAGTAGTGCTTTTTCTTAGAGTGACTCACTTCTAGAAAAGACCTGACATGATCAGAAGCCTCCTGGAGCGAATGCTTCAGTGCATCCAATGAAGTCACACCTGGATCTTCCACTCCAAGCGAATCAGGTTGAGAAATCAGATCCAAGAGTGTGTCCAGTTCTCGGCCATACAGCACTATTGACGGACTCTGTCCTGTACTCTCGTGTTGAGCGGTCCGAAGGGCAAAACAAATGTGGGGAAGAAAGCGATCCCAAGAAGTATGCTTAGTCCCAATATATGCTCTAATGGCCGTTTTTAGCGTCCGGTTCACTCTCTCAGTGGCATTGGTCTGAGGGTGGTAGGCTGTTGTAAGTCTGTGCTCAGTACCCAAGGCAGAAACTGTGTGTTTGAAGAGATCACTCATAAACACAGAACCCCTGTACGATATCAAATACTTTGGGGCACCATGCCGAGAAAAAACTTCACTGAGCAGCTTACTTGCAGCAACAAGAGCAGTAGCTTCCCTCACAGCACAAACTTCGATCCACTTTGAAAAGTAATCCACAAACACAAGGATGTACACATTACCACTCGCCGTCCGAGGCAGAGGGCCCACGAAGTCCACCCCTGTGTACTCCCAGGGAAACTGGGGACAGATTGGAACCGTGAGACCACCAGGCTTTCTCTGGGACGGCTTCGTGAATTGGCAGACAATGCACGAACCCACATACTTCTTCTCATCCGACACCATGTTAAGCCAGAAAAATCTCTGTTTAAGCCTCGCCACCATCTTAGTCACACCCAAATGACCTGCAGTGGGATGATCATGAAAATACTCCAACAGAGACCTCCTGACAGTCTGAGGAACATAAAGCTTAAACTGTTTCATGGGATGCAATGTACAGGAAGATTTTGGGTCTTTGTGATACAGAAGACCATCAAGAACAGCACACATGGGATCCTCCTCTGAAGACAAACTCTTACCATCCTCCAATACCCTGAGCAGCTTCCCAATCTCCGGATCGTCCAGCTGTAAACTTCTCAAGTGATCCCTGTCCGTAAACAAGACTGAAGGCAAGGAACGCGAGTTTAGACTCCCAAGAACAGCGCGATCAGGAAGAATGTCAAGGGGTCGACTACAGGTAGGTAAGGGGTTTCTAGACCAGTGGTTCCCAAACCTGTCCTGGCGACCCACCAACACTGCACGTTTTCTTTGTCACCCTAATCAAACACACCTGATTCAAGTTGAATCAGGTGTGTTTGATTAGGGAGACAAAGAAAACGTGCAGTGTTGGTGGGTCGCCAGGACAGGTTTGGGAACCACTGTTCTAGACAAACTATCAGGAACGCTGTTGGACACTCCAGGTTTATGGATAATTTCAAAATCAAAGTCCTGCAACCGAAGTGACCACCGAGCCAACCTTCCAGTGGGGTTTGGTCGTGACATCAACCACTTCAGACTGCTATGGTCGGAAAAAACTGTGACGTGCAGCCCCTCAATGTACGGTCTGAAATACTCAAGCGCCCAAATTACCGCCAGGCATTCCTTCTCGGGGGTAGAGTAAGGGCATTCAGACTTGTGCAAAGCACGGCTGGCATAGGCAATTGCACAGTCTCTACCTTCTTCATCCCTCTGCAATAAAGCAGCTCCCAGACCGACATCACACGAATCAACATGAACGAAGAATGGAAGTGAAAACTGGAAATCTCAGAATAAGCGCAGACGTCAATTTACTTTTGAGGAAATCAAAAGCATTTTGGCAATCTTGTGTCCACACAAAAGGAACATTGGCTCTTGTAAGTGCAAAAAGAGGTTCAGCATGTCGTGCATATTCGTGAATGAATCGCCGGTAGTAACTAGTCAGGCCCAAGAACTGTCTCACCTGCCTAGCATTCGCTGGAGTAATAAAGTCAACCACCGCCTTCACTTTGTCCTCATTCGGTAGGACACCATCTTTGGTGACTCGATACCCCAAGAAGGTAAGTTCCTCCCTACAGAACTGACACTTTTTCAACTTGATCGACAGACCAGCTGACTTGAGCCAAGCCAGGACCTCCTCCAGGTCTATCAGGTATTGCTCAAACGTGGGTGAGGCGACTACAATATCGTCCAGATACACTGCGCATGACTTGTAGATAAGGCCTGCCAGCACAGTGTTCATGAGCCTCTGAAAAGTGGCTGGGGCATTACACAGGTCAAAAGGTAGAACACGGAACTGGTATAACCCACGGTGAGAAATAAAAGCGGTCTTTGGCCTTGACGATTCCTCCATGGCCACCTGCCAATAGCCCCTGGCTAAGTCAATTGTGGACACGAAGTTTCCTCTTCCCAGAAAATCAAGGGACTCATCTATTCTCGGAAGTGGGTAGGAGTCTTTCACCGTAAAGTGTCGATTTGCCTCTCAATTAACTCTTTCTTCGCAGGTGATGGAGGTATGGAGGAAGATGGACAGGTCTGGCCTGTTCTGTGTCAATTTTGTGCTCAACCATGGATGTATGACCTAGATGTCCATCAAATAAATCAGGAAAGGATCTCAACAACTCAGAAAGCTTAATTTTTTCTGAGGCAGCCGCAGCCGCTGTATACGATACACTACTTGGGTGTCCCGAACTCTGCGTCTCTGTAGTATGTTCACCCTGCTGATTGGGTGAAACCGAGCGCACATCCAGACTATTCCGAAGTCTACAGGACAGTTACGGGAAGTATACTCCAGTGTCAAACACTTGAAACAGTGAACTTCCCTTGCTACAGGAACTGACTGTGGCACATGGGGTGCATAACGACTACACGGACCCAAGACTGAATGCAGCTCATGCGCACGTAAGAGAAGTTCCATCACAGACGTTACCGCAGTACCATAGAGCGCTACCCTGTATTTCTCGACAGCATGCTTGCATATTAGCTCAATTTGCTCCAGCTGAGGAGGCGGAGTTCACAATTTTCGAAATTCACTCAGTATGTGGGCGACAAACGTAGGCAAAGGTTCGTCTGGCCTCTGAACCCGGTCCAGGATACCTCTCATAATGCGCTCCTGATTATCAGATGGCAGAAAAACCTTCCTAAACAGCTCACAAAACTGGGCCCATGTGGAAAGATGGGAGCTCAGGACATTAAACCACTTCTTTGGCTCCTTGGACAGAAAACGAGGGAGTTCAAGTAACATCTGGCAATCAGTAAGGTCTAGTGAAGTCCTGTATATGTCGACAGACTGAAGCCAATCCTCCGGACTCATCTTTCCTTTACCTTCAAATATTAGAGGTTCAAGACGTGATTGATGGAGGACAGAGGCTAAGACCCTGGACGTAGCAGACAAATCAGCCGAGGCTGGTTGAGTCACCATGGGCGCACACACATGAGGCACATTAGCAAAAACTGACCTTGAATCTCCCCCTGGAACCTGTCCTCGAACATATGGGGTAGAAGAGGCTAAAGGAGAAGATTTCGGCCGTGACACAACAGGAACGGTACCTTCGTCTGGACTCATGCAGTCAATCACTGTCCTTTGCAGGTCCAGTGAGTCACGAAGACACCGCTGCAGAACAGCAACCTCGTCATGCAGGAACTGAACCTGAGACCGTAAGTCTTCATCCTCTCCCCGAGATATACTCTGTCTTCTACTGTGAGTAGTCAGAACATGTCAGTAAATCAAGTAGGTCACGATTTTCAGCCATCTGTTTGTTTCCTGAAGAAATAATCAGGTGCACACGTACAGTCTCTGTTCAAACAGTATAAACAGAGAAAATGCACAAAATACACTACAAACTGAAATAAAGTCCAACAATATATTTTTCCTCAGAAACAGTTCTCATTTTCGCGCTTGTCAGGCCAGGTGATGTGAAATAAACAAAAAAGAGTGACCAACTGTCATGATTCTGCCCTCTTGCCCTTGATTTTCCCTAGTCGTGAGGCAGGATCATGACAGAATCATGTTTTGTGTGCAAGCACATGGCTAAGTGTTCGGCCATGTGCTTGTGTTGTCTCGTTATGTAACTCCGCCCCCTTGTTACCCTCGTCTTGTCATTATTGTCTAGTCGGCTTCACCTGTCCTCGTCATTAGTGTTCCCTATTTAATCCCCTTGTGTTTGCTGTCCTGTGCCGGTTCATTGTTTCTCATAGTGTGATTTCTACCTGTGTGTTTAAACTTACCTGTGAGTACCTTGTGAGAGTTTTGTCTGAAGAATTACTGATCCTGTATCTGTAGTTAGTTTATGGTTTAGTTTGTCAGTCCTAGTTTGGTCTGGTCTAGTCTTGTTATTTCTTTTGCTGTTCATGTTTTGCCCCCTCGTGGGTTTTGTTTTCTCTGTTTTCTGTCTATAATAAACTTTGTGTCACTGCATCCTGTCTGCGCCCTGGGTTCAGTCTTGTGCGTCACTTCAGAAATGTCCAATACAGCAAAAATGCAAAATAAATGTTCGTCGTTGTTCTTTAAAAAAAAAAAAAAAAAAAGGTAAATCTTCCAAGTGTCCTTTTCCTTCTTAATTCTCTTTTGTCAATGTTTCATAGGTAATAGAACAATACACTGTAAGTAATCGAATAAACTGTAAAACCCAGGATCGAGCCCTGCGGAACCCCATATGAAACTGGTGCACGAGGTGATAAATAATTGCCTGTCTCTACTGAGAAGGTTCAATCCTTTAAATATGAAGCAAACCAATTCAAAACACAACCTTGGATTCCGATTTGCTGTAACCGAATTAAAAGAATACCGAATTAAAAGAAGACCAATTGCGATTGGTCTATAATAAACCAATTGTGATAAGTGATAAGGTGTTTGATAATTGCCAGCTTTCTTGGACTGCAGGTTTTTAGTGGTTAACAATATTGATAAGAGATTCTGAGATTATAGATTCTGAAACAACTCCTTTTTCACAAATTTAGAGCATAGAGGATCTAGCAAGCATATTGTTGATTTTGATGCTTTAATGCCTTTAGGTTGGTTTTGATGTGTCTTGCTTTGTGGAATTAAACTGATGTTATTTTTTTTATTTGTCTTTTTTCACTTTAGACCTGATACCGCTGAAAGAGGAGAGTGAAGTACTAGATGAAATGCAAGAGAAATATCAATCTGAGAAACATCATGGTTACATAACATCCAGAGAGATTAAAAATACTTCCTCACGAAACAGAGCTCAGAAGACCAAACCTAACAGTTACCTCACCTGCCATCAGTGTGGAAACAGTTTCACTCATAAACAAAGCCTTGAAATCCACATGAGAGTTCACACTGGAGAGAAGCCTTTCACCTGCCAACATTGTGGAAAAAGTTTCACTCAAAAACAAAACCTTACAGTCCACATGAGAGTTCACTCTGGGGAGAAACCTTACACGTGCCATCAGTGTGGACAGAGTTTCACACATAAAAAAAACCTTAATACCCATATGAGACATCACACTGGAGAGACTGCTTTCACTTGCAAACTATGTGGCAAGGACTTCACACGAAAAGAAATTCTTAATTCCCACATGAGAATTCACACTGGAGAGAAGCCATTCATTTGTGCTCAGTGTGGACAGAGTTTCACACATAGAAAAAACCTTAATACCCACATGAAAATTCACACTGGAGAAAGTCCTTACACCTGCCAACAGTGTGGAAAGACTTTCACTCAAAAAGGAAGCCTTAAAAGCCACTTGATGATTCACACTGGAGAGAAGCCTTTCACATGCCCTCAATGTGGAAAGAGTTTTACACATAAAGGAACCCTTAATGCCCACATGAGAAGTCATACTGGAGAGAAGCATTTCACCTGCCCTCGATGTAGAAAGAGTTTTACACATAAAGGAACCCTATATAACCACATGAGAATTCACTCTGGAGAGAAGCCTTTCACATGCCCTCAATGTGGGAAGAGTTTTACACATAAAGGAACCCTAAATAGCCACATAAGAATTCACACTGGAGAGAACTGCTTATGCTGTTTTTGAGCATAAGCAATCACCTCTGGAGGGGATTAAATTGTGATCAGTGTAAAAGAAAAAAAAATTCCCTTCACACTTAGAGACACAGGAAAAGGCCTGCATACGAAAGACCCTGGCCAGAAGAGAACTTACCCCCCAACTTAGCTTGGATTCTCCCAAGGATTTTTTCTATATTTCTGTCACAGATGAAGTTTGGGTTCCTTGCCACTGTAAATATGTTCAAAGAAGGCGGTGGAAATAAATATGTATTGTTTTTCCTTTTTGATCTTTCATTTAAAATAAAAAACAACAACACAAAGTTCTAACCTATAATAAAAGCCTATACATTTATTTTCAGTTCTAAATTTGTACTGTAATTTCAGTACTGTGATTTTGAATACGTTAAACTACAATTTTTCACTTGAATTTACCTGCTACAGCTCTCAATTAGCTGCGGCAGATGACGTAATAGACAGAATAAAAAGTCTGTGATTGTAGCACCACTTAGCAGTGAAAGGCAGCAAATACACAGCCCCAATTTTATGCATTATTTAGGTTGTTTAGAGCAAAGAAATTAGATGAATTGTCATTCATAATTAGAATGGACATATTTGGCTTTGCACATAAAGTTTCAAATTATTTGTAATAATAATTATTATACAATATAAACGTATTCTTTAAATCGTTACGGACGTGACACAGCACTGAAGCGTCATGACTTCCTAAATATATACTGAGCCCTGTGGGACACAATACTTTTGCTTAATGAGACCTCTCTTCTTTTACACAAGCAAAATGGTAGCAGTTAGATAGATATGACTGCTTGTCCAAAAATGCCAACATAATTCTCATGCTGGCCAAGCGAATGTGTGGTCTGTGTTGTTAAAAGGTGTAACTTTAATAAGGACAGTTTCTGTGCAAAGAAAGAGCTTAAATCCTGGCTGAAATTCCAGTTTAATTACTGAACATTGCGATTGGTCTATAATAAACCAATTGTGATAAGTGATGAGGTGTTTAATAATTGCCAGCTTTCTTGGACTGCAGGTTTTTAGTGGTTAACAATATTGATAAGAGATTCTGAGATTATAGATTCTGAAACAACTCCTTTTTCACAAATTTAGAGCATAGAGGATCTAGCAAGCATATTGTTGATTTTGATGCTTTAATGCCTTTAGGTTGGTTTTGATGTGTCTTGCTTTGTGGAATTAAACTGATGTTATTTTTTTTATTAGTCTCTTTTCACTTTAGACCTGATGCCGCTGAAAGAGGAGAGTGAAGTATTAGATGAAATGCAAGAGAAATATCAATCTGAGAAACATCATGGTTACATAACATCCAGAGAGATTAAAAATACTTCCTCACTAAACAGAGATCAGAACAGAGCTTTATTCTTTAAATCGTTACGGACGTGACACAGCACTGAAGCGTCATGACTTCCTAAATATAGCCGTTATAAATTTAAAGGGCAATGCAGTTGTAACAAAGTGAGTGTATTTATATTTCAGTCATGCTCCCATCTTTCTGCAAAATGCTTACTGTTAACATAAAGTATAAAAAACTGAGTATATGATCCCTCTTTTGAAACCATGAAATATGTTTGGTTAAAAATGTCCATTTTAGTATCTGTGCACACCTTATCTGAGGTGAATAAGCAATTTTCAAAGTGACACAGCAATTTCCTTCAAATTTACATCAATACAATAAAATACAGAGCCAAATGGACAACTTAGAAAGGGTTTGTTATTTTGATTAAACTTTATTGACATTTGCATGGAATTGCTCTTACGTTTAGATGTCAAAACCTTCTTAAAATAAATTAAACAACTAAAAAAATTTAATTTGAGAAATTAAAAAAATGAGAAAATAACAGATGCATGGTGACATAGGTGAACAATATTGTGAGAAATGATGAAATCGTGGAGCTTCCCCTCTTTTTTAGATGGATTATTTTGTTGCTGCTGAAATCACAGAACAATTTTTATCTATATTTGTTTACCATTGAGCTAGTTTCAGCCAATTTGGCTCAGATTTCGGGACTGTCACGAATTTTTCAGGACGTCTGGTCACCCTAAATACAAGTGACTTGAATACTATACTTACCATTAATGCTAGTTTTGGTGCTGGTTTTGGGCAGTGCTTTGTAGTCAATTAACATCCATTAGTTCAACGACGCAGATTCAGATCGCTTCATAAATATAAATTAGTCTGTCCATGTAATTTTCAAACAACTTATTTATAAATGACCAGGAAATTACCGCTCCACTTCACATTGTCCAATGAAATTTGAACTTGTTGTGCCAGATGACGATTGGTCGGTGTATTATACATGACAAACAGGCTTCAATGAATTATGTAATATTTCAAAATATGTGATGATATGTGGATTTTTAATTGAATCGACACACAACCTTTTATTATAAAAAAAAAAAAAAGAGTTTAAAAATTGTTTGGTTTATTTTTTTCCTGCCGTCGAGCCATATACTCACTGAAAGAACTATATTTGGCTCGAGAGCATCGGTTCCCCAGCAGACTGTTGTTGGGATACCTACATTTACACTAGTGCATTTTCATTTTAAAACGCATAACTTTTGCTACGGTTATTCCTGCCGTGCACACACTACTCCGGAGTTTTAGACCCTCGAAAACGGAGACTGATAGCCTGACGTCGTCATACCCAGATTCTAGTCAGAATATGAGTCTGATATTGCTCCATTGGGCTGCGATTATGGTGGGTGTTTCAACCGAACCAAGAAAGAAAATGCCTCTGCACTCAATTGGATAGACATACAACCAATCAGAGCAACAGAGTAAGTGTTGAGCGACTTGCCTTGATTGCAGTTCTGTGTTCCTCTTTTAAAATTAATGCGCTGTCGATATCTTCTATAACAGACGCGATGGCGGAATCTACACATCTCAATTCTCCAGCGGCAGCCATCTTTGTCGACGGAGGTTAACTTTAGTTAACTTTAGCTGGAAGTAACATTATTCAAGAACCGCTATAACGCCAAAACAATCTGTTACCTTAAATTATATGTTTATCTCTGTAAAGCTGCTTTGAAACAATCTATTGTTAAAAGCGCTATATAAATGAAGATGACTTGACTTGTAAACGAATTCAACCCAAGCGCTCTTTGGTGACGTGGATGATTACGTTACTGTTGATCATCTGTCCATCATCGTATAAAGCCCGCCCTGACAATTTGATTGGTCCGAACAGCTCTGATTCGAGCATAGTTGCTCCACAACGGATCAAGTCCAGACCGAACTTTCCAACCTCAAATGTTGTGGGCGGGGCTAAGTTCGGCTGGCATCCAGGCTAGGAGACTGACCCCGTCAGTCAAGTCCGAAGCAAGACACACGCAAGTGACGCTACCAATAGCAACGTGTTATAGCAACGATACCTCAGGTAGACAGAAACGTAAAAATAAACATGATTACAGGCTACTTTAGTTTTGTACACCTTGTCATGTTAATTATAATCAAATGCATTTTGTTTTATTGACCACAATATTATCATTGATATTTGTTTGAGAGGGGCAATTTTGATTAATTTTGAAATGGAGCAGGGGCTTGAGCACCCAAAGCCACCTGTCTACATCAACCAACACCTTTTCTGTGGTCTGATGAGCGTTGGCATCGGGCACCTTAACCCAACGTTCAGTTCATCCCGCAGAGCCAGTTCTGCTTACCAACAGCGGCCCACTGGGCATCTCGCATTCCACACTCGGCTCCAAGCCAGCGAGCCAGGCTTCTTAGCCATTTAAAGTTTGAGAATAGGTTGGATCGTTTCGGCCCCAAGGCCTCTAGTCATTCGCGTCATTTACCGGATAAAACTATAAAAGCCAGCTATTCTGAGGGAAATTTCGGAGGGAACCAGTTACTAGATGGTTTGATCAGTCTTTCTCCCCTATATCCAGGTCGGACGACCGATTTGCATGTCAGGACCGCTGCGGGGTTCCATCAGAGTTTCATCTGGCTTCGCCCTGCCCAGGCATAGTTCACCATCTTTCGGGTACAAATTACAAAGTTTAAATTAAACCTGAAAGCTTTGCACATAAATTTGAAAAAAATATTAAAATTAGCAAAGCATTGTTGTATTTAGTGTTCCTGATTTCAGAATAACATCATTCCTTATTCTACTTGTGGTATGTGTTTACGTAATTTGATACTTTTCTTTACATCATGTTTTTAACTGCTTTTGCCCCTTGTCAGTCTCATTTGATGCTCATACATTTTTTATATGACTTCTGTGTTTATTATGGATACTTTATTACTTGACTGGTATGATTTTGACTATTACTTTATATAAACAAGAACAATAATATAATATAAAAGCAGATTAATTAGTTTTCCACTAGTATTATTCATAACCTGCACCTCCTACTTTTGTTGTTGTGTGTGGTTGTTGTGAATGGCTGTTTACGTCTGGTTTTAATGGCAGCCACTTTCTGCAGCCAGCTGCCATTTTTTTTCTCTAAACCCGAAATTACCCCTATACCACGTGTCAAACTCCAGTCCTGGAGGGCCACTGAATTTGACACCACTGTTTCACTCTTCACTATATAAGTCCACTAACATATGACTAGGGTTGGGTATCGGTTGGGTTTTATCCGATACCAGTACCTACTCGGTATTTTATAAACGGTTCCGGTGCTTAAACGGTTCTTGAAACGGTACTTAAGTAAACGAAACCGCACACACTTTATCAAAAAATAATACCCTTTTATTTACAGGGCCAAACTGGACACAATATTAACTTAAATCTTTAAACAATATAAATACAAATAATAATAAAACCAATATAAAATAAAAATTCACATTTACATAATATCAAATAAAACAATATTGTATCAAACAATGTAATAATACTGGAGATTAATAGAGATTACTAGCAGGCAGAGCTGCCAACTCTCACGCATTGACCGTCAGACTCACGCAATTGACCCTTTTCACACGCTCTCACGCCACACATCCATTTTCTCACGCAGAGAAAAATCGCAGACAAAGAGGACACTGACACCGACAGACAAGGTTTCTTTTGATATGAAACAAATCCACAGCTGTCAGATTCTGTCAATATTTTTACGAGATTCACACAATAAATAACGTTTTGGCTCTTTGAAATGTGACAGATCGCTGTAGCGCGTCAGTTCAAACGGCACGTGATACAGCAGCCTATAAATACAAATCCACTGCTTCTTAGCTACGCAGCGTTGAGTGAACCTATGAAAGAGAACATCTCTGGTTACTGGTGTAACCTATGTTCTCTCAATAGGGAACGAGACGCTGCCAAGCTCCTTGCACTGCCGACCAGCTTCCTTTTTCGGCAAATAAATCTGAGGAGCAGATGGCGCGCGCGTGCCAACATAAAATGATGACGTAAGTGCGTCGAGGCGGCGCCCGCGCCATCAGCCAATGGTTTGGCTTGATTCTATATGGATTCAGACTGTCGGCACACCCAGAGGGCGTTCTGACACGTAATTTTACACGTGAAATGCAGCCAAACCTTGCGAGCAAGAGCGCGCATGAGAGACAGAAGAGACTGTGCGTGCGTGTGTGCCTAATTAAGTCAGGCACCGAAATCAGGCACCGAAATTGTCGTTCTTATTCGGTCTGGTTTCTACCGTTTACGTCGGAACCGGTTCCCTATTGGCACCGAGTTTCGGTACCCAACCCTACATATGACAGAGACGTGGCACGCAGAAAAGCTTTGACTATGATGAAGGACACAATACAAGAGGAATACAAATCAGGATTAGGATATTTTGTATCGTTTAAATTTTCTTGTCTCTCTTTGTTATGAGGGTGGAAGGTGAACCCAGGCACAGACAGGATACAGTGACACAAAGTTTATTATAGACAGAAAACAGAGAAAACAAAACCCACGAGGGGGCAAAACATGAACAGCAAAAGAAATGACAAGACAAGACTAGACTAGGACTGACAAACTAGACCATAAACTCACTACAGAAACAGGATCAGTAATTCTCCAGACAAAACTCTCCCAAGGTACTCACAGGTAAGTTTAACACACAGGTAAAAATCACACTATGAGAAACAATGAACCGGCACAGGACAGCAAACACAAGGGGATTAAAAAGGGGAACACTAATGACGAGGACAGGTGAAGCCGACTAGACAATAATGACAAGACAAGGGTAACAAGGGGGCGGGGTTTACGTAACAAGACAACACAAGCACATGGCCGAACACTAAGCCATGTGCTTGGACACAAAACATGATTCTGTCATGATCCTGCCTCACGACTAGGGAAAATCAAGGGCAAGAGGGCAGAATCATGACACTCTTGCAAAAATGTTACCATGTTAACCAATAACATGCCAACATACTATACTTACAGGTTTGTTAGTTTATTAGGGCCTGAGCACCGAAAGGCAACACTACACAGCAATTAAAGGGTTATACTCTAAACTAGGGATGCACCGATGTATCGGCCGCCGATATTTATCGGCCGATTTTTGATTAATTTAACACCACCAGCATATCGGCAAAAGCATGAAAAAGGTCGATACCGATGGTTTGTTAATTAATTGCTTGAAGGCAATGAGTTGCATGTCTGTTGCATATTCAACGTTTTTCTCTGGGTAAAATAATTAAATACTTACCAAAACAAAATGAAATCTGTACGAAATAAAATATAGTTTGTCAGATGTGGATCGGGGGTGGGGAAGTTCACGTGACATTCACGTGAGAAATGCGCGCTGAATAGGAGTCTCGGAAAAATGTCTGCGGTCTGGGCCTTTTTCAAAATCTCGCATAAAGACCAAAAAATCGCCATTTGCAACAAGTGTTCAGCTGAAATATCTAGAGGGGGTAGCACGGCTAAGAATTTCAACACATCCAATTTAATCTGCCACCTGAAAAAGCATCCTGAACAGCATGCTGCGTTCCTCAGTGCTGCAAAGAAAAAACTGCCGCCTCCCAGTGTTCCGACACCCTGTGTGGCCCAGGTATTTGAAAAAGTAAAAAAGTTTACTCAAGACAGCATCAAAGCAAAGGGGATTAACCAAAAACTTATGGAATTTATCGCACTGGACGATCAGCCGTTTTCCGTCGTGGAAGACGTGGGGTTTCGGAGGCTTGTTGAACACCTTGAGCCACGTTACTCCCTACCTAGTCGGCGATATTTTTCCAGACATGTACAATGTTGTAGCCGCACATATACACGAGCTCCTCGCCACTGATATTTCAGCCATCAGTTTTACAACCGACATTTGGAGCTCTGATGTAAGCCCTACCTGTATGCTCAGTCTCACTGGGCAATGGATTGATAAAGATTTCAAATTGCAAAAAATATTGCTGCACGCACAGGAATTTACGGGTTCACACACCGCAGAGGCGATCTCTTCAACATTCAACACAATGCTTGAAACGTGGAAAATCAACAAAGTCAAGGTCCATGCAGTTGTCAGAGACAATGCAAGAAACATTACAAAGGCAATGGATGTCAGTGATGTCGCGAGTTTACCCTGCGTTGCACACACTTTACAATTAGCTGTCAACGAGGGCTTGATATGTCAACGAAGCATATATGACGTGATAGCAATATGCCGACGAATAGTAGGCCACTTCAAGCATTCCCCTCTAGCGTACTCGCGCTTACACAGTGTTCAAATTAAGATGGGAATGCAACCAAAAATTCTTCAGCAAGACGTTTCAACAAGGTGGAACAGTACTTTTTATATGCTGAGAAGCCTTTTGGATCAAAAGCAAACAATCGCGGCTTATAGTGCAGATTATGTTCTGCCTGTGACATTAACTGCCCATCATTGGTGTTTAATTGAGAACACAGTTTCTATTCTTTACCCATTTGAGCAACTGACGAGGGAGATGAGTGCATCTGGAGCATCTGCAGCGGATGTGATTCCATCAATTGTTGCGCTAAAGTGGCTTCTGAGCAAGGACCTTGAAACTGACCAGGGAGTAAAAACCACCAAAAAAACACTACTAGATGCGGTTACAAAGCGTTTTGCTAAAAATGACTCAGAACCTCTTTATTGTATCGCAACACTGTTAGACCCAAGATACAAAGATAACTACTTCGACACGGACAAAAAGCAGGCAGTTCGCATGATGCTGCAAGCACAGCTGGATTTGAGCGACGAAAGAGACGGAAACCCCGCGGTGCGCCACCCAGAGGACAATCCAAAAGCCAAAAAGTCGCGCAAGGACAGTGAACATGCACCCAGTCTGTGTGACATGTTCGACGAAGTTCTGGAGGAGAATTTATCACATGGATTTAGGATTAACCCTCCCATGCCACAAATGGATGCCTACCTCGCAGAAATCCCAATTGAAAGAAATGAGAATCCTCTTCAATACTGGTGTGTCAATCAAGGTCGCTTTCCGTCTCTTGCGCAAACTGCACGCAAGTATTTGTGTGCACCGAGCACAAGCACCGACAGTGAACGATTGTTCAGTGCTGCGTCCAATGTCTTGGACAGTAAAAGAAACCGACTGCACTGTGAAAAAACAGAAAAGCTTCTTTTTATAAAGAAGAACCTGCCCCTGTTTCTAAAGCAGCAACCTTAATACTTGATAACAGCAAATGGACTGAATGAACTGATCATGAGTTTGAAGTTTGTCATGTGATATTTTTAATATTTATGTTAAACAGGTCTATGTTCATTTAAAAAGATTTAATGTTTAGTGTGGACCATGCACAACGACTGAATTAACTGTTCATGAGTTTTTAAGCTAAGTTGTTTTAAATATGATGATTCAGTTGTTAAGAAGGAATGTTTTATTGCAAAAAAAACTATTTGAAGTTTGTCATGTCATATTTTTAATCTTTATGTTAAACAGATCTATGTTCATTTGAAATTATTTAATGTTCTAGTCCAACATGCACAACAACTGAATGAACTGTTCATGAGTTATTAAAGGGGTCATATAATGCCATTTTTGTACAAGCTAATATGATTCTTTAGGGTCTAAATTAAAAGTTTGTAATATACTTTAATTAAAAATTCTCATTAGTATTGTAAGAAAACACTTATTTTACCTGGTCAAAAACAGCTCTGTTTTCAGCACGCCGTATCAGTGCATATGACTTTAAATGATAATGAGCTTTTTTCACCCCGCCTCTCTGTTCTTTGCGTACACCATTTGTAACTCAATAACACAATAACCATAACGCGTTGTTCAGTATAAACGTGGGATTATGAATTATATTGAGAACGTCGGTCATACATAGAAAACATGCCGTAATGTACCCTGAGTGTAAACCTTAGACGCATTCATTGTGAAGAGTGCAGCTAGTGATTTGCAAAGATTAATATATTAATATAAAGTTTAATAAAACGTTACACTCACTTCCGTTCTTCTGGAGGTTCAGCAGGAACACGAATAGCTGGTACCGATCCTTTTTTCATGAGCAGCTTCTTAGCAAATCCAGCTTTATACTGATCCTCGTTTATAAAGCAGTCTGGTGTGTGAAATGATTCGCGCAAACATGAAAGCATTGACGTTGCTCGTGGGGAATATTCCCTTCGAAAACAAACTCAGCCACTGCGTCTTCAGCGGTTCGGATTTAGGAACATTAAAATCACTGCTGTGTTCGTTATTACACCCAAGAACAGAACACCACAATCGCTTAGACGCCATTCTGCTCATAGACAGTGCTCCAGCATATCAACAATGACCGCGCCGGTCCGCGCCGCGCAGACTATGATTGACAGCTCCCTCACGAGAGAGGGCGGGTCTGTGTTGAAACGTTCCTGTCAATCAACAATCGTGGGAGGGGCGTGCGAGCTTGTGACGTCACACAGTCGAACGGCTCGATTTGAGGCAGGGGAAAACATATAAGGAGATTAAAACAAAAACACTGGATGGATTTTTATCATTATATGATGGTTGTGTACAGGCACTGCCAACACACATTTCAGTCAAATCAACTTGTAAAAGTGCATGTACCATTATATGACCCCTTTAAGCCATTTTATCATAATAGTTTTAAATATGATTCTATTGTTAAGAAGTAATCAAATATGACTTCATATTGTTAAATAAATAAATATTGGATAGCAAAAATCACCTCTGAATGTTGTCATGTTGTCTTATTGTATTTTTTTATCATTGTGCCTCTCTTATAATGCTGGTCAGATGAATGTTAAATGGATCAATCCATGTTCAGTGAAAATAATTTGATGCAGAAATAAACTAGCTAGTACTGAATAGTATGCAAGTGACAAATATCGGTATCGGCATCGGCCAATAGTTGTTTGTTGAAATCGGTATCGGTTAAAAAAAATCCTATCGGTGCATCCCTACTCTAAACGATCAAGAGTGTATAATAGACACATACAAACATACGGAGGCATAGTAAGATCTAAGGATCAGTTGTAAAATGTTTAACAGTCAGAAAAGACGTGGCAACGTCTTGTCTGCGTTTTTTGTCTAGCTTCAGGTAGTTGAGCCAGTGTTCGGTCATGGCCTGTGCCGTCTCCGGTGTCCAATGGATGTTATCCTCTGTTGTCCGAAATTGGGTGGTTGGAAGTGGGGGAATGTATCTTGTTTTTTCTTTTAAAACTTGGTTTAAAAAGTCAAGATTTTCCTGGGACCTGGTGGGTAACTTTCTACTATAATTTATTAGTTGAAAGAACACTGTGGCTGCTGGGAATGTGGTTCTAGTGGCTCCTTGCAGTCTTTCAACCGTTTTCTCCAGGATGGTGGTGTTGCCTTGTTCTTTTTCATTTAAACCGAAGTTTAGGACGATTAATTGTATGTCTGGATTAGGGGTGGTTTTGTTCTTAATTATGTGATACGCATGTGCCAACTTTGCGCCTGGATAGCTGACCACCTGCGTTTGTTCAAGGTCTAGTACCGGGAGCCGCGATAAGTTAGAGTCTCCCAGGAAAAGTATGGGTCTCTTAGGTGTCAAGGACCAATTGTCGTATTTGTTGGTCTTGCATACGTGCCTCTCGAAAAGCCCGAACCTCTGGGTTACCAGCCCTTTCTGGGGCTTAGGGAGTTGCCGCTCAGTGACTTCTATTGAGCTTTCCCCGAGTCGGGTTTCGGTAGTGTTGGTCAATGTGATGGGGGGTCTACTATCTATTGCCGGGTAAAAAACCTCTTCTTCCTCTGGTTCTTCTTGTCTCTTCTTCTTTGGAGCCGGGTTTTCTGTTACTTCTTCTTTATCTTTTGTAAATTTTCTACGGGTACCCCCTATGAAGTTAGATGTGGAAGGTTCCGTGGTATCTTCTTGGGTGTCCCCTTTTGGACTGGGTTCGGTGGGTTCGGTTCGGTTCTCCGTCGCGGTTGGGTTTTTTGGAGTCATGAACTCTTGTATCGCCTGGAACGCCTGTTCGATTGTGTCGTTTTTGAGGGTCTTCAGGTTCTTTCTACCCCATTTAACGGCTATCGCCCATGCTTCCTCCCACCGATCTCTAGAGGTGTTCATAATTTGGTCTTGGGTAATCACCAGGCATTCTGTGTAGTGCTTTTTGAGGATTTCCAACGCTATTTGCAACCAATTATGGGCGTTCCCTGTTATTAAATCTTGGGTTTTAAGATTCATATCCAAGAGGGCCGGTCTGATGGTTTGATCGATCAGGTTGGAAACTTGCTTCAGCCGACGAGGTGCTGTGTCTCGTTCCTCTCCCTCTCTGAGTGTTTTCTCGTGATGATACGCCCGGAGAAATGCGTATAGTTTTCTCAATAAGAGCCCGAAGTGATCATGATCCGCCATTATGCTTTTTGGAATGTCCTAGAGACAGGATATAGGATATAATAGGTTAATTTTGACCAACTCGTATCTCCGGGATAGTGAATTTTGTGTAGTGCGGAACGAGATATGTTGTAATGGATCCGAAAGTGTTAGGCCTGTCTGGGCCACCCACTTTCCTGCCTGTCTGGGCATTTGGTCCATTCCCTAGGTCCGACTTTCCCTTCCATTGGTCAGGGAGAAGAAGCCGGACAAGGGAGACATATCGTGTAAATGTGGTATGTTTGGGTAAGGGATAAGATATGTTTGGGAGACATCTCGTGTAAGTGTGACGTTTTATTGTCGGGGATCTAATTTCTAAACTTTTTAAGTTCTTGTCGTTCGTTGAGGTGCTGCGGTTATCACTCCGCCCAAGTAGCAGTGCTTCGCCTTCAGAGAATATAGTTCCCAGTATTTATACTGTTAAAAATATGTCTGTGTCTCATGTGACGTAGTTTTTTGTACACTCTGTGACTATACAAATCACAACATGTAAATAGGAAAATGTTTGCGTTATTTTGTCACTTATTTGGATTAGTATGCTAGCTGCAACCATTTACATCCAGTCTTTGTGCTAAGCTAGGCTAGCGGTGGGTGCGTCAAACAGACTTATAGCACGCACGGAGATGAAAAAGGTATGTATGGACTTATCTAACTCTGGGGGATAAGGTGAATAGGCTAAAGTCCCAAAAAGTCGGAGTGTTCCTTTAAGGTCCAGACACACCGTGCCGATTTCAGCCGTCGGGTGTCGTCAGCTTTGGCGCTGATTACACATGTTAAGCATGTTTTGTTGACTTGTGGTTAGGCCTACTGATGTTTAGTGATTTTAAAAGTAGCCTCAATTAGGCCTGCATGAAGTTGTACATTATTTGCTGTTCAAAGAATCGTTCATGAATGCACTTTTTAAAAAGTTGTGGAAATAAAATGTCTTCAAATACAATATAAAAAAATATTTACATTTTATCAGTTTTTAATTGAAACTCATCATTGCCTGGAACATACAAAAGATGGCATTTACTGCAGAGGCATGTGTGGGTAGGGCTCCCCTGCTTCAGAGCATAGTTAATGATATGCTAAAGCCCCGCCCCTTCATGACGTGATTGGTTACAAGGTAATTTGTGACATCACAATTTTAACACTTTAAAGAGAAAATACTCAGCAATAGTGTTGACTTATGACTTTGCACATGGTTTGTCTTAAGGCAAATTAAAAACAGCACATAGACATATCAACATAAAAAATGAAGATAATATGCAACTGCATAATATTTTATTAAATAAAGCTAATAAATGTATCCATCAAAAGCAGTGAGTTGTATTCACGTTTTCATGATAGTATTATCTTAAACATATCACATTAGCAACAATCCTTCTGACACGCATATCCATTTTTCAGCGTGTTATACAAACCAACAAACTATATGATAGCGGATAAAGATGGGGACTTGGAGTGCGTAGTCGTTTAACTATTTTTATGGTCTAACTTTAGCTGGACAATAACCTTATCCTAATGCTGTTGTAAAGCCTACACAATCTGTTACGGTAATTTCTATTATAACTGTAAAGCTGCTTTGAAACGATCCATACCGTGAAAAGCGCTTTATAAATGAAGGTGACTTGACTTGACTATGGAGGGGAGAGAGAGGGGATATTTGGAAAACTTTACTAGTAAAAATTAAATTTTACTAAATTATAAATGTTTTTGTGGTTTTCATTCAACTCTCAGGAATACGAGCTGACAATGTCATATACTGTATATAATATAAGAATTCATAAGAGTAGGGGAATATATAGCATAACAACTGCATTTAGTGGCCCCCCTTGGCAGTGGGGGCTTCACCTCCATCAAGTTTCACATTTAAAGGCCATGGTGCAGTTTTTTTTTTTTTTTTTTTGGCAATTTTCTAGTTGGTAATAAACATTTAAAAAGTTATCCATTGTATTTGATGTTGTAGGGTACTCAAAAATTAAAATATAATACGGAAAAGTCGGTGATATGTTAGCATTTAGCTACAGCTTAGCGATGATTCTTATTTCTCCCACAAAGCATTCCATGACGTCACATGAGGTACTCGTTGACTGTTGGACGACAGACGAAATATTTATAGGAGCATATTTCGTGATTCACGAATACAAATTTAGTATCGCATATCTGGGTCCACTGTACTGTAATCTAAGTCAGTGGTTCCCAACCTTTTTTCTCTTGTGTACCCTCTTAACATTTTTCTCACCCACTCGCACTGTTTTGATTTTGGTACGGCTGTGCCATAGGTTTTTGTTTCCACTGGGAAACTAACGTTAGTTGTAGCACACACGTCCCATTTTATTGATGGACTTATGAAATGACTGGGAATATTTACTTATCGTCTTGGAATTTCAAAGATAAGTAAATAATTCTCAGTACTTCCAAGTTGAAAAATAAATGATTAAATGTTGAATGTGCTTGTGCACCCAATGTGCTTGCGAATCACTTCTAAGTATTCATAGTATACCCACCTCTTATTTCACCACTACACCCTTGCATTTTGCTGACCCTTTTTCATATTTGTTTTTGCAAGATGTTGATAGACGCCTCACAGCAGGAGACTGTGGACAGTGTAGACACTGTGGAGAGTGTCGATACTGGGGATCAGCCCTTGTCCTCCTCCACTTCTGACGCTGGGACACAGTGTTCTTTGAAGCCCCCCCGATGGTCTCACGGTAAAACTTGGGTATTTTGAAGGGGTAGATATTATCATATAGTCTAAAACATTGCCAGTATCTATCCAATCAGAACATTTCCATACACATTGATTAAATTAATACATAGCCTACACCAAAAAACATAGCCGTTTAGATTTGCCATGATTGTCACATGTTTGGGTGTTTACTGCCTCTCCACAGCTGTGCAGGTTAACCTGAAGCCCAAGATGGTCAGCGTGGGCACACAGACATCATTCTGCCCACAAACCTCCACTCCCCTCGCTAGTCCTGAACAGACAGATGAAGATGATGATAATGCCTCTGTCATCAGTGACTTATCATGGGTGCCCGAAGAGCCGATGCATGAGGAGCATGAGGAGGACTTGTTTGATGAGCAACCTTACACGTGTGACCCCCACCACAAGTGAGATCATTTAAAACCAACATAGACTATTTTGAATGCTCATTTTTGTGTACTGTAGCTTTGGTAGTTTGAATGACCCCCCCCCCCAATAATTTTGTTGTTGTTGTAGTGGCATTGACAAATTCATTGTTTGCCAAGAGGAGCTGATGTGCCTTTTTGACATCTGTCCGGTCTGTTGTGAGAGGTCAGATAGGAGCATCGTGCAGCAGGAAGGAACTTTTCTAAAGATCAAGCAGGTACGGTTTTGTTTACGCAGCAGGCCATCTGATTAGAAAATCAGAATATCTAATTACAATCTGATAGCTCTGACTGTTTTGCCAGTTAATTTACAATGTATGTACCAGGCTGGCTTTAGTCTATTGGTTTGTGATGGCATCATATTTGAGTGTTATACTGTATTGGTCATGTGTATTTCATTAAAAACATGAAATCTTTGACCAGTAATGTACAGTACTTAATCTATATTGAATCCTGATATACTGTTGATTACTTTTTTTTTTTTTTTTGACATATCCAGGTCTGTGCATCATGTGGCTACCACCGATTCTGGCAAAACCAGCCAATGCTCCACAGGAACATGCCAACCTGCAACCTCCTGTTAAGCGGGGCCATTCATTTCACTGGATGTTTGGCCACCCAGACATTAAGAATGTTGACTCTGTTTGGCCTGCAGTGCATCAGTGCGAGCAGTTACTTTCGCCATCAGCGCCGCTACACCATCCCTGTAATCGTTCAGGCCTGGCAAAACGATCAAGCGAAGAATTTTAGTGACCTACGGGCAATGGATGGTGGGCAAGTTCTTGCTGGTGACTGCAGGTAAACCAGTGTGAGAGCTCATAGACCAGTTGCACATTTTGATTTTGTTATTTGTTATCCTGTAGGGTGGCTTTATTTGGCATTTGCAGATGACATGGTGGATGGTCTTTACAGACCTTGGTTATTAAAAACTTGAAACCTAATTCAAATTTGTAATTAATTCCAGGTCGGATTCTCCTGGGCACTGCGCGAAGTATGGATCCTACTCTCTGATCGAGGACAGAGTGAACAAGGTGGTGGATGTTCAGCTTGTTCAGGTAAACCTGATGTTATTAGACAAAGAAATGAACTCTGCAATTTAGTAAACTGATTGTATATTAATATAACATCTTTCCACTAGTACAACGATGCTTAGAGCTTTGTGTATTGCCTAACTAGAATACAGTGTATCGTAATGCTTGGACCAGCAACGCGTCAGTTCATTCACGCCTCCTTCAACAACACCAGCATTTTACACTTACACTGTAATGTCATGTTGCAGAGCTCAGAGGTCCCCAACAGCTCATGGTGTGAGCTTGAAGGGCTCAAGCGCAGTGTTGGCCTGCTGAGGGGAAAGGACCTGCATTTGGCAACGCTGATCACGGACCGTCATCGCCAGGTATTTACAATAAAATTGCAGTATAGAATGTAAACATCTGAATTGCACTAAAGCTGGATGTTTGTGGTTTGCTGATACACGGAGGGCCACACAGGTCAATCATCCACAAAAGTTTGTTTATTTCTCCTTAGGTTGCCAAATGGGTGAGAGAGGAGCTGTGCCCTGAAGGGACACAGCATTATTTTGATGTGTGGCACATTGCCAAAAGTATGTATCCATTGTTTGAACCTTGAAGCAGTTTTTGTTAGTGCATATCAATTAATACCATTTGTTCTAAAACAGGTCTGGGGAAGGCCTTGGATGCAGCTTCAAAAGAGTGTGACCAACTAGAGCTGTGGAGGCCTGCTATAGTGAATCACCTCTATTGGACTGCAGCCTCAACCCCAGACGGCAACCCAGCAGTCATGGAGGCTAAATGGAAAAGTTTAGTCAACCACATCCAGGACATCCATGACCATGACACCCCTGCCTTCTCCAGTTGTGCCCATGGCCCTCTAGATGGGCAACAAAGAGTGGCTGGACCCAGGTACAGCACACACAGCATGTGGTATTATGTACGCTCTAAAGTTTTGTTGTATTTGCTGTCTGAGTGCTTTGACATTGACCTATGATGATTAAATTATTTTTTCATTCCCTGGCAATCTCATAACATTCTGTTTACTGTTTATATTTGCTATAATTCATATGCAGGACCATTTCATGTGTTTCCATTAAAAAATTGTTTGTTTTTTGTCTGAATCTATCTTCTTGTCTATTTATACGTTTTCCATCTGTGTGTGTGTCTGTCTGTCTGCCTCCCTGCCTACCTGTCTTGGTCTTTGCAGGCTCATTGGCAGCAGTAAAGTTGGAGAACATAATCGCGAGGACTGCCTTACTGAAAGATGTTCGACAGCTGTCTCCACAGCACCAGACCTTCTCCCTTGAGGCTTACCACTCCCTCATCTTGCACTTCGCGCCCAAGCACACAGGGTTTTCATACCTTGGGATGTATAGCAGGTCAGTGCTATCCAATGGAATAATACAGCCAATTATTAGTAATAATAGTACCTATAGTAATAATAATAGTACTAGATAATAGGTACAAGTAATAATAGTACCTATTATCATGCCTAGTATTTTGTCATACATAAACCAAGTTTCAAAAAATTTCTCAAATGTGTTATTTTGTAGGCTTCTCTTAGCGGCGCTGCATTATAATCACAATGCCAACCGGGAGACAGCACGGAGAAGTGATGGGACGGAGAAGTACTGCGTGCGGTATCCGCGCTTCAGAAAAGGTGCCCATGTGGTGCGTCCCTGCAAAGAGGCAGCCTCATACGGTAAGCAGTGTCATGCAGTTCTATCATATTTTGAGATGGCTCACGAGACATCTGTGATCACTGGCAATGATCTTTATTAAGTATTATTATTATTATTATGTCTGCAGGTTATGCAACATCATTGTTGAAGGCCCTTCAGGAAAGCTACACCCATTCACCTGCAGCTCTTCGAGAGGTTAGCGCTAATTTGTCCTCCGATGCACCCGCCCCCATCGCCAAATCCTTTGAACAGGTTCCTAAGGAGGAGGCCGGCAGCCTCTTCCTAGCCCGGCAGTCACGCTACAAGAGAACCTAAATTCACATTATTTTTTTATTTTTTTTCCACAGACAGTTCCAATGATTTAGTTGTAAGTATTTATTTTATTTTAATTTATTTTAGTAAGTATTTATTTAGTTATCTTCTTTCCTTCTGTCCCTGTCATCTCATTTGGTGGTGGTTTCCTGTATTCTGCATGTTTTGTTTTTTCTTTGTGTGCTGTTGCTTTGGTTTTACTTTGCACTAAATCATTACATTTTTTCGTCTTTGTAAGTGGCAATATTTGTCGCTGTACCCCATTCACGGGGTCCTGCATGCTGCATGTCTGCTCCTCTGTCTGTTATTTGCATGAAATTTGTTGTATGCAATTCAAAATAATTTACCAATCATTTTACCTGTGCCTTGTCAACGTCTGTGTGCGGTGTTGTCTGGGCTCACTGTGTGTCAGCTTGATGTGCTTTTGCATGTATCACTGCATATGCATTCATGAAAGAGTGTGTGTGATTGTGTGTGTGACTGTGCGTGCGTGTGTGTAAGTGAGTGTGAGTGAGTACGAGAACCATCAGTTGACCCTCAGGTAAGACCACACTTTTGCAGGCATCTGAGAAATATAGCCAGGATTCGACCATTTGTGTCTTTGTTCAGTAATCTTTGTCCTTGTTCAATAAATGTTTAGTAACCCTTACAAGCAATGCCAATAAACTGTTATTACTTATTAAAATTCATGTGTTCTGTGTACTTTATAACATTTTAAGGGTAATTGGGCGACCACAACAGAATATTTATTTATTAATATTTACAGAATTATTTTTATTCATTCTCATTCAAACGAGGCCATTGAAAGCCCTGATAGGTCTGGTCACCACTTTGGAAGTTTTGCCTTATGGTTGAAACCACACAAGAGGGTAGAGGCTTCCTTATACTCCTCCCTAAAACTCCATAAGCCCAGCGTATAGCCTGCCTGTACGCAGTGTACCGGTATTGCCTAGGGATAAGTAGGAAAGATTCGTAAGTTTTAAACTCTGTAAGTAGATTGGAAACGTCATTTGAAGCCTGTCTCTTATGCATGTTTGTGCATGCAACACATCTCTTGTCACCTATAGCTGTTGTTCAAAGGACTCCCTGTAAAAAGATTGGTAAAGTAAACATAAACCATGAACATACTCGTGCGTGCTGGCTTGAAGGGGACCATGATCCTGCCTGAAGTGTGAATATGCTATTTGTAGCACAAACGGATTTAGGCAGCATGCCTCAAATCCAGGATGCTGCGTTAGGCACGTTACATCTGCTGGCCGCGGGGTGAGGTCCTCGACCAGCGACCAAAACACGCTCACCTCCCTACAACACAAGCTCTCCACCAGTTTCCATGGGACGACACCGCCCACACAGACACCTGCCAAACACAGCGACACAGACGCTTACTACTCACACCCTCTCTCGGTAAGCCTGACTGTGTCAATGACAATCAATCGCGAGGAAAACAAGTTGGCACTATCAACAATAATCACACTGAAGACATGACCAGCCTACTCGGCGTCGGCTACGGTGAAACAACATTTTCACCGGAGAAAGAGGTAAAAGTTTAAAAATAAACACTCACAGGTGGGACTGTCAAGCTTGCATTATATGCCTCTATTTATAGATCTTCTGACTAAGTTTAGGGTAACGTTACTTTTCTGAGCAAACGACATAATCACTGTCACTGGATAAAAAGAAAACGTTGACTTTCACTCGATGCTATTCACTGACAGTAAAAAAAATAAATGTTATTGTATGCACTGCTGTTCATTGACTACCTACTAGCTCCAGCGTTATTGCTGCGTTTCTAAATGGTAGCAACTCACCAGGACACTACACCAACTCTCTCCATTCATTCTCCTCTGACCATGCATTTATTCGTCTTTGACGGCCATCGGCTCTCGGTATTTCCTCATTCGCCCTCTCACGTCTAAACGGTTCGAAATTGTATGGCTGTGGGCCATCATAAATGTTAACTGTGGGTCTCGCCACCTCTTCCTCATCCCAGTTAGACGCCATAGTAGTCAGTGCCAGTCTGCTAGAATTAGTTCAAGTAGCGGAGAACGGCTGAGGCTACATTCCACCGCGTCTACCTCATGTGACGTCATTGCCGAGTCGCGTAAAATAATAACCGTTACTAACCAAAAACTGGACTTAAACACCATTTTGGAGACATTTCTAACTTTATATACATATCTTAACTGCTTTATGTACCCATTAATCGACAGTGGTGTTTAACCTGCACCATGGCCTTTAATGGGATTACAGCTTTTAAAGGGTTAATTCACCCAAAATGAAAATTATCTCATAGTTTACTTACCTTCAAGCCCCCCTAGGTGTGTATGACATTCTTCTTTCAGCCAAACACAACACAACACTCAGGGTTATATTAAAAAAATATCCTGGCTCTTCCAAGCTTTATAATTAATTAATAAACTAACAATAGGACAACAATATGTAAGTGTCCAATATGTAGAACAGTATGCAATTTGTATATCCATATTAAATGTCCATATTAATCCATATTAATAACTTTGTAAACTATAATCACTTGCTTCTGTAACAAAAAAGAGTTTTGTTATCAATTACTTAATTTTGTAATTAAAACAAGACTATTTTATAATGACTATAAAACAAGACTATCTGCACTTTTATTTAATAACAATATTATAATTTTTGCTCTCAAACTCATTATGTTTGATTGAATGAAAAAAGACGCAAAAGTAATTCCATATGATATCAGGTATAAAAAAAACACCAAACAAACATTATTGCTGCACCGTTATGAATGAGACTTTTATTTTGATATGGCGATATGACATAATAAAGCTGCGCTGCGCTCCCTGCATCAGTTGTGATTCGGATTAAGAAGGTTTGTGTTTAAAGCATTTTAGGTGTTTACATAGATACAAACGGTTCAGTAAATGTAAAGTTTTTACAGGAGATGGAAAGCGAATTATTTTCATTGAATATAACATTGTAATGCTTTATCTAACATTAATGAACGGGATTTTTTTGTCAGTAAAGCGTATCCACACATACAGAAGATGCGTCTAATTTCTCTCCCTATATCGTGAACATACCTGCCAACTTTTGAGTTTTGCTCGGCGTGAGATTTGTTGACGGGGGGGGGAGCGACGAGTCAGATTTGTTGTTGTTGGGGGGGTAGAGACGAGTCTGATTTGTTGACGGGGGGTGGGGGTGGGGGGGGTAGAGACGAGTGAGATTTGTTGACGGGGGGGTGGCGGTCTCGCTCGCGCAAGGTCTCTCGCTCGCTCTACGCGGTTTGGAGCACAATCTCTGTCTCGCATGCACGCTCGCTCTAGATAACGGGAGATTTTTAACGAATTTGCGGTATAACTAGTCGATCACGAGTGGCTCAACAGGTAGATATATAGATAAACTCATCTTCCAGGCATTTGACCGCCCGGGTTGACACTTCAGCGTGAGAAATCGGGAGTGTGGCGTGTGAGCGTGTGAAACCAATCAAATGCGGGTGTCTCACGGCCAATGCGTGAGAGTTGGCAGCTATGCGTGAATCAGTTTATCATAAACTAGTATTCGGTCACTGCTAAGTTGTGATGGGCAAACGGAGGTTTTGAAACTCCAAGTCATGTATTGGGAAAAGCGCTATCAAATATTTGTGAATTGAACCGAACCAAATGATTCGCAAAATGATTCAGTGATTTGAATCCTTCGATTCACCACACGCAGTCGCTGACGAGACATGTCAAAACAGTGGATGCAAATGCAATGCAACGAGAACACAAACACTAACATGTGTAATGACAACTTTAACAAACAACTGTAAATGTTTTCATTAAAATGCAGCCTATTAAATATAATACACGAAAAACAAACAAAAACAAATGTGAAGCTTCAATGCCTAATAACCCTTATATATAATTTGTGTTAATTTATTGGTTAGTAGTGCTAGTTTTGAGTGTTCTTAGCTAATCAGACCATGAACTCTCACGCTGACTGACTCTTACCAGTGCACTGAACTACTGAACTAGAGCTGATTGAGACACGCAGAGATTTAGTGTGGATCTATTTTTCTTTCTGTTAATTATTAATTTTTTATCTCAATCATGACAGAGTGTGCCAAACCCACAGAAAAACTCCTGGTGAAGCGACTGAGATACGCTAGACACACTTGTAAAGATGGTGTCTATTAAAGAGGAGAGTGAAGAAATGAAGATTGAAGAAACGTTTAGAGTGAAATATGAAGATACTGAGGAACAAACAGGTTGGTTTCATTCTCAAAGCTGAACTCAGTCATTTGATCCTTATTAAAATGTCCAGCTCTACAGAAATGAATGATATTTTTTAGGGATGCACCAATACGGAAATGTTGGTAGTAGAGGAATGCAAGCAATCACGATTTTCGCGGTTTTTCTTCTTTTTCATAAGGCTACGCCCTTCTTGCTTTGCACTTTGTGCATGTGTATTGAATGTTAAATAAATGAATAATGATAATAAGACTGTTTGTCACGGATTTGCACTTAACAAGCCTAAACAGACCGTGAATGAGAGAGAGATCAACTGAGCGCGTGCGATTACCTGCATCTGACCTTCAGGTCTTATATTCATAAAAAAAATAATAATAATAAGATCGCCATGTCCAAGGAACGCGAAATCTTTGTCCTATCATCCTTTTAACGTTGTTTAAAGAATGGCGTCAGCGCTGTCAATGCTTTAAATCAATTTTGATCTCTATGAAGTGAAGCATCAGTTTCAGCGTTATTCATATGGCGCATTGCTGCTTTACAAAGTGGCTCTCAAAGTTCAAATAATTTCAAAACCTTGTTTAATTACATCCATCTTTGAATGAATCTGCGTTAGTTGAATGAACGGTTTAATGACTCACTCAAAGACAGTCCCTTGCCGCCACCTCGACCGGTCAGGCATTGAAGTGGCACCAAAATCTGCGTTCTGATTCGGTCCGGCACAGAACATGCCATATTGGTTTCGGTAGTCAACCCTAGGGGACATACATGTGGAGATCACATGACCAGACAAATAGAGTGGTGCAGGTATGACGTCACTTTGTAGGCCGACCGGCAGTTTGCAACACACTTAGCCTGGTTAAAACCAGACCATTCTCAGTTGTAACTGAGTTATGGTCTGGCAAAGCGTCATAGACAAATCATTTCCAGAGGGGCGTCACCAACGGACGTCGCGGATAGACCTAAACCCAATCAGAGCGATGAAGGAGATGAGTATGCAGAGCGGCGGAGAAACATCTCCGAGTGTTGTTCTTTGCTCGGTTTTTAACTAAAAGGAAACGTTCAAATTGCTTAAAACAGACGCGATAGCTGATTCGAACGAGTGATGTTCGAAGGCGGCATCCATCTTTGTAATGTAGGCTACAAAATCTGCTTCAAAATCCCAGCGCTGTCGTCATCGTGTAAAGCCCGCCCCAACGTTTCTGATTGGTGCCGCGATTTCGACGGATTGGAAATGGGCTTGAATGAGCTCTTTGCCAGACTAACTTTCAAAAAGCAAATCTAAATTTGCCGGAAGTTGTCTGGGTTTTTCCAGGCTACATCACACTGGTTTCCTCGACAAAAACCTAATAGGATTTTCCCATAGGCTTTTAGATAATCGCTAAAAACAAGCTCTGTGATCAACAAAAGTTTATGATACTTGCACGTTTTGTTCATAATTATCACTGATGAATAGGGCTGTAGCTATCGATTATTTTAGTAATCGAGTATTGTACTGATTATTCCATCGATAAATCGAGTAATCGGATAAAAAATTGTGGTGATAAAAATGTGAACAACAGCCTTAAAAATGACTTAAAATACAAATATAGGCAACACTTTACAATAAGGTCCATTGGTTAACATTAGTTAACTACCTTCGTTAACATATACTAAGAATGAAAAATACTTCTACAGCATTTATTAATCTTGGTTAATATTAATTTCAACATTAACTAATTAATTATTAAAATCAAAGGTTGTATTTGTTAACATTAATGTACTGTGAACTAACATGAACAAACAATGAACAGCTGGATTTTTATTAACTAACATTAGCAAAGATTAATAAATACAGTTACAAATGTATTGTTCATTGTTAGTTCATGTTGGTTAATACATTAACTAATGCTAACTAATGAACTATTGTAAAGTGTTACCCAAATATATAATGACAAGCAATAATTATTGGTTCAAATAAAGTATCAAAGTAAGTAATCATATGGGTTTTATTGAACAACACTGTTAAAATATAAATATAACTTACATTACGCATTATAACAAATGCCTACAGAGGGCACCAACGGCCTGGTTACACTACGGCATGATCAAATCCTTGTTTAATATTTGGCCAAACAACATTTAATTCAAATGTCAACTTAATCTTTAATATTTGGTCACTTATGTACGGTAGAAATGCAACAGCCGCTGTAATTTCTTGAACAAGAACGTGCACATCAAAATTTTACACTTTTATTTTGAAATCGCGATGAACAACAATTTGCATATTCAGAAATATATTTATGTATTCTCCTGTGTTGGCGTAGATTTACAAATGAGTTGCGTTACAAATCTTGTGAAATGGCGCACACTGCGTTCCCCGATGCGTTCTCGCAGTATGCAGAGCTGGAGTTTGAGAAACCCGAGACGCGCTCCACGCATTTACATGATAACAGTTACAGTGCAACTATGAAACACAAACCGCGTCCGACGTTTTGCGTTACCAAATGCACGTTATTGGAAACCTAAACAAACAGCACATGCAGAGACTGAGTTTGCATGGAGCAGCGTTTACTGTGAACGGAGCTGAGATACTTTTAACACATAACACAAAAGCGCATATATTTATTTAACTGAATCACAGCCGTTGTGATTTCAATATATTATGATTTTAAATGGTTTTAAATGTATCGCGTAGCCTTTGAAAACGGTCTAATAATGCGGTTCATGGATAATTATTATTTTGCCGGTTACTCGACGCGGGTAAATTGCAATCAATGATTTTTTCAAATCGAGTACTCTACTTTAATCGAGGAATCATTACAGCCCTACTGATGAACACAACTTTTATTAATTTTGAAGCCTAAATGCAATCGCCAGAAGTAAAAAGCTAAAGGAAGGCTATAAACGAACTACACCACGGTCCCACGACTTCAACGTCACCATCATTAAGCTTCCAACAACTCTTTCAGTTTTTATCTAAAAACATTTTACCAGAACGTTTAAGTTAGAATAGTTTGTAAGAGCACAATTATAACCATAACTAGGCTGCCTCGACAGCCTCTTTAACCACTTGCTATCAACCAGCCTTTTCAAAACACGTATCATCCTAACAAAAAATCATGAGGAGAGTAATTGATATATTTTATGTCGAAGAATAAAACACGAAAGTGTCTTTGAGTTGTGTTCACCACAGACCTTATTTCTGCCATTTAACCAAAATCCCATTCAAAAAACCCATTGATTATCGCGACGATGGAACCAGAAGTGCTAAAATGCTAACTCGCTTCTGGGTTTTGGCCTACAAAGTGATGTCAAACCTGCACCACTCTATACTAACTTCACTTGAATCTGAGAAGGTCCTTCTTCCATGTTAGACATTCATTATTATGACATGTAGAAGTAGCCCAAAGAAAACAATTATTTAAAGGGACACTTCACCCATTTGCATTAACCTTTGTATCTTTAGAAACCCAGTCATATTTTTGAATGGTCAGAAATAAGGATTTAAGTGTTCCACTTCCTGCTTTTTATGACGTAAAAAGCGTCATTTTGCGTCATAAAAAGCAGGAAGTCCCATTTCTTTGTATAAGGGTTGAGACTACAAACACTAGCTCATCATTTATCCAGGGTGTGGGACCCACTCACGCTACAGAGCTATCACAGATCAGTGGGTGGGACTTCACTTGCAGATACTGAAATCAATGTCAGCCATCTTGTTTGGAAGCTAAGCTAACAAGAGATAGGAAGCTACAATGACGGAAGAAACTAAACATGATATGGAAGAAGAGGATTTTGAAATTCTGCAGCTCAAATCCGATGTTCGTGGCTATCTTTACGAGCCGCAATATAGTGAAGAGCAGCTGAGGCTGATGGAGGAACAGGAGGCGGACGAGGAGCCCGGACTGGCTCGAGCTGGGCGGACTGCGGGTGCCTGTGCTCTCGCTGTGCGCTACAGACACAGATAGAGTCCGTCTGCTGCAGAGAATTTCAACGATGGCAATTTCTCCTGGACGAAATCTCTGAATCAGACGAGCACACGGAGTTTTGTGTTGTGATGTGAACCATCCTAGTTTCGCCTGACTGAACATCCAGGTATCATGCAGTAATTCACCATATAGAAAGAAATACAAACGAGGAGTAATTCACTAATGAGTTTGCCAATGTAACAGGGTTCGTTGTTGTGGGAAGAAGGAGGCGGGAACCGGCGAACATTTAAACATTTTAATAGTAAAATAAACAAATACAAAACAAAAGTATAAGCCAGCAGCCCCTCACTGCTGGCCACACACAACTAGGGATGCGCGGTATACCGGTACTGCAAAAATACCGGTATATATTATATTTCAAACGGTACAATATCATAATTTTGTTCAATTCGGTATTTGATGCGCTGCTGTTTCGAAGTTCACCGCTAGGCGGCAGTGCGCTACCTAAACTGACGCGGGTCACGCGAAACCGGCAAACGGTGACAACGGAGGAACACGATGGATCAAACGAATCTCATTCGAATTTCTACACGCCAGAAATTAATAAATAGAGAGAGCAGTATGAGTGAAATAAGGCATTACTTTGCCAACAAAAGTAATGAGAAAAGGAAAGAAACAGATCTCAATGCACCACTCTGCAAACGGGGAGGCAACACATCAAATCTGCCGGAGCACTTGTGAGTTGCTCATCTTGACTTGTTCAAAGAGTTCAGAGATCGACAGGTTAGTCCATCATTCAACTGATTTAATCTAGACTTTTATTGAACATTGAACAGCGCACATACATAAGAGCTTATCAATTATATATGATACGTTAAACACGAAAGCTCAAATCTGCTTGCATGACACGCTAGAACCAATTAAGTTTAGTCTCATCATTTTTGCACTTTCAAACAAACATATATTAATTGAATTTGAATGAATAAAGAATAAAAATTTGAATAATATTAATTTTAGTATTAGTGATAGTAAAATGAATGGCATATTAGTGCCGCTCTGGCGCGCGCGAGAGAGAGAGAGGAATAGTAGTATGAATATTACCCTACTAATATTATAATTAAGCTAAGTTACATTTGTCAACATTCATTAGGTAACCTGACCTAACAGTATTATAGCATTTATTAATCTATATCAATCAGTAATTAAATGACCTAGAAAACTAAATATACTAATACATGTTTAGCATGTTAACATTACTTTATGCAATGCATTAATATGAACCCAAACAGTAACCAAACCAAGATGAATAAATGCAATAAATGTTGATAATTCTCTGTTGATGCATGACAGCTAATGGTTTACAATGTCATTTCATCATTTCATTATTCTATTATTATTATTATTATTATATGTTAATCTATTATTATAGATATTAACCTATTTTAAATGTATAATTTCAAGTTTTGTTTGTTTTTGTTTTTAAATGTAACCTACTGTATGTTCCCTGAGTCCCTGACTGAATTATTATTATTTTTTTGTTTTACATTTTGATACCTTTTCTTTGCACGTTTGGTAGTGGAGAGTTTCAAGCAGTGTTTTTTAAGTGTCACTTAAATTTTGAGGCCGTTTTTTTTTTTTTACTTGTGGTATCGATTTAGTATCGATACCGAGGTATTAGGTTCTGGTATCGTACCGAAGCCAAAATTGTGGTATCGAGCCATCCCTCCACACAACAGAAACAAAACACAACATAAAATCAGGCCTGTTCCTCTCTCGATCTGCACTGTCGTCGCTCCTCCTTTTATGCTTCTGCTCCTCCGTGAGAGACGCGAGACCGGTGCGTCTCACAGGTGTCGTTCATTAGCACTCACGCCACCGGCCTTGCGCCGCTCTCACGTCACTCGCCCTCGTCCTGCACGCCCTTTTTTCCTTGATAAATGCAAGATCAGTATTGACTTTTTTTATATACTAAACTTCTTTTTATTGAACAACCTGGACTTTTTATTACTTAGACTTGGCTCTAGACAAATGACCAATATTAGAACTACCCAGTCCTTTGCTTTGTGTCTTGATATACAGACCGGCAAAACTCTGAGTTTTCAGACTTTTTAATACTATGTGGTCTCAATTTCCGATAACCTGTTGATTCTTGGTGATTTTAATAGATGTTGTCCTTCAAAAGCCTCTCATAAGAGATTTTGTACAACTTTTAGACTTTTAATTTCACTCAACATGTCCTACACAAGCTAGGTCACACACTTAATCTAGTTTCATCATTAGGGTTTTCCTTTACAAATATCTCTGTAAGTGATGCGTGTCTATTTAAACCTGAGCTAGTATATAATTATATTTCGTCAAATGCAAAGTTTAATATTAATTAAGTCATATAATAATTATATGAATTATACATAATTATAATAAAATATAAATATAAAAAACTAATTAGCAGCATAAGGGGCAATTTGTCTCCAAACTTGTTACTATAAACTGCTGTAATTTGGAGCAAGAGATACAGGGGGAGTGGCTTTATTGCATCAGATATGGTACTTTGCTCACAGCTGATTGGTCCAGTGATCTCTAATCCAGAATAAAACCTGCTCCAGAGCAGGTTAGCCGTGCAGCGCAAGTTACCATGGAGATGAACAACGTTAAAAACCAATCCACCTTCTTGAGTTTAGCAGCTGAATATAGGGAATATGGCAAACTCTTATTTACTTATTTTTTAAAGTTGCCTACATATTAGAGGTGCTTTATTTCCATAGGGTGAAAAAAATGCAGTGTTAATGCAACTTTACACAAAATGTGTGACTTTTTAACATTTCCAGGCAAAGATATAACTAAGTAATGCACTGGGGAAAACATGTCTCAAAAGCATTAAACAACAACATATCTCTCAAAAGAAAACTTGGGTCATACACTTCTCCCTCAGCAGCTCGCGCTGTGGCCTCCACCTTTTTATTTTAAAGTTGGGATTATTCACTACTGTAAAGTGACGTGACTGGCAGATGTTTTCCATGCACAGTGCGCTGACCCGGTTAAGTGATAATCAAATTCATTGGTGATTTTTTTTCATTACTTTTGTTTCAGTTTTATTGATTAGTTGATGCAGCCCTAATATCAACAATGCATTTCACAAACTTGTATGGTTGTGCCTTTTTTTTCAGGTTGTGAGTAAATAAAAACTATCATTGGCATTACAGTGAATACTAATGATAAGCTTAAACATGGATAAAAGCAGAGGACCTAATACTGAGCCCTGTGGCACACCATACTTGTGTTTGATGAGATGTCTCTTCATTTACACAACCAAAGTGGTTGTGGTAAACCTTGCTGGTCCACAAATGCCAACATAATTCTCAAGCCATCCAAGAGAATATTGTGTTCTATGTTGTCGAAAGATTAAATAGCACTTGATTTGGGCATCTGTTTGCAGCTACATCTCTCTTCAAGTCATTTGTAACTTCAAATTGTGGTTTAAACAAGCACGTTACAATAATAATTATGATTCCAGCAGGTTCAAAATGCCGCTGCTAAACTATTGACCAGTACAAGAAAGATGGACAGAACATTTCTTCAATGTTGTGTTTGTATTGTGTCTTTGTTTGGTTTTTTTGAATGCGTTGTACAGCACTTTGGGCTGCACTTGAGGCAGTAGGAATGTGCTTCATAAAAAAATAAACTAAACTAATAAGGGGTTTGATAACTACTTTTTTGGACTGCAGGTATTTTTGACGTGTCCTAAAGAAAGTGAAGTTAACAATTGAGAAGAGGTTCTGAGATTACAGGAAATGCCTCTGTTTTTCAGTAGGTTTTGATGTTTGTTCCTTTGTGCCATTAAACTGGTGTTAACTTATATTTGTTTGTTTTTTCCGCTTTAGACCTGATGGCACTGAAAGAGGAGAGTCCAGAACTCAATGACATGGAGGGGAAAGATCCGTATGAAAATCATCATGATTTCATGGCTGGAGAAAAATCCACAGAGACTGAAAAGACATCATCACGAAAAAGACGTCGGAACAAGTCTAACAAGTATTTCACCTGCCATCACTGTGGAAAGAGTTTCAATCATCTTGGAAACCTTAAAGTTCACATGAGAGTTCACACTGGAGAGAAGCCTTTCACCTGCAAACAGTGTAAAAAGAGTTTCACTCAAAAACAAAACCTTAAAGTCCACATGAGGCTTCACACCGGAGAGAGCTCTTTCACATGCCAACAGTGTGGAAAGTGTTTCACTCAAAAAGGAAACCTTACAGTCCACATGAGAATTCACACCGGAGAGAAGCCATTCACTTGCAAACAGTGTGGAAAGAGTTTTACATATAAAAACTACTTTAATTCCCACGTGAGCAGTCACACTGGAGAGAAGCCGTACACATGTGATCAGTGTGGAAAGAGTTTCACACGTAAAGCATCTTTTAATTACCACATGAAGATTCATTCAAGAGAGAACTGTTTTGTATGTCATCACTGTGGAAAGAGTTTCACCTATAAAATAAGCCTTAAGACTCACATGAGAGTTCATACTGGAGAAAAGCCTTATTCATGCACTCAATGCGGAAGGAGTTTCACATATAAAGCCTCGTTTGACTCCCACATGAGAAGTCACTCTGGAGAGAGGCCTTACACGTGCAACATGTGTGGGAAAGGCTTCCCACAGAAAGGAAACCTTCAGACTCACATGAGGATTCACACTGGAGAGAAGCCGTTCATGTGTCTTCAGTGCAAAAAGAGTTTCAGATATCAAAGAGATTTGAAACATCATTTGCAGACTCATTGTGGAAAGAAATTGCAGTGTTCTGAGGGTGGTAAGGTTAAAAAAAGGAGCCATTTTAAAAATCACCGGCGCACTCACCCTGGAGGAAGACAATTTAATTGTGATCAGTGTAATAAAAAATTTCTTTTGCCATTACACTTAGAGATACACATGAAAAGTCATGCAGATGTGAGAGCTTATTCATGTTCTTTGTGTGGAAAGTGTTTCAAATGGCTTGGCCATTTAAAATGGCACCAGAAAATATGTCTCTGTGTGAAGTCAAGGCTGCATTCAGACGTCAGCTAAATGTGGACCAAATCTGTCTGTCCACCTGTCCATGACACTACTTTTATTAGCATCCTTCACCTTGGGGTTTTTTATTTTCTTTTGTCAAGTACATATGATCACTTGTGGCCCACCTGACTTTCTCCTTTGCTATAGTTTCAAATATTCAGTGGTTGCGGGAAATGCCCTCTAATTTCGATTTTATGGAGACGTCGCTGCACTCCAAATGAAGAGTTTGGTTCCAAAACGCGATAAACGCCATTTAAAAAAAAATCAGTATTGTATCTGGTTGGTATTGAAAAGTCAATGTTTAATTTTAAGTAAAATGCGATATCCGCCGTGTTATTCTGTCATGTTTTCTCCCTTTCTTTCCAAACCGCGACAAACGCCAGTCTCCCTGCGATATATCCGCTCTCAACCAATCACAACGCACCATTCCACGCAATGTAAACAGTAACGGCAGCGCCTAAAATACACCCGGCTTCCTAGTTCTTCTTATCTATTTTGTACTTTTCGATCAACAAACAAACAAAAAAATGAATAATTTTGACGGCATTGATGAACCTGTGGTTGTTTCTGCGGTGGGTAAGAAACGTAAGGCATCGAAATCGAATCATTTACGTGAGGAGATTAAGAAGATGAGCCACTCGGGAGGAGGAAAAATGTTTTCAATCTTCTTTACAGTTCTTAATAAAAATATTATACTAATAAACTTACGTTGTTGTGTATTTTCAACAGTTTCAATATGAAAAAAAAAACTTTTATATTGATTCAATGGATTAATTGCATTTTGATTTTATTTTTTTAATGGATTTATTGCATTTTGGGGAAAAAATTATCCGTTTTTATAATAAATCTTTGAAAATCAAAACCTGGATTTTTTTTTGTTTTTTTGTTATTATGACCTACAAATGCTATGTGAAAGTTTGAAACAGAAAATAGTGGTTTTCATCTTTCCACTTTCTTGGTAAAGAAAACACATTTTTTCTCAAATTAATCTAAATGGATTTATTGCGTTTTGGAACCAAACTCTTCAAATATTGATACCTCTGAATCAAAATATTAGTTGATCTTCTTTCTTGCTGTGAAATTCCACAATGTGAATGAAAGTTTATAAATAAAAGGACAGAAACTGAATTACCTAAGTAATTACCTTACTTGATTCTTCTCTTCAGTGAGAAAACACAAGTGTTGTCATACACGAGATCACATTTTTCCACACCACGGTTATCGTGGACAAAAGAATTCACTGTAACGATATACCACAATACCTTGAAAATAAAAACTGTTATCACTCAAATTCATCTTTACTTTATTTTTTTTTGCCAATTAATCACACCATTACATACCAAAATGACAAGAATTGAGACTCTGGCGTCTTTGACACTGCCTAATTAATAACCAGGAGAGAGAAAATACTGTCAAAGTCAACAGTATTATAAATAAGCTTTACATATATTACCTAGTTCTGGCATGAAGCTCTAGATGGTGCAGGATGATGGTCTGAACAATTATTGGTAGCAATCATGTCATTATCTACATAACACAGCTGATTGGTTGCTGTTGCATCAGTGGCCAATGAGCTTGCTGCTCAAAAATTCAAATACTTTCCATTGTTTGCTGTTAGTCTGTAGCATACTTTCAGGAATAAACATCGAAGTTAAGCTAATTATCTTTTATTCTACATCTCTGCACATATTGTGTGGTCCGGTTATTAATTCCTAAATGGAGCAATCTTTACAAGTTTTAATCTAGATTAAATGGTTAGCTGCATAAAAATAAGGACACCTCATTTATTCAAGGGTAATGTTTCATATGCTTAACATGTTGATGCAGTTCTCAAGTCATGTATTATTTATCACTGTTATTATTACACTCCTAATGGCTTTTCATTTATCATAAGAGTATAAAGGTTATGTAATCATTATGACGTATTGATGATACTTGCTCAGGTGGTTGCTGGGTTCCTATCTCTATCAGCCTGCAACGTTATATCTATTGTTCACGAGAACACAAGCATGCATTTCTAGTGTTAAGCCGGTCAGCAAGGTAGCCAAGGCACACATAGATAGTAAAACATGGTACCATTAAAAAACAAAACAAAACAACAAATGGTACATATAGTTGTAATCAAATTTATTCAACCCAATTGGCTTGGCTTTCAGTTGTTTGCAACGACCAAATTAAACAAAAGTAAATAAAAAGTAACTTTGAATGACTTCTGCAATCTCAAAATTATTCAACCCCCTGAATAGAATCCCTCACAACAGCACAAATCTGCAAAACAGTTGTTGACTCAGCACACCTGATGCAACTAGTCAAGGGCTTCATTAGTTGCACCCAGTGTGCTTGAGCTAGAACACATGAAATATCTGAACTGGCTAGGTTTGTTGAGTGTCATGTTTGACTGCATGTTAGAAATAAGTCAAAAGAATGGTCCAAAATGTTAAGAGAAGATGTCATCACCCTTCACAAGGAACAGGATACAAAAAGATAGCAAAATTTAAGCACTAAATGTTCCTAAAGACACCGCTGGAAGCATACTTTGCAAGTTCAAAGTTAAAGGAACAGTGGTTTCATTTTATTATTTCAAACAAATAAAAAAATAATTTAGTTAATTATCAGAAACACGGTCGTCACATGGAGTTATCTAGCACATAATGGTCTCACAACGACTATTGTCTTGTGTCTGAAGGTGTAAAGCATGACGTACACCCAGACCCAGGGATGGGCAAAAATACATCACAATCAGTACATATTTACCAGTATATATTTCTTAAAATGAACAATAAAACGTGAACCAAACATGTACAAATTTATTGAAATGGATTGAACTGATAAGAACTGATTAGGACTGCCAGTAAGAGAAATATTAACAGCATTCTGTAAAAGAAGCGTGACAAGCTATCAGAATCTAATTATCTAGGGAAGCATAGATGTAACAATAATAAAAAAAGAAATAATCCATTTCTTCTTTCATTGTTTTGGTGATTTCATTGTCTCTGGGAATCCTCTGAACAAACATGTCTTCCTGATGGCTAGGACTAGGTTTTCGGCAGAGCTCTGTCCCCTTGGGTGTGACAGACCTCTCTGAATTTGGAGGAGGTGATGTGAGCCAGCATAGTTTGTGCCACTCAATGCTGGAAATCTGCTCTTTTGTACTGTTGGCAATTTTGTGTGCGGTCTCTAATGTTGTTGCCAGCGATATCATGTGGTACTGCTGATGTTCAGTGCAGACAAAAGAGGTGGCAGCTGTGGGGGAGGAGGAGCATGTGTGTGGACAGGTTTTCGGCACTCTCTTTGCCGGCATGTGATAGGATAACACTTCCTTCTTGCACTTTTCCAAACGCAGAGTCAACCAGAGGAGCATTAACGTCCATAGCCATAGCAGTTATCAGTGGAGCCGCATCACTTGTAAGATCATGGAGAAAGTTCAGTCAGAGGTGAACTGACACCCTTGTTCAAGTTGCTCCTATGGAAGAGATAATAAAATACTAAATGAGCCATAAAGCAGGTTACACATAAGTTGATCAAACAAACAAAATAAATGAATTAAAAAGCCTGAAGAGATGGTTTGCACTTTCTAGCTTGAACACCTATACTCTAAATATATATAAATATATGTATAAATACTAACAATGAATGTTAAAATACAATGCAGCATACGATCAGATGATTACTTTATCTGAGGTCTCACTGATATGATTACCACAGAAAATGTCTTTAATGATGACAACAACAATACTTGTTGTTGAGCGCGTAAGTTGTTTTTTCTTAATATCCAGTTCTCCTGTTGCTCTGTTTACTATTTGTCAAGTAGGTAGGGCTATTTTCGATTCTTTGCTTATTTATAATTTTTATCTTCACTAAATATCTGTATTTTAATTAGACGCGTTCCTATTTTGAATTTATGCCGCGTGTCTAAAGGGCTGTAGTCTGTATTTTATTGTAGCACTTAAGTAGCGCTGTTCAACAGCTAGTTTCGGTTTGGCCCATTCTCGGGATATTTGCTTTTGCTGTGCTAATTGCTGGGGCGGCCACAGCTGCCCTCACTCAGGCGATTGAAATCTTTATATCTATGTAAGCGTTCAGCCTCCTTGTGTGAAGACCGACTCGGGTAAAGACCTGTGACTACCTGCGCGACTCCACCGAGCAAGGACACCTGCAAGGCACTCAAGTTTCTTCTTCACCCTTTCCTTTACCACCTTTTTCTAATTTCCCTTCATCAACATGTGCTTTCAATACATTCCTGTTGTTTCTCGACCACGCTCTCTCATCATGCACAGAAGGCAGCACAATACTACTAAACTGCGCCCTATTCCCTCATCCTCACCTCTCACTCTTTCTATGGGTCTATGGAATTGTCAGTCAGCAGTCAATAAAGCTGACATTATTCCAGCCTTTGCATCTCATTCTACTCTTAATATCTTGGGCTTGACTGAGACCTGGATCCGTCCAGAAGACTCAGCAACCCCTGCTGCTCTCTCTAACAACTTCTCTTTCTCTCACACCCCTCACCAGTCGGGGAGGGGTGGGGTTACTGGTCTTCTCATTTCTAGCAATTGGAAATACTCAACTCTCTCTTCTCTATGCAATAACAACTCATTTGAATATCATGCTATTACACTTACAACTCCCATTAAGATCCATATTGTAGTCATATATCGCCCCCAAAACCGGGAAGCTTTGTAGAGGAGCTGGATGTGCTGCTGTCCTCTTTCCCTGAGGATGGCATCCCACTTGTAGTCTTTGGCGACTTCAACATTCATCTAGAGAAGCAGTATGCAACAGACTTCATCTCTCTCCTAGCCTCATTCGATCTCCAACGGCTCATCACCACAGGTACTCACAAGTCAGGCAACCAACTGGACCTGGTTTACACACGCCACTGCATCACAGACAATATTTTGGTGAAAAATCTCAACGTTTCAGACCATTTCCTCATTACTTTCAATCTACAACTCACTACCCATGCACCACCAACCCCCCTACCAGTTACTTTCAGACGAAACCTGTGCTCACTTTCTCCCTCTCATCTTTCCTCTGCTGTGTCATCTTCTCTTCCCTCACCCTCACAATTCTCATCTCTGGATGTGAATACTGCAACGGATACTTTATGCTCCATTCTAACCTCTTCTTTAGACTACATCTGCCCTCTTTCCTCCAGGCCAGCACACGCTACTCCCCCCAACCCCTGGTTAACTGAGGTTCTTCGTGAACACCGGACTGAACTCAGGGCAGCGGAGAGGAAATGGCACAAATCAAAAGACTCATCTGACCTCAGTAGGTATCAATCTCTGCTCTCTGCCTTTTCTGCTGATATTCACGCCGTAAAATCTTCATATTTCCCTCTCATCACTGGGCATCACAGGTACTCCTCTCCACTGGTTTGAGTCCTATCTCACAGGTAGGTCCTTCAGGGTCACATGGAGAGGTGAGGTATCCAAAGCACATCAACTGACCACAGGGGTTCCCCAGGGTTCAGTTCTTGGACCGCTCCTCTTCTCCATTTACACCACATCACTGGGACCCATCATACAGTCACATGGTTTCTCTTACCATTGCTATGCTGATGACACCCAGCTCTACCTCTCATTTCAACCAGATGATCCCACAGTAGCTGTACGGATCTCAAGCTGTCTGGCGGACATCTCGGCATGGATGAAGGAACATCACCTGCAGCTCAACCTGGCAAAGACAGAGCTTCTCGTCCTCCCTGCCAATCCGTCTCTACAGCACGACTTCACTATCCAGCTAGATTCATCCTCAATCACCCCATCAAGGTCGGTCAGAAATCTTGGAGTACTCTTTGATGATCAGTTGACCTTCACAGACCACATTACAAAGACAGCTCGATCATGCAGGTTTGCACTGCACAACATCAGGAAGATCAGGCCTTTCCTAACTGAGCATGCAACACAACTTCTCGTCCAGGCCCTGGTCATTTCTAGGCTTGATTACTGCAATGCTCTTCTGGCTGGACTTCCATCATGTGCAACTAAACCTCTACAAATGATCCAGAATGCTGCAGCTCATCTGGTCTTCAAAAAAGCCCAAAAGCGCCCACGTCACTCCTCTGTTCATTTCTCTGCACTGGCTACCACTCGCTGCTCGCATCAAGTTCAAGGTGTTGACGCTTGCTTACAGATTGACCACAGGATCAGCTCCCTCCTACTTCCACTCACTACTACAAGTCTACATCCCTACCAGAAGCCTACGATCAGTCAATGAGCGACGGCTCGTGGTACCATCACAGAGAGCCTCAAAATCACTCTCCAGAACATTCTCATTCACGATACCATGCTGGTGGAATGATCTCCCCACCCTCATCCGGAACGCAGAATCCCTGACAGCGTTCAAAAGATAACTGAAAACTCATCTCTTACGTGAGCACTTAACACTTAAAAAAAATATATCCTTTTCCTTTAAATCCTCGCTTATCTGGCTTATGCTACTCCGAGCAATGTCTGAACTTTGTATTTTGAGCACTTCTTGCATTGTTTTTGCCTCTTCACAATGACTCGCTTGGTTTAGTCCTCAGTTGTAAGTCGCTTTAGATAAAAGCGTCTGCTAAATGACTAAATGTAAATGTAAAATGTAAATGTACTTACCTGATGCCTTCTATAACCTTCTGTAAAAGAAGTGGCAAAACAGACCTCAGTTTCTGTGAATCCCAGAGCTTAGCATTCATATTTAAATATCAATTAATTATCCAAAATATACCAGAGTTATTTATGGTATATGAAACAAAATATGTATTTAAAATGGACTTTAGAAGGATTACATGCGATGATTCACAGAAACTTGATCTGATGAACGGAACAAGCCTGTGCTGAAACCTGCAGGATAACTTTCCCTTACTCAAGCTGTGAGGCTTGTGGCTTTTCCTAATCGATCAGTAGCATTCAGCCCTAATGGCAGGATCCAGAGTCAAATCACAGAAGGTGCTCTAGTAAAGTCCAGATGTAGGCTAAGCACAATAGGTCATCACTTTTACCAATAATTGGAATAGAATTTAAAAAATATATTCCCCAACAAATATTTCTCTTTTAATCTATTAGTCTGCCTTTACATTGCTTTAATTTGTTACCAGTATTTTAACATCACATCCTCCTGAGAACCAGAAAAAAAAAAGTTTTGTGAATTTATTTATTTAGGTCATTACATTGTTTGGAGCATAAAAAACAGCATAATCAAAAATGTCAAATATTAAGAAACCGTTTGTTTTTTTGGTCATTCACCAATACATTTTTAGGTTTCAAGCTTTTTTATTCAAACTTTGTATAAAGGGGATTCTCAACTGTGTTATGAAAGTTACCAATATATTATTACAGTATCAACTAAGGGTGCTCTTGGTTGCTTTGAGGGTGCTTAGCACCCCCGTAGAACTGGGTCTGCCAAATAGTTTCCTCTCCTGTGCTTGAGTCCTTGTTTGTAACTAAGATTGACAATGGCGTTATGAAAATTGTATGTAATTGAAATATAATAGAAGACAGACTGAGACATTCACATAGTATCACTAACTTTACACTAAGTTACACTGTTGCGCTAGCGTTAGCTAGCATGCATGTTAAGGGCATGTAAAGATACTACACAGCCAGATCTTACCTTCATAACAGTGGATGTAGCTTGAAACGTATAGCTTGAAGCCCTTCTTTTTGGTTGTCGATGTATGATACAGTGTTTAGATCATTCGACTCGCGTCGTTGACTGTAACCCTTGGTACATCTTGAAGCGACCAAGTGAAAAACGCCAGTTACTATGGACGCTACGTGCACCGGATGTGACAAAGCTGGCATTCAGTTCTTCTACAGGGAGTTGTAGATCATCAGTTCTGGTAAACTTGTTATGGAATAGTCTGTCTTTTTTACCTTTTCATTAGCCTTCTAGAGAAAACCACCATTAATAGAGTAATCCATGTGATCCAAGTCATTAAAACTACATGGAAAATAAATAGCAGTATCAACCAGTCATACTACAATTGTTCTATTACATATAGTTCCTTGAAACTGTGTGAACATTGACAACATCTTGAGCTCATGTTCATGTTGTGCTGCTTTAATCCTTAAGCTTTCATCTGCGTCGAGGAGACCTCTAATCCTTCCAGCATAGACTTCAAGTGTTGTTTCCATTTTGCTTTTCCTTTTTCTGCTTTTGGCAGATGTAGCTGTAAGAAGGAGGAACACATTTCTGGTCAAAGTTATTGTAGCATAAATGTATATTTATTAGGGCTGTCAAAATAACGCGTTAATTTCGATTAATTAATCTGAGAAGAAATAACGCGTTAAAAAAAATAACGCAAATTAATCCATTGATTCGTTTTGACCTTTGCGGAGCCGTTCTAGCCGTAGCCACCATTCGTGTAAAAAGAATGAGGGAGACAAGAACGCGCTGCTTGGATCGTTGTTTGGAACATTTACTTATAACAAACGGAGTTCGTCAAATCTAAAGTACCACATCAATGCAAAGCATCCAGGAGTGTGTACGTGAGTCGGTGAGTGTGTCTGAGAGAAAGCGCGCTTGTGTGTGTGTTGTAACTTTTCACGCGCTCTCACGTCACACAACTATTTTCTCACGCACAGAAAAATCGTGCACCAAAGAGAGGACACGGAAACAGACAAGACAGAGCACGTTACTTATGATATTTAAAAAATCTCAGCTCTCAGATTCTGTCAATTTTATTACGAAAATCAAACAATAAATACCGTTTTGGCGCTTGTAAATGTGACATGAGTCATGACAGATCCCATAGCGGCACGTGAACCGATCATCTCTAGCTATAAATAAACACGAATGACCAATGTTGAAAGATAAAGTTGGGCAGCCTAAAACTTACCGAAATGTATATTCCTCGATCAATCAGTGTTTTTCAACCGCGAAAAGAGGTCAATCAAACAGCTGGAGAACAATTATGTCACATAACATTTAGCCTAAGTTACCTCAGGAAAGCCATTTCATGACCATATGATAGCACGTTATAGTTGGCTATAAAAAAGAGCTATAGAGAGTGTTTTTCTAAATTTATGTAGCCTACTACTATATTACATATGTATTATATTTTTACTTATATCAAAGTTGTTATTTGTAATAAACACGCATTATATTTAATTTGAGCTATTTTTAACCTTAAATACTACCAGCTGATATGGCTCTCTGTATTTTTACAGCATTGGGTGAGATTTTTTTTTTTCCATAAGAAAAATGAATGCCTATCTTGTGTACCTATTTATCCAAATGAGTCAATATTGCATCAAATCACAAGAATTAAATTATATTGAAATCGTGAAATTTGTGTCAAGCAATAATAATAAAAACGTAGCTTACCAGAAATTGTACCATGTAAACATTGTAAGATTGTGTATGCGATTAATTTAGATTAATTAAAGGAGCCGTATGTAAGATTGTGGCCAAAACAGGTACTGCAATCACTTTCAAATTACTGACTCGAGGTTGCCAGATATGCTGCAGGATCCGATTCCGACACGTTTGTAGCTGTGGCTGTGGTAACTAGAGCAGATCTGGCAACCCGGATGCCGCAACACTACTGACTTCGTGATTGGTAGATGGTGGAGGGTGGGGCTTCAGGCCAAAACACAACATGACAACATCAACATCAGTTGAGGGCTGCAACTGCACTTTTTAAATGACAATATCCTGGCCGGACTACTGTTGTCAGTGATATAAGTATTTGAAATGAACATGATTTCTTAATGTCTAGTGACATATCAGGGGAAATTTATGATTAATTGAAATAAATTTCTTACATACAGCTCCTTTAATTACAGAGTATGTAATTAATTAGATTAAAAATTTTAATCGATTGACAGCCCTAATATTTATGAATTGGATGGATTGGCTAAACATCCAGCTAAGCAATTAGAAGAGTTAACAAATGATTTAATAAAAGACTGATCAAACTCTTACCTCCACAGGTCTTGTTGGCTGTTGTGTTTTCCCCCCAAAAGTATCTGGAGGTGCAGACGAGGAGCTGTCTCCAGAAGAAGTAGATGGGACTGACTCACATGTTGTGTCACCTGGTGGAACCAAACAAATATAAAAATTATGAATGTTATAAATGATGGATCTGTTGCTCAGTCATCGATGAAACTTCACTGGACACCTACATTTTTTTTTACCAAGGTAACAAACAATATCTGTTACTAGGATTAGGAAGACTTGTCAATGGTTACGTTTACATGCAACCAAATAATCCGTTAGTAATCGGATTGAAGGCTCAATCGGACTGAAAAGCCTTCATGTAAACACCTTAACCAATCCAATTGAGCTCGATCCGAACAAATTTCGATCAGATTGAAAGGGGTGTTTTATTTATTTTCTAATCCGATTAAGAGAACATGTAAACACTTGATCGGATTGAAAATCATAACTGATCGGACTGCGCATATGCAATGACGCTGAAATAGCGCAATGACGCATGACACGCTGAACGAGCTGTTCTTCCTGTTGAATAAAGTGTCATATAAATGAGAGTCCCGTCATTCTAAAATTCTCCTTTCACTCCTCAGTGTCTGTGAAGTGGAGCAGGACAACGTCCCACCAGTCCTTGTTTCGGATTCTCATCCACAGACGACTGATTTTGGGCATTTTTACTTTGTGATAAATATGAGCAGCCAGGCACGGTCATTGATCATATGCTCATTGTCTCTACTCAGATGTAAATATTAACGATGACGTCAATTTCAAACCATGCGATTCAGACTCTGACAATGTTAACAAACAAGAGGATAGTGCAGAACGGATTTCAAGCACGGATTTCACAGGACATTCCAGAGTGGTATGTTTTTTATTTTTGTTTCTGATAGATTATAAAAATGTTATCCACCATTTAATCATATTTGTCGGAAAACTATGGTAATACAAACAGTAATCGATCACAAAATCATGGATAATTTTCCTAAGGGACAGTGAACAGCCTTACTAAAGCAAGAGCTTACAAAAGCTAAAGTAAACACTACATCAATACTGTAATGTTAGCAGAATAGCAAAGATTTGCCTTCGTTTACATCATAGCAACTAAATAATATTTATAATTGGAACTCTCAATAGAAAACACAACTACAAATAATAAGACGTACTTACAAGTTGTGTTCCATGAACAACAGATTTTCCCGACAAAATGGGAATGGCTACATCTTTCAGGAGAAGCTTTTGTACGTAGCCTGCATTGCACTCTTTCTCCCTGCTGTTCTCCGTAAAATGTGCAGCGCACAGACAAACGTTAAGGTTAAAATGTTCAGGAACAGTGTTTAAAATACATTGAAACCACTCTAAGTTCGTCCGCCAAACTTTTTCCGAGGAGGAAAAACCAGAGACAACACTCTTAATTTTTCCTAGCACAGCTTAACCAGGCCAACTTTGTGTATTTCGTGGGCGAAATGACTTTAAAAGATCTGGAAAAATCGTGTTGTAGTCCAAACAAGCCGTTCGTTGTAGTTCTTGGAAAGTGGATTCTGTTAAATAAAATATCTAAGACTTTCAGATTTGTAACCTTGCAAATCCTTTTTTATGCTCAAACAGCAACATTACAAATTAACTAAAGTTGAAGAAGTGAAAAAGCATAATAGGACCCCTTTAACAAATTAAACTTTGTGTAACCCAAAATTTATACATGTTACAAAAGCCTATGCAACCAGGGGCGTCATGCAAGCCAAAATTCTGGGGGGGCACAATCTGAGACGTTGCAATTGTTTTCTGACGGGTGATATGGATCATGTTAGGAGGGGTCAGGGGGTTTCTCCCCCTGCAATTTTTTTTAATTCTGGCTGCGAAACATACTATTTCAATGCAGTTTGGGAGGGACAGAAATACCTTAACGGAGCTAGCAGCAACCCTCCTCTATCTGAGGACTAAGTTAAAGTATATGTGTATCTTATATGTGCATTATAAGATGTTTTGAAGGCCAAAAAAACTCCTAAAGTTGAGCTTTGACTGATAGGCTTTTCATTTTTGTCTGTCAGTGAAGAAAGTAAACATAGGGTCAACTGATAGGTTGATTTATGAATCATTTTCTCAGACGAATTTATTTACTGAAAGCTACTAGGAAAGCCTAATACAGGGCCGTAGACAGGGCTTTATAATCAAATTTGAGGTGGGTAGGGGGTTCAAATTTTTTATTTCTCTGATATGTGCATTTCAAGACGTTTGAAGGCCAAAAAAAGGATAAGAAATAGCTTTAAAACCATGTCAGTGGGCAGATTATTTGTCAATACCTGCTCTCACTTCTTATCCATCACTCTTTCTTTTTCTCTCAGTCTCCTGATCTTGCCTTCCCCTCCTAAAGCTGAGCTTTTTTAATTTACTTAAGGCTACAAATTGTACTATATTAATTCTCAATATGTACACATTCATTATTAATCTTGTGCCTAACAATGAAAACGTCTTTTCCCCTCACAATGACAGTAAACTAATTATTAGCCTATACAAGTCACGTTACATAGGCCTATTTTCAGTTCAAAATGGCGAAATTAGACAAAAGTATATTAGTTTGCCTGATTATTTTTGTCATTCGTTTAACATTTATGAACTAAAAAAACTGTCAAATATGAAATGTTTAGTTTAGCTACTTACATCTCGCACTTGACCGTACACTGAAGCGTCGAGTCTCACTGCTAAAATTCGCGCTCAGCTTCTGTGAACATAAAGCCCGCCTACTTTGATTTGATTGGTCATCTCAAATATTCTGACATTGACGAGCAGTGACAGACCAATGAGGCTCAGATGAACACGCACGCACACACACACACACACACACACACTGTCCTCTGTTTCTGACTTGCGCTCTGCTCGGCACCGCTGCGGATTGAAGATGAACAACGCGCTGAATCTGATTATAACAAGACTGAAGAAATAAAAAATGATCAGGGAGGAAAAATCTGAGGGGGCACGTGCCCCCTCACTTTGAATGGGCATGACGCCACTGTATGCAACTTTCAAATCAGAATCACTGAAGTTTAGAGTGAAGGTAATGTTATCTTGGGATATTTAACCTACCGGTCTCGATATCAATTTCATTTCTGTCGGCTGGTGTAGTTACGCTCACCGGAGTTCCAGGCTGGGCAGGTGATTGATCACTTCGTTGGTTTGAGACTTTAGATTCTTTAAATGTTTATTTAAGGCCCTGAACCGATCGCTGACACTGCAGCCACGTTCTCCATGTGGCCCTGTTCGGCCATTTGTAAAGCTACACCTTCAAACACAATCTGTTGAGATAAGACCCCTCAAACTTAGCTTGTATGGAGCGGTCACCCCAAATACTTAATAGGTCTTTCACCTCACCATCCCTCCACTGACTGACCTCGCAGCTTTCCTCCATAATAATAAAAAAAAAAACCGATAGTACACGCCAGTGCAGAATGATGACTCATGTCGATCAAGAATGACATTGAATGAACGTTGCATGAATTCTGATATGACTCTTCAGACTGCGGTCGCACTGTAAAACATCTGACCTGTATCGAATTTAGGACCTCATATGGAAGTGGGACAAATCAGAATTGAAAAGATCAGATTCCATGCAGTTTGTGCTGTTCACACTGTCATGACAAAAATCACATATCACAAAGTCACATGAGCAAAAAATTCAGATTTGGGCCACATTTACCTGCAGTCAGAACGTAGCTTAAGTGTGATGGCAAAATATTTTTGTATTACAATGACCAAAATTCAATCGTCTGTGAAGGTGATTTTTAAAATAGCTCCTTTTTCTGCAATTTCTTCCCAGAATGAGTTTGCAAATGACATTTCAGGTTTGCTCGATATGTGAAACTCATCTCAAACTGAAGACATACTCTCCAGTGTGAACTCTCAGTTTTCTCTTGAGTGAATCCTCATGTGAGAATTAAGGGTTACTTTTTGTCTGAAACTCTTTCCACATTGAGGGCATATGAAAGGCTTCTCTCCGGTGTGAACTTTCATGTGGACTTTAAGACTTTCTTTTTGAATGAAACATTTTCCACACTCTTGGCAGGTGAAAAGGTTCTCTCCAGTGTGAACTCTCATGTGGGCTTTAAGGCTGTATTTTTGAGTAAAACTTTTTCCACACTGTTGGCAGGTGAATGGTTCCTCTACAGTGTGAATTCTCATATGCCTTTTAAGGTTTTCTTTTTCAGTGAAACTCTTTCCACACTGTTGGCAGGAAAAAGGCTTCTCTCCAGTGTGAATTCTCATGTGGACTTTAAGGCTGTATTTCTGATTGAAACTCTTTCCACATTCTTGGCAGGTGAAAGGCTTCTCTCCAGTGTGAATTCTCATGTGGGCTTTAAGGCTATATTTTCGAGTGAAACTTTTTTCACACTGTTGGCAGGTGAAAGGTTCCTCTACAGTGTGAACTCGCATGTGTCTTTTAAGGTTTCCTTTTACAGTGAAACTTTTTCCACACTGTTGGCAGGAGAAAGGCATCTCTCCAGTGTGAATTCTCATGTGGACTTCAAGGTGTCTATGTTGATTAAAACTCTTTCCACATTCTTGGCAGGTGAAATGACTTTTAGCTCCCGTCTTTTGTGAGGAAGTATTTTCAGTCTGTGAGCAAGATTTTTCTCCAGTTATGAAATCATGGTGAATCTCATAGTGATCTTTCTCTTCATACAGTTTTTGATTCTCCTCTTTCAGCGCCATCGGTTCTAAGGTGAAAAAATACAAATACAAATGAACCTGTTTAATGGCACAAAGCAACATACATCAAAACATTTAGACATGTAAAGCATTAACACCAACATAAAGCATCTAAACTAAAAACATGTATGCTACATCCTATACCAATTAAGCTACCGAAAGAGGTGTTACCTGAAATCTCAGAACTTCTCAATATTTTCAACTTCACTTTCTTTTACTTGGGAGAACTGGTTAATTATAGACAATCTCAATATTCCCATTCATGTCTTAAATATTAGAAACACAGTGTCCTCTCTCAACTATGTTCAGATTTGCAGGAAACAATATGGGTTATTGTGGAGAATTTCAGTTAGAATTTAAGCCCCATCATACCACAGAACCTGTGCTTATTAAAGTTACAAATTAGTTGCATTTGGCATCTGATCTCAGCTAAATCTCTCTTCTAGTGTAATTTTTATCTTTTGAAAATATTACCAAAATTTTCTCTTAATTAACTGCCAGACAGTGTATTGGAATGGTTCATTCTAGAGGTTGACTGACATAGATTTTGCAGATTCATCTTCACTGATAACCGATTTACGCGTCCACTACAGGTAATTGATTTGTTTACTAGAAGCAGGATTAGTAGAGAACAGCACTATGTTTGTCTTGTCTAACTGGACGTTAAAGGGTTAGTTTACCCAGAAAATTGTAATTCTGTCATTAATTACCCTACTTCTCTATGCATTAACAACTCGTTTGAATATCATGCTATTACACTTACAACTCCCATTAAGATCCATATTGTAGTCATATTTCGCCCCCCAGGTCAACTGGGAAGCTTTGTAGAGGAGCTGGATGTGCTGCTGTCCTCTTTGCCTGAGGATGGCATCCCACTTGTAGTCTTTGGTGATTTCAACATTAATCTAGAGAAGCCGTATGCAACAGACTTCATCTCTCTCCTAGCCTCATTCGATCTCAAACTCGATCAAATTCGATCTGTGGCTTATCACCACAGGTACTCACAAATCAGGCAACCAACTGGACCTGGTTTACACACGCAACTGCATCACAGACAACATTTTGGTGAAATCTCTCCACATTTCAGATAATGTCCTCATTACTTTCAATCTACAACTCACTACCCATGCACCACCAACTCCCCTACCAGTTACTTTCAGACGAAACCTGCGCTCACTTTCTCCCTCTCATCTTTCCTCTGCTGTGTCATCTTCTCTTCCCTCACCCTCGCATTTCTCATCTCTGGATGTGAATACTCCAACGGATACTTTATGCTCCATTCTAACCTCTTCTTTAGACAACATCTGCCCTCTCTCCTCCAGGCCAGCACGCGCTACTCCCCCCAACCCCATGTTATCTGGGGTTCTTCGTGAACACCGGACCGAACTCAGGGCAGCGGAGAGGAAATGCCGCAAATCAAAAGACACATCTGACCTGAGTATCTGTCCACACTGGGATTTTCCCTACAGCATTTAAGTAGGCAAAAAAAAAATAACATTAATTACAGACCTGTCTCTCTCCTACCATTCATTGCGAAAACACTTGAACGAGTTGCTTTCAACCAAGTATCATCTTTCATGTCTCAGAACAACCAACTGGATGTCAACCAATCTGGCTTCAAGAAAGGGCATTCAATCGAGACTGCATTACTGTCAGTCCCAGAAGCCCTACGGACTGCAAAAGCTGCTTCCAAATCTTCAGTTCTCATCCTCCTGGATCTGTCTGCTGCCTTCGACACTGTGAATCATCAGATCCTTCTGTCCACACTCTCATCACTGGGCATCACAGGGACTCCTCTCCACTGGTTTGAGTCCTATCTCACAGGTAGGTCCTTCAGAGTCGCATGGAAAGGAGAGGTATCCAAAGCACATCAACTAACCACAGGGGTTCCCCAGGGTTCAGTTCTTGGACCGCTCCTGTTCTCCATTTACACCACATCACTGGGACCCATCATACAGGCACATGGTTTCTCTTACCATTGCTATGCTGATGACACCCAGCTCTTCCTCTCATTTCAACCAGATGATCCCACAGTAGCTGTACGGATCTCAAGCTGTCTGGCGGACATCTCGGCATGGATGAAGGAACATCACCTGCAGCTCAACCTGGCAAAGACTGAGCTTCTCGTCCTCCCTGCCAATCCGTCTCTACAGCACGACTTCACTATCCAGCTAGATTCATTATCAATCACCCCATCAAGGTTGGTCAGAAATCTTGGAGTAATATTTGATGACCAGCAAGTTCAAGGCACATTACAAAGACAGCTCGGTCATGCAGGAACATCAGGCCTTTCTTAACTGAGCATGCAACAACTTCTCGTCCAGGCCCTGGATATTTCTAGGCTTGATTACTGCAATGCTCTTCTGGCTGGATTTCCATCATGTGCAACTAAACCTCTATTAATGATTCAGAACACTGCAGCTCATCTGGTCTTCAACGAGCCCAAAAGAGCCCACGTCACTCCTCTGTTCATCTCTCTGCACTGGCTACCACTCGCTGCTCGCATCAAGTTCAAGGCATTGACGCTTGCTTACAGATCTATCACAGGCTCAGCTCCCTCCTACGAATCTACGTCCCTACCAGAAGCCCACGATCAGTCAATGAGCGACGGCTAGTAGTACCATCACAGACAGCCACAAAATCACTCCCCAGAACATTCTCATTCACGGTTACATGCTGGTGGATTGATCTCCCCTCCCTCATCCGGAATGCAGAATCCCAGACAACATTCAAAAGACAACTGAAAACTCATCTCTTCCGTGAGCACTTAACCTCATAAAAAAAATGATAGTAATTTGTTCCTTTTCCTTTAATCCTCCCTTGTCTGGCTTATGCTACTCTGAGCAATGCCTGAACTTTGTATTTTGAGCACTTCTTGCGTTGTTTTTACCTTTTCACGATGACTCGCTTGCTTTAATCCTCATTTGTAAGTCGCTTTGGACAAAGGCGTCTGCTAAATGACTAAATGTAAATGTAGCTTTAGCATATAAGCATCACTAAAGTGGTCTCAGCTATCGCCTGTCTTGTTTACACGTCACTCAAGAAATGATTGTTTGTCTGTTTTGATGGTTTCGGATGCGTGTCTAACTCTTAGAGATGTGACGGACTGGAAATTTTCCCACTAGTTAATTGACGTGTGATAACACCGGTAATACCGGCATCACCGGGTGGAGGGAAGTTAGAGTTGTTTTTTCTTTTGCACCTGGGTTAAATTGATAATTCCCACAGGCATTCATAACGCTGTGGAGCAGAGTAAGCGTTTTCAATTCATTCCTATGGAAGTTGAGCTTCAGTACGCACCTTTATAAAGGAATGCCTGTGCGGCCGTGGACATTATACTTTCACTTTTGGAGTGAAAGTATTGCTTGAATGGTGGGTTCATTATTATTCCTAATGGAAAAACAACAACAAAACAGTACGATGACAAACGCGGCTGAACTACGGAAACACCGTCAACACTGTCGCAGCAAGCCTACTAAGCTTTGAGTGCAGGCAAGGACACGTTCGAAATGCACGTGAATTAAAGGCACAATATGTAAGATTTTTTCGCCACAAGAGGGCGCAGTTTCCAACAATAACAAAAGCGTAGGTTGATGACGCAGTGATGAGCTGAATGATGGGACTTGCTGTCAAGCTGAACAACACAGTGGTATGAAGCAGGTCGCGATTGCTAAAGAGACAGATATCATACGCGAGTCCCGCGGATATAAAAGAATAAGGACATTTAATTCTACCGAACTACCCGCAAGTGCTGGATTACTCACACAGGTCAGTTTATTAGACGAATTAAACTAGAGGTAACGCAGCACTGCTTCACTTGGTCTAACGTTACACTATCACACTAAACGGCATTTAAATGTGTGTTGAAAGTTATAATGTTAAACTATGTGTTAGTTCGTTTTAGGGATGCATCGATCCGATACTCAGTATCGGTATCGGCTCCGATACTGCCATTTTTGCCGGATCGGGTATCGGTCAGAGGAGGCCGATCCAAATCCGATATTGTGCGTATTATTCTGTGTTATTGTTAAGCCCCACAAAAGGCACAAAAACATTATCAAGTACCATAAAGTTTTCGTGCACTATCTTATAAGTGTTCTGAAGCCATTATATAGTATAATGTGAGATAAAAATTAATATTTAAGTCATTAAATTCAAGACCTCGTAAACTTTTTCCCTCCGCTGCGGCTGTCAGTCATTCTCCATTCAGCATTTAACAGCGCGTCGCGTTCTGTTACGACAGGCAACACGATGAAACTCTCCAAGATCAAGATGATTCAATGTTACTATTATTATTCTTGATCTGTAGATAAAGGTCTATGGTTTAGCATAAAACAACTTTATATTGCTGGACTTTATTGCTGTAACTAAATCATGTTACTTTCTACCGGGCGTCTGTTAGATCGCAACAGAGTAGCCTAGAGTCAGAGAGCACTATAATTGTTCTTCACGCGCACAGTAACTGAAATTTAAAACTGTTAAAAGAAAAGGCTCAATAAACGATTGCATAGATACTGTGTATAATACACTACGCATCGATATGTCTTTCCTTTGTGCTTTGAACTGTTCAATGCGGATTCGACGCGTTGCGCGCTGTGACTCCGTGTTGCTTCAAGCGCATCATTCTGCGCTCGGGATGCGCATAAGTGCTGTGTGCCGCACTGTATTGGATCCTTTCATAATCATATAATACTACTTTTGCGCAATGAAAGATTATTAATAGCCTTTCTTGTTCTGTCCTATCTATCATATGTTGCTGCCTCATTAAACAGCTGTGCTATACATTTAAAACATGTCTCAATTTTATAGTAGCCTATACAGGCTATATATAATAATTTATCTTTTTGATTTTTGTTATCTTGTTTTTCATGAATGTATTTTACAACAATACAAAGAGCAATGTGTAATGTTTGACCAGATTTAGTGTTACACTTATTGTCTCTTATTTGTTCCCCTAAATTTTCTTCACTAAATGTTCAGATTTTATACAATTATTGTGCACTCATGATTTTTCTAGACTAAATTGCACTGCTGAATTATCCACTAATCTAGTTTATTATAGCATTTTTGTCACAGATTATGATCATATATTTTTGGGATTTGTTGTTTTTCTTTAAAATTAAGTTGTCTGTGTTAAGTAGATTGTGTTTAACACACAAAAGAGTGATTATCAGTTCAACACACAGAGTTATAGAAATTCTACTTGATTTAAAAAAAAAACTGCACTGGTATCGGATTGGTATCGGTATCGGCCGATACTCAGAATTTTGGGATCGGATCGGATCGGTTTTGAAAAAGCGGTATCGTTGCATCCCTAGTTCGTTTGCTATACGAAACTAGCAGTAAGCTAGATCAACATCTGAATCACATACTGACCATATTCTAACATTTCATCATGTTGAGCTAACGTTATATAACATTGATTTGTTTTATGTACATTTGCTCACCTGTCTAATAAAGCTGTCAAGTCGTGACTCGTGAAGCTCTGTCGAATCCAAGTTAGTCGCAGACGTGGAGCTCTCGGCATCTCAAAAACGCCACGCTGATATTGATCCTCATTTTAGTTTTCCTTGTTTGTCCCAAAGTCTGCTTGCCATGGTTTATGTTTGAAAGAAACAAGAACTGCTTGCCGCTAAACGTTACGCACTACGCATTTGTCCACGTCTGTCGCCATGGTTACGTCATGGCTATGGCAGTATGAACGGAAACCGAGGATAGCGCGGACATTGCGTCACTGACAGGCAACATTTTTTTCCGGGACGGCCACTTATTTAAAATCGGAATTTCTCTGAAATAAAATATCTTTGGAGACTTTTGGGATATTGTAAGTACACAACTGCAGGAAATATATCACACTGTGCAAGTGATTTTTGGATATTTTATTACAAAAATCTTACATATTGTACCTTTAATGGTTAATTTCTTAGTGTAATGAACAGAAACTGTTCAGGGCTCGTAAAATCACTAGCCCGACGTCCCGGGGCTATTGTGTTTTCAAGTCTGGCTACCAAAATGCATAACCGGCCTGCCCGACGGGCTATCTGAAATAGTGTAATCAAATTCCCCTAAACTTCTGCCTCGCCCCCCTAAAAATGTGTGATTAAGTGTAAGCTACACAAATTCGTGTTCGCTTCAGTCTTGTTATAATCAGATTCAGCGCGTTCATCTTTAATCCGCAGCGGCGCGTGTGCAGAGTGCACGTCAGAAAAAGAGGACAAGGGTGTGTGTGTGTTCATCTTAGCCTCATTGGTCTGTCACTGCTTGTCAATGATTGGTTTGAGATGACCAATCAAATAGGCGGCCTTTATGTTCACAGAAGCTGCTGCGTGAATTTTAGCAGAGTGACTGACGCTTCCGTTTATGACGCTTTCAGATAAAATGTAATTAGCTAAACTAAACATTTCATATTTGACAGTTTTTTTAGGTCATAAATGTTAAACGAATGACAAAAATAATCAGGCAAACTAATATACTGCAGGGCTCGAATTTCAGCGCGGGTATTGCGCATAATTCTAATCATTCCCGCAGGTCTCCCATTTATAATGCGGGAAATTCCCGCAACCGTAATCCACACAGATTATAAAATCAAATCATTCTTTTAACAACTATCTTCCAGAAACAATTTCACAAACAGCGTGAGTGTTCAGCGGTGCCGCGTTTTCTATCTCTTCTTTCAAAATGTGTTGTGCAAGGCAAGCATCAAGCGCTGCGGCGATAATACACACTCGCGTTTAGGAGTCGGGACATGACAGAATATTCACTTGCACAATCGGGCCAGCAGTGCATCGTGACTGAAGTTTACCATTTGCACGTCTTTTTAAGTCTTACCAGTTTAAAAATTCAAACGATTTTAAACTAATCAGTGCTCGCCCGCTCTGAGATGATTTTCTATGCGCACATTCATAGAGAATCCGCCTCAAGAACAGCTGGCCAGTAACAAAAGTTATTTTTCGTGGATTATATTGCTTTAACACGCAAAATTGTGTCAATTTCCGTCTTCGTGAGTATACTCTAAACATAGTCGGTTTTGTCTTTTAATAAGCATAAAACACATGATCCGTGCACTATAGCTCTTAAAGTGACGGCAGCCATATGTGTCTGTCATTAATTTAGTTGTCAAAACAACAAAAGATAGCTTTAAGTTAAAGGAATCAGGATTAATAGCCTATGTATTTAATTTATTCAGGACTAAAATACTACCCAGTGTTATTTTCCATTTGATTACTTTATTCAGTTTCTGTATATGAATACTAGTGTTAGACCCATTGAAAAACTTGTCTTTATTTGTATCTTTATTCTATTGTATTTATTTGTGCTACTTTTTTTCTATTTAATTAAACATGCAATGAGCGCAAACATTTAGGCAAGATAAATGTAATAATTTTGTTTGGAAAAAATGCAAATTTCAAATGTCTTGAAATGCACATATCAGAAAAATAAAAAATTTGAACCCCCTGACAACCTTAAATTTAGGACCTCTTTGATTATAAAGCCCTGTCTACGGCCCTGTGTTAGGAATAAGCTCAAAAATGAATGTGTATATATTGTGAACGAATTTAATAAACTTAGTTAGGCTACCTAGCTTTCCTAGTAGCTTTCAGTAAATGAACGCGACTGGGAAAATTATTCATAAATCAACCTATCAGTTCAGTTGACCCCATGTATACTTTCTTCACTGACATAAGGAGAGAAAAATAATCAGCTGCATGACATGTTTTTAAAGTTATTGTTATCCAATTTTTTTTGCATATGTAGATCAGAGAAATAAAAAAATTCTCGAACCCCCCTAACTAGCCTACCTCACATCCGGGACCTCAGTAATTATAAAACCCTGCCATCTGCATGTTAATGAAACTAGTTAATAGTGAGCATTAGACACAAAACTAAAGTGTTAACTTTTTTTAGTCATACCCTCATTGGGGGCTGAGCCACAGACTGATTCATGTTCCATACTGGTCATACACATTTCAGTTCAGTTAGAACCAGATGCATATTTGTATTGATGATTCTAATTTGATTATGTTATATCCAATTGTTGATATTTGTGTTTTTAAAAAGTTTTTGATTGATGTTTTGACTCCTAACCAATTTTCTACATTAAAAATGTGTCTGTTTATTTGGGCTAGTAAAATTCATTTCGGGCTACCAAAATCTGAGGAGTGCCTGCCCGAAGGGCTACCAGCGATTTTGACATTTTCTGTCCTGTCACCTGGTTATGATATGCCCGAGTTTAATGTTACACCACTTTACCCCTTGATTCAAACATACTAGGAGCCACATTGTTTGTTTCTGCTTCTTTTTCACTTCTGTTTTCTGTTTTGATCTGGAGATTCAGTATTTTTTAAGAAGATGTGTAATCAGCTTTGAGAATGAAACCAACCTGTTTGTTCCTCAGTATCTTCTCTTTTCACTCTGAATGTTTCTTCAATCTTCATTTCTTCACTCTCCTCTTTAATAAACGCCATCTTTATAATAATGTGTCACGTAGATGTCAGCATCTTCACCAGGAGTTTTTCTGTGTGTTTGAACAGTTTGACATCTTTAAAATGAAAATAATCAACAGATATAAAAATAAATCCAAACTAAATCTTTGGGTACGTCTCAATCAGCTCTAGTTCAGCACACTGGTTAGGGTAAGTCAGTCAGAGTTAATGGCCTCAAATGACATGATTTAGACAAAACCTTTTAAAACCAGTGCTTCAAATTAATAAAAGAACACAAATTATACAAATACTTCATATTTAGACATGTCAATTATTTGTAGATTACACTGTTGGCCAGAACGTGCACTGAATCAATAAATCATTTTCAGAAACAACTAGTTCAATTATTAACACGGATTTTCGAGTTTAAATTTTCACGTTTCTTCATCACTAATCGCCAGTGACCAAATTCATGTTTACGACAAACTGGTTCACGATAGGGAGCGAAATGAGACGCACCTTTTCTAATACTCATGTGTGGATGCACTTTACACACAAAATAAAGTTCATTAATGTTAGATAAAGTATTACAATGTTAAATTCAATAACAATTAAGCAATTTTCCATCGTTTATATACATATATATAAATGCCTGAACGGGTTGCACTGATGTAAACACTTTAAATGCGTAAAATACAAACCTTTCTTCAGCCGATTCACAACAGAAGTATGAGCACGGCGCAGTTTATGACGTCATGTCTCCAGACCAAAATAAAAGTCCAGTTCTGCTGTCTAAAACCACCAAAGTGCAATAATAAATACATGTCAACGAAATTTAGAGTTTAATTCTTGGAGAAATACATATTTAAATACATGTTGTCAAATGACGTGATGAAAATATTAAGAGCTACTACTACTAATGAAAGAGGATGCAAAAAAGAAACTGGTCATCACGTTTTTTAACATCGCATCCTCTTATGTATTTCTCCAAGAATTCAACTCTAAATTTCTCTGACATGTATGTTGTTATTGCACTTTTGTGGTTTTAGACAGAACCGTGTGTTTTTTTTTTTTTTTTTTTTTGACAGAACCGTGTGCACTGTACGTTTATTTCCATGTGACGTCATAAGGCTGCGCCACGCTCCTGCGTCTGTTGTGATACTGCTGAAGAAAGGTTTGTATTTTAAGTTTATACAAACGGTGAACTAGGGAGCTGATTGAGAGGCACACAGATATTTAGTTTGGATTTGTTTTTCTTTCTGTTAAATATTCTCATCTTAATCATGTCAAACTGTTCAACCACTCAGAAAAACTCCTGGTGAAGCGACTGAGACCCACGTGAGACTATTATAAAGATGGCGTTTATTAAAGAAGAAAATGACACGAAAATTGAAGAAACATTCACAGTAAAACAAGAAGATACCGAGGAACAAACAAAGATGGTGTTTATTAAAGAGAGTGAAGACATGAAGATTGAAGATACGGAGGAACAAACAATAATGGTGTTTATTAAAGAAGAGAGTGAAGAAACGAATATTGAAGAAGCATTCAGAGTGAAACAAGAAGATACAGAGGAACAAACAAATATGGTGTTTATTAAAGAGAGTGAAGAAACGAATATTGAAGCATTCACAGTGAAACAAGAAGATACAGAGGAACAAACAAATGTGGTGTTTATTAAAGAGAGTGAAGAAACGAATATTGAAGCATTCACAGTGAAACAAGAAGATACAGAGGAACAAACAAATGTGGTGTTTAGAGAGAGTGAAGAAATGAATATTGAAGAAGCATTCAGAGTGAAACAAGAAGATACAGAGGAACAAACAAATATGGTGTTTATTAAAGAGAGTGAAGAAACGAATATTGAAGAAGCATTCAGAGTGAAACAAGACGACACTGACACACAAACAAATATGGTGTTTATTAAAGAGAGTGAAGAAACGAATATTGAAGAAGCATTCAGAGTGAAACAAGACGACACTGACACACAAACAGGTTGGTTTCATTCTCAAAATTGATTACACATCTTCTGAAAGAGTATCTCCAGATCAAAACACAAGCAAAAAATAAGCAGAAACAAACGATATCATATGCAAGCAGATGTAAAATAACATGGTCATCAACATTAAACAGCATATAAATCAAAACTTTGATAAGCTCTAGTTTTTACACAGAGGATACTTTGTCATATGCAGCTCTCTGACAGAGTTAATTGTAAAGCATTATCTATTGTGAAGGGTCATTTCATTATGGTTGATCTAGCGCTGCATGTGCCAGAATTTATTTTCAAGGAAGTACCGATTCTATTAATGTGTAAAGCTACAGTAGCATCTTCAGCTATTCAGATTGAGTTCCTTTAAACTGGTTATATCTCTTAATAATTTATGAGCAGTAGGATATAACCAAATTCATCCGCACAGTCACGCAGAGCTGAAGCACAACCAAAACAATGTTCTTCCGCAAAATGCATGCAGTGTTGTTGTTTGTTTAATAGCTAGAAACTAAAAACTAACTTTTTTTCCCACACCTGCCAATGGCTGGTAACTTTTAGTAAATGTAAGTTACCGGCCATGAATATTTTTTTACTGTCCGTGAAACTGTTTCTGCAAAAACAGGCAGTTATGACTAGGGGTGTGCACGAATATTCGATCTGTAATTATTATTTGAAAAATAAAATACTATTAGAATTTTACTATGTTGCTTTGCTGGTCGGAATCCATGATAAATCCCAAGCACTAACTCGCAGTTATAATTAAATGCACTGGGTGGCGCTGTGGATCGTGTTAACAAGTTGTTTGTTTTTGATCACATAATGTTGTCGTCTGCCTCGTGAAGTTTGGAATTGCTTGAAAATTATCTTATTAAATGATCTCACAAAATGGAATTACTTTTGATCAAATTAATGAATGAATCAGAGTTATAATATCATCACCACAATGAGAAATCACATGAAATCCAAACAGCAGTGAATGAGGAAAGGCAGCTGTCCATCACTGCATTCACGACTGCAGGTCAGCGCAGCTGGACCCCGCGTGATCCGAGATGATAACTTATCTGATAGCAAAATGATTTTGAGACATATACTTCCTTTAAGTTTCATTGAGTGAGACAGGTTTAATAACAGAAAACGCAAAGTGCTGTTAGAAACTTAGAACACCGTTATCTTTGTGTCTCTGAAACGTCTGTCAGCGCAGCGTCTTTTCTCACTCGAGCATAAATTGCTGGCGGTGCCTCTGCATGTGGATATTATTGTTTTTCTCAACATAAACGTGAAACAATATAAACACGATAATCAAATGCTGACTCGAATGTATGTTTTGTACGATAACATTAAGAGCTTAAATGCTTTTGTTTACACATAGGCCTTCTGTTTAATGTTTTAATCTAAAAGAAACATTAACATATATTGTAAGCTTGTTGTGTATATTACCTAATCGTAAGATTGTTCAGAAATGGTGACAAAAACTTTAAATAAACGAATATTTGATTTTTGTGAGCCTGAATATTCTAATGCAATATTTTAGAAAAATGCCCATCCCAAGTTATGACACCAGAATTTTAGACACCAGTGTAAATTATTTTTCAATTTCGATACCACAGCTAAAACTACTAGCTTAACTAATATGAGGTTTTCAAGTAGAGACATTTACAAGTAATCAAATGTAAAATAAAACTGGATGGTCTTCACTGTATAAATTAAATATACATTTTTCCTTATTGAAGTGTCAAAAGTTATCCAGTTAAGAGCACCGAGTTGTTTGATTAACATTAAACTGACAGCAGCAGAAATATTAGCCCTTTAACGTGGATTGTAACCGTGCGGTTGACCTTTTTTCGTGGTCAAATTCCTGTAATTAAAACTCGCCAAACCCCATTTTTAGCCGTTTGTTCTTCCTCTCACTGAATAGAATGTGTAATGACAATTATATCCACTGGGTGGCAATGTTGTAATAAAATATTTGTTGCTGAGACGAGCTGAATCTGAACCGGAAGTGTATTGTCGTGACCTCTCTTCAAACAATGGCTGCCAGTGATGCTAAATTTAAGGTAAGATATTTTTTGGTCGGATTTCATGTTCTAGACTTCCTAATGATTATATTTTTGTTGAATGGAAGAAACGTAATGATAAGATGTATCTCTCTGTTACCTCAGAAAAGTTGTGTGACCGCTCGGTTGAGGTGCCCAGTTAGGGTAACTTAAACTGAACTGGACGCTAGCTAAATTAGCACAGCAACGCGATCGTTACTCAGTATAATACACCCTGCAGGATCATATGGTCTATTTCTTTGCTAGACTATATGTATTTTACGCTTATTTATACGGCCTGTGGTTTTACCTTCAGATTCTAAATTTAATACATATTACGAAATGAACCATTAGTCCTACTCATTTCTGCAATAGCCTTAGTAGCTGAGGCTTATTGACTAACACTACGTTATGCGTTGAATAGCTACAACTACAGCTGTCTAGATGGATATAAACATTACATTTTCTGTTCAATAATCTGACAAACATAACACGATAATAAGACTGAAATTGAATTGATGGTTGGACATTTTTGGCTTTATTTAGCACAGTAAACTTACCTTATCAGTCACACTTCAACATTTTCTGTCTCTTCAACTAATTTCATGGTTGTGTGTTATCCGATTTGTCATACATAGTACACAGAGTATTTATTAGCATATGCAATTTTTAACAAATTAAAATAAATCACATTGTGCCTGTATGTTGGGAGAACAGTTGCATCAATATGACAATTGTGAATATATTATGAATAGATGTACCTGATGCACTGGTTACTCAAGATCCTACACTGTACAGTAATGTTTATTATGTTCCATCTCTTTCAGACATAATGGACTATCGTACATTTTATGGACCCCCCAGATCTACCTCTAGCACTATTGCACTTTTACCCGCTGATCCATGTGACTCAGAAATGGAAGAGCTCAGTGATCCAGACGATGGAGATGATGAAGATTTTGTCCCTCCACGTAGTATAGATTTACCGCCCCCTTCAAAGAAATTGAGGAATAGAAACAGGCTTGTTGAGGTATCTTCAGACCTCAATCAAACTCCCTCCCCTCCTGCAAAGTCCAGAAAGACCAAATGGGTCAAAAAGGACATTCCAATCTTCACTCTGCCCGAGCCTGTTTTCGAGCTTCCAGAGTTGGTACAGACGCCATTTCTGTATTTTAAGAAGCTTTTTACTGACCAGATGATTGTGCACATAACTGAGCATACCAACCTGTACTCAGTTCAACAGACCGGGACATCCATCAACACCACAGCTGCTGAAATTGAGGTTTTCTTGTCAGTTTTGCTCTACATGGGTGTTTTTGAATTTCCCTCTTTGGGAGATTACTGGGCCTGTGAGTCACGCTTCCCACCAGTGGCTGATACCATGTCAGTGAAGCGCTTCAAAGTGCTCCGAAGATATGTCCACTTCAATGATAACTTCCAAACGGAGGGCTGCCCTGACCGCTTCCATAAGATACGCCCTCTTTTTGACATGTTCAGAGAACAATGCCTCCTTATTCCACCTACCAACAGGCAGAGTGTTGATGAAGTTATGGTGGCTTACAAGGGCGCCAGAGCTGGCAAACTCAGGCAGTACATTCAGAACAAGCCGGATAAGTGGGGGTTTAAGATCTTCTGTCGGGGCAGCTACTCTGGCATCATCCACGACTTCATATTGTACCAAGGGGCCACAACATTCTTCAACATTCAAGAGGAAGAGCATGCACATCTGGGCTTGGAAGACCTCCTCCTTGGCGCCAAGGTTGTCTCAATACTCTGCAACACTATCGTACACAAAGAGGCAACTGTGGTGTTCTACGGCAACTTCTTTACCAGCTTCAACTTGGTGAAGACGCTGCACACCAACCTGGGACTGAGAAGTGTGGGTACCGTCAGGGTAAATCGCACAGGTAATGCACTTTCAGTAATCATGCTAATCCTGTTAGTTGCACAATCACAACCAAATCAAACCATGCATGCACATACTGTACATTTTTTCTTCTGATGCAGATATACTGTACACACGCCTTCCATTTGTTATAGAAATTATATTAGTGTTATTGTGATACATACTGTACTCTCAAAAACAAATTTCCATGTCTTTCAGGTGGTGCAACATTGATGAGTGATAAGGAGATGGTGAAGCGAGGGCGAGGTGTTGTTGATTTCTGTTCATCAGAGGGAGTCGTTGCAGTAAAGTGGTATGACAACAAGTGTGTCACCTTGCTGAGCAATGCTTATGGGGTGGAGCCACTGTCTTCAGTGAAGAGATACACAAAGGAGGCGCAAAAGAAGGTCGACGTCCCCTGCCCATCCATCGTCCTGGCATACAATCAAGCCATGGGGGGCATTGATCTCTCCGATATGCTTGTGCACCTCTATAAAACACCAATGAAGTCCCGGCGCTGGTACCTGCCATTGTTTGGGTACATCATCGATGTGAGCATTGTGAATGCATGGCTTATCTACAAAAGGGACTGCAGCATTCTCAAACAGAAACCGATGCCCTTGAAGAAGTTCCGTCTGTCGGTGGCAGCTACGTTGAAGGGAGCTGACAAGGTACCTGCCAGGGTTGGCCGACCCCCAGGTGCAAAGCACAAGCCACAAGTCCGTCGCCCCAACCCCCGAGTTCTCCACCCCACCCAGGAAGTCCGATATGATGGCGTTGGACACTGGCCAACATTTGGCACTCAGAGAGGGAGGTGCAACTTGTGCAAAAGTGGAGTGTCGCGTTGGCGATGTTCTAAATGTGGAGATGGGAAGTTGTTCCTTTGTTTGAACAATAAAAACCAGTGCTTTGTTGCATATCACCAGAGATGAGTTAATAGTAACACAAGGATGAGACCTATGCACGCACGCACACACACACACCCTTACTTGATATTATAACTACATTGACTAATCACCCTTTATAATTTTTGATATGATTTTACAAGTTGCATTTTAGTATTTTTATCAGATTTCACATTTAGAGTAATTCAAGGATGAGAAGTTGTTTGAACAGAAAACTGTTCTTTGTTACATATCACCTATCAAATCAAAAGATATGTGCTATATTTTTATTTTATATATAGTATATATTTTAAATTATTTACAGTTATCATAATTATTTATTTAGTTTTGTATTTGTTACATTTCTTGATTTCTATTATGTTTAGTGTTGCACTTTACAATGTTTTTATTATGTGTTATAATAAGAAGTTTTTAAAATAAATTGATGATATTGTTAACATATTCTACTGTCTGTAATGTTTTTATATGAAAAAAAAATTCAACTTCAGATGCAGACAAGAAAAAAATCCATGAATGCCTAATACTAGTTACTTCATACCGAGAATTACCCTAACTGGGCAAGTCAACCGGCTGGACTAAGGAACACCATTTTAGCAAAAAATATTTTTTTGCATATTTATTTATTAGTGTGACTGATAAAGGGTTAAATAGGTAAAATAGGGATAAAGGGTTAAATAGGGAAAAAGTGGTCCACTTTTGATCTATTATACTTGAAGTTTTATCAAATAGACTACAAATTGAACCTGTAAAGGGCATAAATGACCCCCTAATCTTTGTCATTTGCATTTGGTTCTTGCCACGTTCCTCTATTCTGTTGACATGGATCTTGAAGACTGCCCGCTGTGCCTTCGTGGGTACCACCAGCTCAGCCAGCATCTGAGGGTGACCCATAAGGTCATCAACAGCCAGGAGCGCAAGCTGCTGCTTGCCATTTCCTCGGGGAGGGTTGATGTCCGCAAGGGCACCTGCCCCTTGCCCTCCTGCGGCAAGTCCACCTCCCGCATGGATCGCCACCTAAAGGACCATACCGAGTTAACAAGGGTGGCCCAGCAAGAGACCATGCTGGCGCTGAAGAGAAAGAAGATTATTCATGACCTCACAGACTTGCGGGCGAGCAACCCGGCCGTGCCCATGGCCTCAACCCTGGATCTGGAGGAGGCTCAAGATCTGGAGGATGCCCCACCCCCTCCAGAGGAGGGTACCTGTGACAAACCCTGCTGCCAGCATGCTCGCAAACAGCTCCAGGATCAGGTGGCGGAACTCAACAGGCGGGTGGACACACTGCGCAGCACCCTCAGAGATGTGACCCGCCGCTACCGCCTATTGAGGAGGAGATCACGGTCCACCCCCTCCACCCAGGTTGCCCGGGTCACGAGAAAACTTCTAACGTCTCTTCGCTCCCCCGAGAAGGAAGTGGAGGCCACAGTGATGGAAAAATCACTTCGGAGGAAGGTAGTGGTGCACGAGGTGGCCTTAAATCAGGCCAAGGAAGGCATCCTCATTCCAAAGGCAGTGTTAAAAGAGTGCCGCTCCTCCGCCAAGCGGAAGATTCCAGAGATTCTGGGTAAGTTTTTGCTTCACCTCACCTCTCAAACTGTGGTGTCCCAAAGAGCCCCTTAATGCTTCTCCCTTTCTTTGTGAAGCTTCTCTCAGGAAGTCGGGGGACAAGAAGGACCAGTGGTCATTTTACGGACACCTCACCGCATATCTGGCCTGCATCTATGGCCATCATGATTGGGTGTTCCAGAACATTACCATAAAGGAGGTGGAGGAAGGCCAGCAGACTGCCAGAGAGGGCAGCTATGTTATCAACGTGAGTGGTTTTATTTCTCTCTCTCTGCACAGTTCTCGCGTAAAACTCTCCCCAAATGCTTACCCTGCTAGTCACTGTTTCCGCAGATATCAACTCACAAGATCAACCAGGCCTTCTGGGCTGCCCAGCTGGCCCTGGATGCTGAGGAGTATGGGTGGCTGCAGGAATTCTTATCCATGAGGTCCACCTTGGTGGGTGGGAAGGATGCCCACTACTTATTTTTTACATCCAAGCCCAGCTCCTGCAAAAATTTGAACCAGTATTTCCAGGAGGCATGGGCTGGCATGGGTTTGCTTGGGACACCCACGTTCACTGATGTCAGGACCTCCATCGCCACCCATGTTAGTGTTTCTGTGCCTGTTTCTTCTGTGTGAGTTTCTGATGTGTTTGTGTTTGTTTCTAACTCGTCACCCATGCTTTCCTCTCTCTGTACAGGCGAAGAACACCCACAGCCCCGGAGACTGGTATAAAGTGGCACAATTCATGTGCTACGATACCTCCACAGATGATGGATTTAATCTGCCGAACTTAAATGCAAAGCAGGTGGCAAAACACCACCACCTGTTTGAGTCAGCTGTGGAGGGTGAGGAAACCATGCCAGTAAAAAAAGTGAAGACCCGGAAGCGCCCCGCTACCTCCAGGCCAAAGAGGGGCAAAAGGCCCTGCAAGCGGGCAGCCAGCCCGTCAACCGCCTTCAGCCCATCACCCTCCGCCACCCTTCAACGGATGAAAGAAGGTCCAGAGTCGAGGGAGTCTGCTTCGGTAAGTCCATCTTCTCATGGGTTGGTTTTTATCATTTGTGACGAGTAGGCGTGTTCGCTGAGTCTTTGGCTTTCTCATTCTTTTCAGGAGGGACAAAGCCCAGCAAAGCGGCAGATCTTCAGGCTGAAAAAGAAGATAAACCTCATGCCGATAAAAAGTAAAATAAAAAAATAAAAAAGAACGTTTCAACAAGCTTGCTCCCCCCCTCCTAAATTTGGAAGCGTATCGCACGTGACCACTTGTCTAATGACATGACATATTTCAGGAGTTTGGCCCAAGAGTTTAATTGGGTGTGAAGACCTGTATGATTGTGGTTAACTTACAGTGCAAAGTTCTTATAGACATTACGCGAAATTGGGGCCCACAAGTTCCTGAACGTGATGATTGATGGGATACACTTTAGCCTCAAAGAAGCCCTGAAGCTGTATTAGAAATAGTGTGTATTTAGTGTGTGTTAAGTGTACCGCGGTTTGCCATTTTTCAGACCTGGAGAGTTTTTTTCCAAGTTTATCCAGTAACGAACACTTTTAGGCAACTAACTTTGAATATGTATCATTACGAAGTTCTAAACCATAAGTAATAAAACTACATGACATTTCTGTCAAAGTATGTCTACTTGAAGCGTCTACTGTGTGTTTCGATAATAATTATTGAATCATTTGGTTTAATAAATATTAACTTATTGCAACAAAAAAAAAAAAAAAATTTAATAATACACCCGTCGTGGGGAAGAAAAGAGATTAGCTAATCCAGGATGGACCTAAAAAACCTTAACCTTACAGTTCATTAAATATTTTAACACAGCTAACTCAACATTATTATTTTCTTAATCTTCACAATGTATAGCCAGAGGACTATCACAAAAGTATGTAGGAAATTAAAGATGTTTATTTTAAAAAGCTCTTTTAATGTCCAAAAATGATGTGCATTTTGCTTGTAGTTTTGTGTTAATAAAAATAAAATATATTACATCTAATAATTCAGTTGTATTCATTATGTATTGTGTTGTGTAATTTAATTTAATTTTTATATTGGTTTTGGTTCACTAATTTTATTACATTAAATGTTATTTTATGATGTTCTGTTTTAAGAATTAATTGTGACATAAATCATATGCAGATTAGTACACAAATGACATGCTTGTAATAAAAAAAAGTATATTATGCCTTATTTTTTAATAACAAATAACTTAACCTTGCAAAAAATATCTAAAAAGGCAATTTCTTTCATTAATTAGGATAAAAATAAAAGATTATTATATAAATTAAAGGGGTTTGATTGATTATATTAAGATTTGTGATTCTGTAATTTTATTACACTGTTTTTTAATCAAGGCTAGACAACCACTTAATATTTATACTAAGTACACACAAAACATAGCTAGCATTCTGTCATTTATTTAAATGTATAAACAGTTAATAATAAAAATAGTAATATACATTATATAAACATTATTTCATGGTTCTTTTAATAAAAGAAAAGTGTACTTGTAACATATTGCGCTGATTATTACGATACAAATGAATTACATGAGTATAATTGCATTACGAATTGCTGTGAATACGGTAGGGCAGTATAAGCTTAGGAAAAACTCAGCTATCACGATCATGGGATAGCTGTATGCTAAATGCTACTATCTAAGCTAACTAAAACAAACACTAACAATGAGAAATGTTCAATTTCACAATCTATAGCTTCGGTTAAATACTAGTATATGAAACATATACGTTAAAATACATTAATGACTTGTTATAACGTAGTTCAAAGGTCTTCTATAATTAGGTGATTTTGTATGATTTGTAACCAGGCACTAAAGCGATTACCCATAAAACGTGCTTTGAACCAATCGGATTGCTTGGGTCCTTAGCTCGGACTCATCTCTTCAGTCGGACTCATCTCTTCACCACACCGGCTCTCTGTCAAATTTTAAAACCCAGTGTGGCCCTTGAGCCAAGAAGTTTGCCATCCCCCAATCTAAAATTTTCCACTGGTTTCAACCATAGACTGTAAAAAAAAAATATGGACGTAGTATCCGTGACGTCACCCGTAGGTTTCTGAAGAGCGTATTTGAACCCTAAAGTGGGCGTCGCCGACCGTCGCCATCTTGGCAGCGCGTCACATCTCGTCACTCCAGAATAAAATAAAATGGGCAAAGAGGCGAGACGTGGGTGCAGCTGAAGTGCTAATGCTATATGCTACTGGCCTCGCGCTAAAGTGACAGCTGATTGAAGAAGTAAAGCCAATAGTTAAAGTTCATGTTTTTGCCCTTCGAAATACTACAATAGTTAAAAGACGTAACTAAAAGTGAGACTATTTACTTTACTTTTTTATCAACTTTATTAATCCCACAAGGGGCAATTAGTTAAGAGCAGCATGTATACAACAGTACATAACACAGATCACACACATTTCTCACAACATACAAGCAGTCAACTATGTGTATCGTGATGCATTATTATTCTGCTAGTTAAAAATGTATTATCATGCAGACAGTAACTTACAATATTGCTCTGAGCTTGTGCGTGTGGCAGTGATTCGTGCGCATACATGTCAGTCAGCAGGGCATCGCACATCAAGTTCGTAAAGAGCTTTATTCAGTCCATTTTAAAATCTGATTTTGGCCGCCTCTCAATTTCTCAGATGGGTTAAACCAAAGATATTACCTCAGAAGTTCAAGTAAATGCACTAGAAATCCGCGCTCATTTAAGTGTGTGCATCTATTGCATGGACGGAGAGAAAGCACTGACACCTGCAGGATTTCATCTGACGGTCCTTTTTATTTTACACTAAAAAGTTAAACAAGCATATCTGTTCCGTGAGAGCAACAGTAGAGCATAACGAGTGCGGTCTCTATATCTACAGACGTTTTTAAATCTAAACTCCAAAAAGCAATGAAATTGTCAGACATCCATTAGTGCATGCGAGGGAAACAACTGGAAATACAGCGCTGGTTGTTCTCTCCATCCTCGACAACGTCGGAATCCAACGGCGTGCGTGGGCCAAGGTATAATATGTGTATTAAATTGTATGAAATAATACCGAAAAAAAGCACAAACACAGCTGAGGGTGACGCTAATAGACAGCAGACAAACGACTAGCAGTGACAACAGCAGCGGCAATCCACCTGTCACTCAAGTGGCCACGCCCTTAATTATGCAGAACTTTAAGGCTTAATATAATTTAAACGGATGAGTTGTAAAACAATTCAACCCCCTCACAGTCGTCATGAAGGGCAAAGTTAGCTATATAGACCAAAACAACTATTTGCCACCAGGCTGTAAACATATTTTTTTCTGCTGTGAAGTTGGCCATTTTAACATGGGGCAGATACAGATTTGACTCCCTTTTGCTGTCAGCCTCAAGCGGCCAGTAGATGAATTGCAGTTTAATTCACTTCCGTGTTGGTTTCAAGAGAGAGACGGGGAGGTTGCCACTTGGTTTCAACACATAAACCTCAGAGTACATTTTGTTTTTCAAGTGAAAGAATGTTGGGCCTGTAGGAAAAGTAATGTTAGATATTAGAATTATGAATAGTTCAAAATACAGTTTATTCATTTATTTAAAAAAAAAATCCATCACAGTGTTTTTTCAGACTAGTGAAAAGAAAACATCAAAAATGGTTTGCAATTCTTTTTGTAACCAATCAACTGTGGGAAGTATTGTGATATCTAGTAGTTTTTTTTTTTTACCCTATTCACCTGGGGTATCTTGCCATAGCCATTTAAGGTTAGTGTTATACGTGAAGGGGGAGAATGTATGAGTTGCATGGGTGAGAAATAAAACAACACATTCTGTTGGTAACCCTATTCTGCCTTGTATCAGTTCTTGAGACAATCTACATGGCCAAATTGTCATGTAAGTAGACAAGTGGTCGAATGCAAAAACCCCAAGTGTGGTTATTTGGACAGGGTCATGGTCTCAAATATAGTTTATAGTCATAACAGTACACAGTGTTGCCACAGTTACTTTGAAAAAGTAACTAAGTTACTTAACAAGTTACTTGATTTTAAAAGTAACTAAGTTACTTTACAAGTTACTTGATTTTAAAAGTAACTAAGTTACTTTACAAGTTACTTTTATTAGTTACATTCAGCAGTTGCCGACAACACCCCCGCCACCTCAACATAAAAATGACAACCGGTTTTGCCAACACTCACTTTATTGGAAGTGTATTTTAACAGTAACATCAACAATCTATCTCCTGACATTTAAAGTTGAACTTAAAAACTATTTCCTGAAAAAACACGTTTTTACAAAAAATAAAGACAGTCTTTCTTGACTTCACTTAATATAAATACTTGTTTTTATAAACAATAAAATAAAGACAGTCTTTCCTGTACTTCACTTAACATAAATACTCGTTTTAATAAAAAATAATAGTCTTTCTTCACTTCACTTAACATAAATACTTGTTTTTATAAAAATATAAAATATAGACTATAAAATTTCTTGACCTGACATATTTAACTGTTAACACTGTAATGACAAAACTTACTATTTATAATCTACATTTTTTATAAATGTAACTATAATTTTTTTTAACATGTTTTATCAACATTGAACCGGTTGTTCACAGCATTAGAGCAGCAAGGAGTGGTTTTACAAAACAAGTGTATAACACCACATGTAGGCTTATATCATGTCTACTTTTGTTACTTTTGCCTAATCTTATGTTGTAATCCCATGTTATGAGTGAAACAGTGGAGTGAGGCGAATAAACTAGTGGTTGTACCTCATTAACAGAAGCTTCTCAAACCTTTTGTCAGAAAGTCTATTTCTTCTAGGAGTGAGCACCAAACCTCCCAGACTGAAAAGCCGCTCCACAGGAGCACTTGATGGAGTTGGACTGTTATACTTCAAGAAAATATTCTTTATGTTTGAAAACTGATGCAGAATCTGAAGGTCATAGGCTGACCTCAGGTAGTCCATGACTTCCTCTGGCTCTGCCTCAAAAGTGAAAAAGTCCATCTCACCTTGGCTGGCAGATGTGGTGGGCACACTGGCAGGGCTCTGTGCTGTAGGAGCAGTTGTACAGCGGCACTCTGCTATCAGAAGCTCTTTTACTCGCTCCCTCCTACCTGCATCTCTCAGCCATCTGAGTTTGAATTTTGGACAACTGACAGCTCCGAGAAGGGCATCTTTGTCGTCCAGCACACGGCCAAAACGAGTCTGGATAGCCTGAAAAATATAATATGTATTAATGCATACAAGACCTACTATTTATTATGTCATTGAATTACTTAAAAAACATGCTTAATGTGGGTTCAATATTATGGATTTAATTTTGTTTTAGATTTACATGTTCATGACTAGTGTGATGCAAGAAATTTTAACTAGCTTAAGAAATGGAACATACCTGCACTATGGCATCTGGAAGGCCTGCAGTCATCCTGGAGAGGGCATCTTTCACACCCAGGGTCTTCTGCATCAGAACTTCAAGTGTGGGCAGTCAAAAAATGAATTCCACCTTGTGGATGTTGGTACCAGGAGCTTTCTTTTGCTGACTTCCTCCACTGTTTCTGATCCAAGGGTAGATCTACTTGGTTTGGTCCAAAGAGCTGTGTGTTTTGCTGTGCTGCTCCTATACACAGCCTTGCTCTCTGCATTGGAAGTTAAATATTTATCCACATCATTTGTGGAAATTAGGTTGATGGTGTGTGAAGCACACCTGTGGTGCGGGGGAAGAGAAAGCTGGCATTCACTTTCATCCTCAGCTGAGAGGATTTCTGACATATCTAAAAAAGTGACATCATCATTTGTGGGGGTGGACTCTCCCTCCTCCGTCTCATCATCGGACTCTGTGACAGGCTGATAAACATTAAACGCCTTGGCAAAGTTGGATCCGTTATCAGTCACTGTTGCAACTACTTTGTTGAGTAGTCCATATGAAGAGTGAATGCTTTCGATTTCTGCACCAATAACATCATACGTGTGTCTACCGCGAATTCTCCTACATGCCAATGCAGCCTTGTTGCGCTCTAATGTGGATCTACTGATCCAGTGGAGCGTTACTCCCATATAACTTCTGTTGTTAGCAGTCCAAATATGCGCGGTAGTTGACACAAAGTCGACATCATTCAGCGCGGCCTTCAGATTTCTCTCCATCGATGCATACTCCTCCTCCAAGTAAGAAGAAAAAGCTGTTCTGTGAGGCAGCGCGGCATTGACAGTAGTAGGGATCTTGTTTATTATGGCACGAAACGAAGGCGAATCAACCGTGTTTAATGGCAGCATTTCCTCCACAACAAACTGCCCGACCAACTTCTTCAACTCTCCCCCACGTACTGGTTTTGCACCGAAGTCCAGCTTTTGTTGTTTGGGTGGTGGGGGACCTGCTCTCTGCTTCGCATCACCTGGCGTGACTTGCTCTGTAAGTTTGACTGTGCGGTGCTGCGACTCCAAATGTTTTTTCAAATTCGACGAAGTGTTTCTGTAGGTAGATAACACTTTGTCGCCGCCAGCACAGAGTTTACAACGGACCTTAATGTTGCCATCTTTAGCTGACACAAACTCAACATAGTGACTGTATTTCCAGCTAGAAAAAGCGCATCTCTCTCCTCCCTCCATTGTTGTTTACGTTTGTGTCGCTGCGGGGTACGTACACGTGACGTGAACCTAATGCTGAAAACGTGACTTGTCGCGCACACTCAACGAGATGCAAGAAGAAATGAATATATATTTTTACTGTGACTTGTAAAAATAAAAATAAAAAATAGTAACACACAGTGACTTGGATAAGTAACTTTAATCTGATTACGGGTTTCGAAATAGTAGCGCGTTAGATTACTCGTTACTGAAAAAAGTGGTCAAATTAGAGTAACCGGCATCACTGACAGTACATAACATAATTTTATTTGAAACAATAATCTGTCAACATGATGTTGATGAATCATGTCCAGTCACTGTTTTGGCCAAGGCTTGCTCGTTCTATGCTATCACAGCATTACTCTTCTTTCTTTCTTTTTTTTGACGATCCCACGGTAGCTGCACATATCTCTGACTGCTTAGCAGACATGAAATAGTTGAACATCACCTTCAACTACTAAATCTAGCGAAACAGAGCTTCTCGTCCTTCCAGCCACTCCACCTCTATAACACTTTTTCTACATCGCCAACTCTACATCCAGCTAGGATCATCAGCAATAATTCCATTGAGATTAGCTAGAGATTTTGGGGTAATCTTTAAATACCAGCTGTAATTACAAGTAATGATGTATTGTGATAATGAGCAGTGATGACATGACACAATATCTCTGCACTTTTCTGCATCTATAAATTTGACACATACTACCGGTATATAACACAAAACAAACTGATAAAAAAAAGCTGCATATTCTTACAGATGGGCCTAGCTTTATTTATCAATTTATTATTATAAATTTTAAATAAAATGCTGCTTTTTTTCTTTTTCTACTTTTTATCAGCCAATTGATAATTCTGATTAAAAAAAGTGACAGGACCACAGAAAGGAAACACAAATCACACGTGTGTCAGATTGACAGATAACAAGTGTGCAAAGAGTTTACTTCATACATTCAGTTTAACAGTAAATTTAAATTACATTTAGTGCAAACTGTATCGTTCAACTGAACTGTGCATGTGCATTTCTAAACATTATCCATCCATGCAATAAATGCATGTCCTTGGATGAGCCGGGATCAATCCGTTGACTGTGGATCAACCCACACCTCTCTTCATCAATCTATAGATCGTTCTCAATAGATCGTTCTCAATTCCAGTCCAGGCGTCCCACTGCAATGCACATTTTCATGTCGTTTCTCTTATCTGACACAATTTATTCAGTTCAAGAACTTCTTTCCTACTGAGCTGATTATCTACAGTAAATCGGATGTGGAAGATAGGAGAGACTGCAAAATGAGCAGAACAGTGCGTTTTATAGGAAGTTGCTGCAAAGTTTAGACACCGGGGGGGAAAGAGCTTCTTTTTTTTTTAAAGATCACACACATCAACGTGGTTAGTTTCACAACACTTTACTACACACCAGCTCTTACATCAGCGCATCTGTCATTTATAGTTGTAGACTACTGTTGAAAGGATTTTTTAACATGGTTTGGTTCTGTTTGTGTCTGTGGTGTCTGGTTGGTGAGTTTTAATAATTTCTTTATGACTTTAGTCTTTCTGTAAGAGATTCAGTGTTTGTTTTTCCTCAGTGTCCTTTAACTACATTGAAGCTCAAATACCAGCAGCATTAGTTGTAGTTGGAGACGTTATTCTCATCCATATAACCGATTTTCTTAAGAAAAGTGTTTTCTGTGTATGGAGTTCAAATGAACTTCAGTTCAGTGAATAAGTGTTTAATTCAAAATCACCACGAAGATACAATTATTAATCCCCACACTATTTTCCTTCTTTGGGTGTAGCCATTCTGTTGTTTTATTATACCGTATTATTTATCTCAAATGTAGACTTCAAATTATTTACTTCAGTGAACCATCGTAAAATCTCACTCTGTTTTTCTGTTTGTTTTTCAGGTGTTGAGATGAAGCCGGTGTCAGTGATGGAGGGAGACTCTGTCACTTTACACACTGATAGAGAAATGAGGAATAATGATCTGATTGTGTGGAGGTTTGGACCTGAAAACACTTTAATATTTTATTTATTCAATTTAATATTTAATAATTTTAATTTCAAACGATTTACTTTAGTGAATGTGGTATTTGTTTACCATCATAAAGGTATTTGAAAGTCTTGATCTGTGACAAGCCCTGTTTCTGTTTGTTCTTTAGGTGTATTTGGTGATAAAGATGAGATGAAGTTATTGTCAGTGATGGAGGGAGACTCTGTCAATTTACACAGTGATAGTGAAATGGAGGATGGTGATGATCTGATTCAGTGGAGTTTTGGAAACTATTTAATAGTTCAAATCAATGAAACGGCTGACAACATTACTGTATATGATGATGTCCTTGAAGAGAGATTCAGAGACAGACTGCAGGTGGATCCTGAAACTGGATCTCTGAACATCACAAACACCAGAAGTGAACACACTGGATTTTATCAACTGCAGACCAACCGTGTGAAGAAGGTTTTCATCCTCAGTGTCTATTGTGAGTTTAACCCTCTGGGGTCCTTCATTTCAGAGTCACACTCAGGACCTTCGGGTCCAAATGGGCCGGAAGGGTGGGATTAATATTTATTTAAAAAAAATCATCTTTTTTTTTTTTACTTGTTTTTTATAATATCTTTTCTTTTTTGGTGTTTTGAGATAATTTCAAAAATAAAAATGATTTATAATTAATATTAATGCAATAATTATGCAAATATTATTATAATAATTATAATTTTTTCCCCATTGAATATACTAGAAATTAAAAAAAAATTTTTTTTTTTTTTTTTTTTTTTTTTAAAGCTGTATTTCATTTTAGAGTCAAGCCTAGGCCTCATGAAAGCAATTTTTGAAATGAGATGGATGCCATCTGGTGGACAAACTGAGCATTTTAAAAATTCAAAACCCATATGTAATCTGAATTTATTAGTGTGTATGTGTATAAAAGTGTGTTTGTGTGTGTGTGTGTGTGTGTGTGTGTGGATGTGTCTGTTTTGCACTCTTGATGTTTTATAGATTCACCCCTTCACTGTTGTGTGCTTTTTTTCTGGATCGTGGCTGATTTGTAGTTTGTACGCACAAAATAACTCTGTATTTTCACATTTTTGCCAATTTCCCATTCATTTCCTATGCGGGTCCATTTGGACCCGAAGGTCCTGAGTGTGACTATTTTTTTTACAACCACTTAGACTATTCAAATCCTGTCCCCAATTTTTTGGGGTGTTCGTATGCCAAGTACCAACAAAGTCACCAAATTTCGGACCATTCCGATAAAGCAATGATTTAAAAAAAAAAAAAAAAATTAAATGCTTCGGGTCCATTTGGGCCGAAGGACCCCAGAGGGTTAAGAAGAAGTTGATTTTTACCTCTTTATTTATTACAGCTTTAAAGTGGATCTAAATATGTATCGTTATATAAAATAACATATAAAAGATAACATACTTCCTTAGATCTTTAACATTAAATTGTCTAATTGATTTCCAGGTTTATATTTAACTTCTATATCATCTAACTTCTATTATATTTATCTTCTATGTTTTATAGAAGCTCTACTTTTGATCAGTCTTGGTTTCTCTGAATGTTTCTTTCTCATCTAATTTGATATCTCCGTTCATCCTCATTTATCTTTATTCTCTTGTTGTTGTTTTCCCAGCACCTCTGCCTGTTCCTGTCATCTTCTGTTACTGTCCTTCAACTCCATCATCATCATCATCATCATCATCATCAGTGTCCAGACATGTGCTGCTGTGTTCAGTTTTGAATGTGAGTCAAGCGACTCTCTCCTGGTTCAAAGGAAACAGTTTATTCTCCAGCACCAGTGTGTCTGATTTCAGCATCAGTCTCTCTCTGCCTCTGGAGGTGGAATATCAGGATAAAAACATTTACAGCTGTGTGCTGAACAATTCATTCACTGCCAAGACTCAACATCTCGACATCAGTCAAGTTTGTCACACATGTTCAGGTACGGCAGCGCTGATATTAGTTGATGTCGGCAGTGATATTAGCATATTTATTCACTGAGCTGATCTCTGTTTCATGCTTTTACTCCACAGACTCTGATGCTGTTGAAGCTGTGATCCGATTGGTTGTTACTGCTCTGGTGGGTGTGGCTGCTTCAGCTGCTATTGTTGTGCTGGTTTATGACATCAGATCCAGAAGAGCTGAACAGGATCGGGAACAAATGTCCACATCAGGATCATAAATCATAATGCAATTTCTGGATCTTCATTTTTTTTGGCTTTATATGGCTTCATACAGATGGTTCTCAACCAGGGGTGTGTTTCCTGTACAATGACGTAACTCACTGGCACTGCTTAACTACCATAATACGATGCATCATTAAGGAAATCATCTAGCTAGTCTCAATTGTTTTCCGAAGCCATATTGTCGCAAATTGATCGTATAACCACGTTGGTTAATGATGTCACGCAGGTGGTGGAGTAATAACTACTTTTAATTAATCTGTTTGAGATCGAATTAATGCTTGATGTTTTGCTATAAATTACGGACATGGCATCGGAGAACTATTTCTGCTTTTGCTTTATTTCCAGATTCAATCTAGGCTTATTCTTATGTACTCTTCAAAAACTACGCTTTAAATCTCTTGGCAAACTAAAAGACGTAAGATGACATTTGTATGTATTCTAAATAAAAGATATAGATTGTACTGAATGTCAGCTTGCTTATTTTGCTCAAGTTAAGGATTTATTGAGTCCACATGTCATGCAAACAATCAAAAGCTATGCTTCTAACCACAGGTCAAAAGCTCACACAGCTTTGGTTGCACACATGTCTAGCATTGATGCCCTAACTCGCTACCAGCAGGTAGTAAATAATCTGTCCCAAACTTTTGTTGAGCTCTCTTTGGAGCTCAACATTACAAAAACGAAGGAGCTATGCTTTGGGGGCAGAGACAAGGCAAGACCTCTGTTCCAGACACTTAGCATCCAGGGTCAGCCAGTGGAACAAGTGCAGGTATTCAGGTACTTGGGCACAGAAATAGACACTTCCCTGTCCTTCTCACAAAACACAGATACAATATACAAAAAAGCACAACAACGTCTCCACCTGCTCAGAAAACTCAGAACTTTTCAGATCAGCAAGGATGTGTTAACTTTGGTATCGCACTCCCTCATTGAATCAGTTCTTATTTCTAATATCTCTTCCTGGTATAACCAACTCACCACAAAATAAGACTTTTACATATAGTGAATCACGCTGCCAAAATAACTGGCTCGCCCCATCCCTCCATATCTGAAATATATCCATATCAGGAAAGCCAACCTGATCACAGAGGACCCCTCCCACCCCCTCCATCACTCCTTCCAGCTACTACCATCAGCCAGGCGTTTTAAGGTACCACTGGCGCGCAAAAACATCTACAAGAAATCGTTCATCCCCTCTGCAATTGCTATACTGAACAGCACAAAATGAACACTGTAGTCAGTTACTTTTATATGTCTGTGTGAATTTTATATGTTTGTGTGAATGCCTCTTTGTGACTGAAGCCCTGTCAAAGAAAATTTTCTGTAACCCTTGTGTAACAGACAATAAAGTATTATCTTATCATATCTTATGGCTTATGGCTTGCCTCTGTTCGTCGACAGTTCATCAGCATCCCTCCACCGCCCCATCTCCTCACTTGTAGTCCTAACTATTCTTATCACACTGGGTTCGGACCAAATTCCAGGCTCAGAGCCCTCCCTCCGGACAGCACGTAAGTGTGAACTTGTGAAGTGGCGCTATAACCACAGACTTAAAAAAAGTTAGAAAGCGACGTAGACCAAATTCAAGCTTTGTAAATGTTAAGACTGTGAGCCCGTGCTCAGTTTTTAATGTACATTTAGAAAGGCTATGCATGTCAGTAGGTTAATTGTTCTAATTGTTTTTTAGTATTGTCTTTCTTGTAGCTCAAACAGAAGAGTGTTGGTGCTTGCTATGCCAAGGTCATGGGTTCGATTCCCAGGGATAGCAAGAATGTAAATTAAAGACTAATAAATGTAATTTTAATGCAACACAAGAATATACTCTAATGCTTATCATTCATACTTATCATGCTCATCTGTCATGCAGGAAACTGGAGAATGTTTCAACACTTTAATATCAGCTGTGGAGTGAAAATTAGCCCTCATTAACTAAATAGTCGTTCTACAGGAGCACTTGAAGGCTGAGTGGTGTTGTATTTCAAGAAGAGGGATTTAATGATTGGATAGAGCTTCAATTAATCCAATGTCTTGCATGGATCTTGGGAATAGTTCCGTATTTCATCTTCTGCTTTAGTGCTTGTCATCTCTGTGTTCTCAAAAGAGTAGTTGTCATCCATGTCTCCTGACATCTGTCCATTTTCAGTAGTGGTCAGTTCATCAGAAGGCACAATGTCCATAAGAGCACCCTCTTGGACCATTATCCTTCACATATTCTCCCTCTCATCAGCAGGAAGCAACCACATCTGAAACTGGTATGGTAGATGATGCTGCAATTTTTGCATCATGGAAGCTTTTCAACCAGTGATTACTTCATGCTTTGAAATGATTTCTCAATCCACTGCATCAAAGTTTTTCTGCAAATAGGGGTTTGCTCTCTACTTATTCCCAGTATAAGCTTGCGGAAGGAAGTCAAAAATCACTGGTGGTGGTGGCGGCTCCTCCGCTCTCTTATGGACGGCAGACGCCCCTCCAGAACCCAGCCGGCCGGCAGAGAGTTCGTCCGTATCATCGTATCATTTGCATATGTTTATTCATCCAATTGATACCATGTTTAACGATACAAGAAATTAGGAAAATATGACATACGAATGTGCCGTCACATTACATTACTAAAAATCATTATCATAGTATCAAAATCATAGTAGCCTATCCTTCCCTTGTTTTTGAATAAATTAATAAAATATTATAAAATACATTTCAGATTTTCAGTTTTTCTCAATCTTTTCCACTGGCCAAATAGTAGTAATGAAAATTTAAAGTGCTTTTCCTTCATCTGCCGTCAGTCCCTCAGCTCACCATCGGTGTCGCTAAACTGCTCCGTCTCCAAAATGTTCGTACGCATGGGTCAGAGTTTGCGTGCAGGTGCGTTTTTATAAATCACAACTTATGCGTAGGAAGTGGCGTACGCCTCTTTCAGAGCCTGTTTAATATACACCCTAACCCTAAACCTGTTTTATAAATGAGGCCCCTGGTCCTCTCTCCTCTTATCACTCTCGAGACACTCGAGATCGCATCGTTCTCATATATATATATATATATATATATATATATATACTGTACATCAGCAGTTTATTAGACATAACCTATGTGTTGATATCTTGCAGCACAAATTATGAAAATATGAATGAATAATAAATCCTAGTTCCAATCATTTCTTCGGAGGAAAAGGAGAGAAGGAGACTTTTCAGGGAGAGGCTGGATGAATCTCCTAAAACCACCCCATCCACGAGCAAGCAGTGGCCTCCAAAGATTAAAAGATTGAAAGTGTCAGGTAAGATCTTTAAACTATAAATCAATGTAAAAGAATAAAATCATATCAAATGCAACAAATGTCTAATATATATATATATATATATATATATATATATTTTTTTTTTTTTTTGTCTTTACAGTTCCTCCATGCGCTTCGCTAGCTGTGCTCCCTCCTCCATCAGCTGTGGCTGAGAGGGCAACGCGCATGTCAGGAGAAGCATTCAGTTTGTTTCGTTGTTTCAAAGCTATTATTATTAAACGCCCTTAAACGGGTGCCGAGGGCCACAGCCTGGAGAAGGGGGCAAAAGAAGATATAAAGGCCTTAAAGCAAGGCAAAGCCACCGCCAGGAGAAGGGATCCAAAGGGTTTCCCTGCAGTCTGTGTGGGAAGCCCAAGCGTTTGGAGTTTGGGCACAGCTTCTTCCGTGGCAAAAGCTTTTGTGCCACTTCTGCTGGCAAGACAGCCTCTCAATGGCTGTCTGACCAAAAAAAGGATTGCGGCTGCGGACAATGTAACTGATGTGCCCAGGACAACGGCCTGGAGGAGGAAGAAAAAGGAAGAGGCAATTTCCCTAGGCCTGCCCCATAAAAGGCCAAAAAAGTGCACGCCGATTACTTGCAGTCTGTGCCAGCAACCTAAAACAAAGGAGTTTGGGCACTCGCGTTATGCCGGAAAAGCCTTTTGTAGTTCCTACGAGGGTAAAAGTGTGGAACTTTGGCTGGCAGAGCAACGGGCACTTGCTCCTATTGAGTAAAATGTCTTTAATTTATCTTTTATCCTCTTTGCTTTGTTTTTGTTAACTATTTGTTCTGTTGAAGATTTATTTTAATATTTGTATTTGGTATTTTGTTTGCATTTATCTATTTTTTATCCTTTATTTATCTATTTAATACATCTTTTATTACTTTTGTGAACTTTTTTGTACTCTTTCTGCTGTTAATTTGTTTTGTTTTAATATTTGCATTTTGTTTACATTTATATATTTTATTTTTTATAGTTCTAGTGTGAACTATTTAATAAAATAAAAAAATTAATAAAAAACCAGACTGTGTTTGACTCTGAGATGTATTTAGGGAAACATTAGAATGCTAATGAATAATTTAAATAAATCAAAAGCTTCACAAATAAAATAAATGGGTAAGACAATTAACATGAACACTTAATGGAGGCAAAAAATGTTCTAAAATAAAGAAAAGTCATTTAGTACAGTTAACATGGCCTTTGTGAAGGCAAATTAACATTCTAAAATAAAGAAGTCTTTTATGACTGTTTAATGACCATTATGAGAGCAAATAAGTGTTCTAAAATAAAGAACAAGCATTTAAGACTATTAATATGACCTTTGTGAAGGGAGATAAGTATGAAATAAAGGACTGTTTCATGGTTTTTATGAGGGCAAATAAATGTGCAAAAGTAAAAAAAAAAAAAAAATAATTCAGCCAAATTTACATGACTTTCATGAAGGCAGATAAACCTTAAATAAGGTTTTGATATATTACCATGGCATTTATGAGGCAAAAAAATGTTCTCAAATAGAAGACCAGTCATTAAATATTCTTAAATAAATAATAATTAATGACAATTTATATGACCGTTATGTAGGCAGATAAACCTTTTGAAATAAAGAACAATCATATTGGAATAATTACATGTTTTTTATTAAATGAGAATAAATATTACTTAATAGAAATAAACAAAGGACATTTACAATGTTTACAAATAAATCGTTTTTTTTACAACAAAGGATATTTATAAAGAGAAAAGTTATTTACAACAAAGGATATTTACAAATAAATAGTTATTTACAACGAAGGATATTTACAAATAAATAGTTATTTACAATGAAGGATACTTACAAATGAAGTTATTTACAAAAAAGGATATTTACAAATAAATAGTTATTTACAATGAAGGATATTTGTCTTATTTACAACGAAGGATATTTACAAATAAATAGTTATTTACAATGAAGTATATTTATTTACAAATAAATTATTTACAATGAAGGATTTTCTTCATTTCTCTTCTCCTGCAGCCACTCTTCCACAGTCTTTCCCTCTGCTGTGGCACAGAAGAAGAAGCTGCCCACCCTGGTGTGCCCAAACTCTTTTTTTCTGGGCTGCCCACATCGACTGCATGTGTAATGTTTTCGAACATGTTGCTGTGGAGGGGGCAGCCCTTGCTTCTGGGCTAAAAACCCTTCTGCCTTCCTCTTCCTCCACAAAGTTGTTCTGCTCAAAGGTGGAGCAGAGAGGGATGCTGGCGGTGGAGCAGAGAGTGATGCTGCCAGTGGAGCAGGGAGTGCGGGTGCTGATGCGGGGGGAGGATGGCGCTGCCCTCGTCGTATGGCCTGACCTGACAGGTCAGGGTTTAGGGTAAAGGGGAAAGGTGGAAGCGCTGATCCAGGTGCAGCGGGCACTGGCATCTTCTGCTTGGCTACAGGAAGAAGGGTGTGAGACACCATGCTGATCTGAGGTAAGGGCACACTCAGAGCTAGCACGTCTGCTTCCAGCTTCTTCCTGTAGTTGTTGTACCTGTTTAAAATGGCACAATTAATAGGATGAACAGAATATTAGAATTGTAAAATTCCTTCTGCTGGGTTTAAAAAGAAACTACTTACCAGACAGAAGGCGTCCACTGATTGACCTCAAACAGCTGAATCCTTGCCCGTCCCCTCAGTGCTGGGCAGTTCCCCACCAGCCTCAGTATGACCTGGTAGTCATGTAGAACGGCAGCCCAGCGGTTCAATGAAACGCCCCCACTTCACCTTCCCCGATGGATGAATGGAGCAGAGCTCCAGACATACTGCCTCTACAATTCTACAAATATTGGGCCATTGGGCAGGAACCGACCCCTGCCCCAGCACACACCTGTAAATACAATAGGGAATTATAAAGCTTATAGTCATTTATATTATTAAAGCTCTGTGTGCAAATATTTAACTTACCGCTTCAGGCTCTCCTTTCCATGGCAGGTGGAGGTTTTGGAGTGGGTGGCCTTGAACCTGCCTTGTAAGAGTCTCTCATTGTGTCTCGGCGGATAGGAAACACCTTTTTTTTTATTGTCCGGCAGTCTGTCCCACAGCCGAACAATGTCAGTGGCTTCCCTATCTGAGACACAAGGCTTTTCTCTTAGCTCAACGAGGTACCTGGCCAGCTCCACCACTCTGTCAAAACCTGGTGTCCCGTCTGGTCCTCTGCACACCTAACAAGAAGAAAGAAGAAGTTAGTGGATGGATGAAAAAAAGTCCTCCATATGATGGCATGGCAAGGGATGCCTGCATGCATACATACATCTTTTTGGGGCTCAGGTGGCAGGTCCTGGGAGGACTGAGAGGGAGACGCTGAATCTCGAGACAAGCGTACAGCTTCCTGGGTGGACACTAAGGAAAGAGGGGAGATGGTGTGGTCCTGCTCCTCTGCCTCATCCCCAAATCCCTCATCTTCTGCCTCCCCCAAGTCGTCTGGGATTCTGTCTGGGGCATCTGGGTCCCGCCCAAAGTTCTCCCTGAACTCCCAGGACTGCTGCGAGCACAGGTACTCCACCCCGATGAGCTTGCCTGACAAAATAAAATAAAATAGAAAACAAGGTTTTAAAACAGACACCTGTGCATTACAAAGAAAACAACAAAGCATGGCATTATAGACACATACCCGGGTACTGTCCTGGCTTTGAATAGTCTTGTACAAGACTACAGCCAAGAAGACGCTGACTGAGTTCATTGAGGCTGTGCTGGAGCGAGGCACTGTAGTAGCGCAGGGATGACGGGGCCTCATCCGTGATGGTAGCAGCAGCAGCGCGGTCCTCGTTCCACCACTCCAAACCCTCAAGCAGATAAGCCTGGACATTTTCCAGGTTAGCGCTTGTTCCTGATTAAAAAACAAACAAACATTAACACTAATTTATAATTGTGGAAGGACTCCAGGGAAGTGGAACCCCGAGCGCAGTGGTAGACAGGAAGTATGAGCCCTCCCTTTGTCGTACTTCCTGTCTGGGTGTACAGCTGCACACCAGGGGAGTCCTGGATGCAGGGAAGATGGTGTCTTTGGGTGTCCCAGATGACGTCCATCCTCTCCTGGTCCACCAAGGGGATACCCATGGTTTCCCTGGCGTCCTTGAAGGCCTCCAGCAACTCAACGATCAGCTGCTCTGTCTCCTCCACGCCATGTGTGCAGCGTCGACTGGAGGTGAGCCTGCTGGTCAGGTGGTCATCAGTGAGGCCTCTGATGCCCTGCTGTTGCTCCAGCTTCCGCATTTTTGCCTCCCTCAGCAGAGCTACATCTCCCTCGTCCCAGACAAAAATCCAGGCGGAGAGCTTCGCCATGAACAGACCGTAGAGCGGGTGGCTGTCAGTGTGCAGACCTCCGGCAAAGCGCCGCATGAAGTGCCACACATCAAGACGTACCACCACGTCACTCCAGCCGCTGAACATGGCACCTGCTCTGGAGGTGCCCACAGAAGAGCAGCAGTATCTGTCCACATAAAGGAGTGTAGGGGGAGCGACTCCAGCCGCCTCGTACCTTTTCACCGGGCCTGTGGTCATGGGCAGCAGTCCCTGACCCTCATGTGAGGTGAGCACAGACATGAGGACCTGTCCGTGCTCATTTCCCACATTGGTGACCCAGGCTGCGGTCCCAGCTGCAGCTCCCGCCAGTTTTTTGGCCACCTATTGTTGAAAAACAGAAAATTCAGTACAGATAACCTAAAAAAAATATTTATATATACCTGTACATACACATTTGGGTATATTTAATATTTAATTAATATGTTACCTTTTTTGTGGAGTCCATCTTCAGGATGGACCCAAAGACAGAGGTGACCCTGGCTTTGAGCTCACCATACCGGGACCGGGATACCGGGATATCATCTGCGTGGACAGAGAGGAGCCACTTGGCGGTTGGTACAGGCGGCTTGGGTGGTAGAGGTGAGATGGGCTGTGTGGTGATACCCTGGAACCGGTCACACACAGAGAGGTATTGCAGGGACCTCTCCATCCATTCCTCACTATGCTGTTCACATAGCTTGTGATACAGCATAGAGACGCTGTTGCCGATAGAGCGCTCCCTCATCAACTTTGCCACATGCATTTCACAAGAGAACCTGTTAAAACACACAGACAAAAGCAAAGTTTATTAAAGTTCCTTTAAAGTGTTATTTCTTTATAAATAAAAAATGTGAGATAAAAAGATAAAATCTGTATCTTTACAAAAAGATAAAAAACTGTACAGAGTTTGATATTGTTTTAAGTCTGACATCTATCTAAGGTCAAGCAAGGCTCAATGGGGGGCCGTTAACAAATCTTGAATAGAACCTCAGCCTTCAGGCTAGGTGTCTCAAGGTGTTGGAATGTTATTGTTCTGAGTTTGACACCTTTGAAAGGTCAAGCAAAGATCAATTTGGGTGGGTCGTTCACACATTTTGTATAGAACCTCGACTGGCAGACACAGTGTCTTGTGAAAAACTACAAAAGCAAGATAATGCTTGTTTAGTGTACAAATTACGTGTCATTAATTTTAAAAGTACTAACAAAAATATTATTTTTAAGTCGTTTAAGTTACATTATTACCATTACAGCCTAGTTAAAGGTGTAACATGTTAGTAGTTAATTACACCTGAAATAAGAATAATTTTTTCGTGACTCACCGGTAAGTGAGGATGGCTGGGAACATCCTGCGGTGAGCCGGATCCAGCTGGTCCAGGATGTCATAGGACCACGCGGCCAGCTTCTTGTGGCAGCACCCGCCTCACTGTCTTGTAGAGCAGTGTTTCTCAACCCTGCCCCTGAAGGACCCCCAACACTGTACGTTTTCTTCAGGTGTATTTGATTAGGGAAACAAAGAAAACGTGTAGTGTTGGGGGTCCTTCAGGGGCAGGGTTGAGAAACACTGTTGTAGAGCCCACATGATGTATGTCGCTGACCAGACCGTCTGCAGTCTGGCGAGCTGCAGATCAGCTTGTAGGACCACATCCTGTAGGGCATCCACAAACACAGCGGCCAGGTGAAGAACACGTCCGGCGACGCTGGAGGCAGATGACACTGCAGGCGTGGCTCAGGACGGTACCACCACATCTGCAGGTTATCAGTTAGTGCTGCCCTTCCACCCTGGCGCCGGAAGAGGGAGCGGCCGATCCACTCGTGTTGTTCTTTTGGAAGGGAGTGCTTCCAGGCCTCAGGGAGAACAACCTATACACACACAAAAATATGTTATATATGAATAAAAACAAAATGAGTAAAATATATATATATATATATATATATGTATTATTATTAATTTATAATATATATATATATATATATGCAAACTTCTGGTGTGAAAACTGTACCTCAGAAGCCGCTGACACCAGCCTTTGAGCGGCTCTTTGCTCCAAGCGAGGTGAGTGGATCGGCGTTGAAGGTGGTGGAAGTACTGTGAAGAACACATCATTTTAATTTTGTAATTAGTAATAATGATTTAATAATTTGAAGACATTTGTGGTTACATAACAATGCTATATGAAATACTAAAATGCTAAATGAAGACATTTGTGGTTACATAACAATGCTATATGATGTTAGTAAATGTATTAGTGATCACATATGATCAGGTGAGTATCTTTTTTTTTTTACACACAAAAGAAAACAAAACACTCACCCTGTGGCTCCACCTCCATGGCTGAAGCCAGCAGATCTTCATCTGTTGGCTCTGAGGACAGCAATGTTATTCATAATTCCATTAGAACATCCATAGAATTACACCACTTATAGATCTAAAAACTCACCGTGTGCTGTGGCTGGCTGGGAATGGGAGCTTTGGGTGGGAGGAGGAGAAGCTGAATGCGAAGGATGGGCAGGCTGGGATGCAGAAGATGACTTTTTTTTCCTCTGCTGGTCCCTCAGCAGGATGTATTTTTTCAAGGCATCCATCTTGCTGCCTGTACTGGTGCCCTTGTGCCGGATGAACTCCACATAGCTACATAAGACACAATAGTGTACATGATAAGAGTAAAATAAATACAAAACAGCAAAACAATTAATAAGCAAGCTGAAGCACATATTACCTTTTCCTCTCCCTGTCCTTAGCCTCATAGAGCTCCTTGTAGGTGCTCCTCTTGTGGATCCCAAAGCCCACCAGACAGTCACCCTCACAGCCAGGTAACGAGCCCTCTCTCTGCCTGCGCACTCTGATGGCTTCTGCAACCATCTCAAATGTGCAGGCATATTGGAGAAAGGCATCCTTATTAGCCATGAGGGCACCTCTGTCCAATCTGCCAGCCTCGCGCTCCTGCTGATGCCCAGACAGGACCATGAGGGAGTAGCCAAGGTCATTCTCTAGCATCCATTTGAAGGGTTTCCCTCTGTTTTGAACAAACTGGATGGCACTTTGACTTACCACCAGCACATCATCAAAGGGATTCCCCTCCACCTTGGATGACCCTGACCTTGGTCTCCCCCAGCACAACCTCAGGGTACTTTGGGACAAAGGGCACCCCTTTAGCCACTTGAGAAAGGTGGACTTTCTCCACAGTTGCTGCCCGGTTATACGGCCTAAGCACCAGCTCTCCAGCCTCCACACGCAGGTTGGGTGTGCTTTTCATTCTGGAAAAAAGGCAAAAATTAATAAATGTACAGAAAATTGTGGAGTTTTAAAAAAAACCTTTTGTGTTTAATGTTGTGTTAAATCGAGTAAAACAGCAAGGGAGCGTTATTTCGGGGTAAATCGTGATTTTGACAAGAGTGTATGACGTCCGAGGGCACCGGCGCCCTGGCCTCGGCCAATGGGAGCAACCTCTGAAACAATTCGTCGGCCGGCCAATGAGGTGAGGGGAGCAGAAGCGGGGCGCGGTGAAACAATTTGTCCGTCGGCCAATCGGTGAGCGGGGCGCGGTGAAACAAATTGCAACAATTCACCCGAAGATACGTTTCGCCATAGGTCAATAAACAGGCAGGATATCAGGGCAGGCTGCAAACAAACAGGACACAGGAACCAGGCAGAAGACCAGGGGCCCGTTTCAATAAGGAGGTTCAACCAACTCTGAGTTAAAACTTGAACTCTGAGTTGACTTACCCTGAGATTGGAAACCTTTCGGTTACAGAAGAGCTGAAATGAGTTAGTTCAATCAACTCTAAGTTGACTGACTCTGAGTTAAGTGCGTGCACCACAACTATAAAAAGCCATTATCAATGGAGCGCAGATATTACGAGTCACCATGGCAACAGCGTCAGACAAAAAGAGGTCTGCATATTTCTCCCCAGCAGAACTGGATGTGCTTATGCAAGCATATGCTGAATTTGAACACGTATTTAAAAAAAAAAAAAGCAACACGGCTGCAGCGGCGAAGGACAGAGAGTTAGTTAGGGAGAAAATAGCTGCTCGAGTCAATGCGTAAGTTTACATTTTAATTACTGTTATACAGTGTTGGGTGTAATGAATTACTAAGTAATCTAAATACTGTAATTAAATTAAAGACTATAAAACAATTCTGTATAAAACAATAGTGGATTTAATATATCACATTTTAAAAGGTATATTTTTAATGTAACCTTCTCCCTCTAGTTACACACTTTGGTCAATTCAAGAATAATTCATGCAATTGTATATTGTTTATTTGAAAGCATTGGAAGTGCAGTTTCTTGTCTCTCCTTGTTGTTCAAGTGGTTGAGGTTAATTTGGGATTTAGAAAGTAATTAATAAGTAAGTAGACCAGTGGTTCTCAACCCTGTCCTGGCGTACCCCCAACACTACACATTTTCCTTGTCTCCCTAATCAAACACACCTGATTCAACTCATCAGCTTATTAACCCATGTGATAATGAGCTGATGAGTTGAATCAGGTGTGTTTGATTAGGAAGACAAGGAAAATGTGTAGTGTTGGGGGTACGCCAGGACAGGGTTGAGAACCACTGAAGTAGACCAAATTAGTAAGTAGACCAGTACTTTCTAGAGATAGTAATTATTACATTAATCTAATTAGACTTGTTGAAGATGTAATTTGTAGTTAGTAATTAATAACTATTTTAGAGTAACTTACCCAACTGTTATAATATCAGAGGTGAAACTGGAAGAACAGTATTGTTCGTGGCAGCAGCTGAAAAAGGTGACGATGAGGATGAAGAAACAGTTTCTGCTGCCACAGAGAGGCCTACCGAGGTAATGTTAATATTATATCTTTACACATCAAACAATCTACACATTCACATTTATATGTGGAGTAGCCTACAGAATCTAAGTTTATATCTATAAATGATAATTCTTATCTCTACCCCCCAGCAGGAGGAAGGTCCATCTTCTGTTGCACAGATGAACACAGTTCAGTGATTTACAGTAAATGTCAGTTTAATTCTGAATTTTAGAACTACATGATGTAACTCTAATCTGCTGTATTTTCAGTTGCCAGTTAAGGAGTTATATAGATGACTTCTTATTAAAAAGATATAAAAAAAAAAAAACAGCAAAGAACTTGTATACTTGGACCGCCAAGATCTAAAAGGCAGATCTGGAAGTCGAGATTTTGAAACTAAAGCTAGAGGTGAGTGTATGGTAACAGGTGAATTCTAGGAAGTATTGAAACTATTTTAAAATCTTTTTTTTTTTTTTTAAGGAAATGAAGATTACCATATAAATTGCTGTGATTTTGTTTATTATTTCTGTTATTTTGTGGTTGCATTTGTAGGAAATAAAGAACACCATATAAATTGCTGTGATTTTGTGTTTATTCTTTTTTTTTTTTTTTTTTTTTTTTTGTGGTGGTGGATATCATGATTAATCTGAAAAGACATTGTGGCATATCATATCCCGGACTACCCTTCCATCCTGGAAATCTGCAGGGTTGATGGGGTCTTCCTCAGGGTCTTGCATTTGTAGGGCCACTTGGCCTCCACATTTGTGATGATATGTGCAGCATCACATATGTTCTTGACAGTGCAAATAATGAGAGATGTTACAGTATTGTGATGTAGTCTTTGACCATTAGAAACAGTAGGGTGTCAGTGTACCTGCACATTAATACTGTGGATGGATCTCCTGTTGACATAGTCCGCTTCATTTTCAGAAGGTGCAATGATCGGATTATGTGTGCCATCAATGCATCCAACCACATTGGGAAATCCTAAAGGGAATTGTAATTATTAGGTTACTTCCAGGGGTCACAGCAAGATGTTCTTAACTGATCATCATTTATCAGGTTAGCCTCATTTAAACCGATTTCTACACCACTGACCTGCAATCCTGTGAAACTCCTCTTTGATGACTCTCACTGGTTTGTGCCCAGGAAACAATACAAAAATTCTCAGAAAGAGCTTAAAAGCGAGGCACACTTTCCCTACCGCTCTGCATACAGCAGCCTTACTGATATATTCTGCATCCCCAATGTTATAAAGAAAACTTCCATTTGCAAAGAAACGTAAGCCAACGCAAAGCATCTGCTCGGATGTAAGAGCACGGCCACGATGGCTGATGTTACTGATGTAAGGATGGATGAGATTATGGAGGTATCTAATTGACTGTAAAGAAAAACGGTACCGCTCAAATAAAAATGTATAGGGTTAACATACTCAGAGTTTCCACTTAACCTCCTTTCTGAAACAGGCCCCAGGAACAGACAAGGTCACAACATGCAGGTAAACGCATGGAAAAACGCTTGGAAATGTTTGCAGCAGCAAAACAAGACTTAGCCCAGGGTGTAGTGTGAGTGTGGCTTAAATGAGTGTTTGAACATGAGGTGCAGGTGTGTGTGTAATCAGCGCAGTGCAGGTGTATAGTGTAATCAGTCCAGGGAGATGCATGATGGGAAATGGAGTCCGTAATCACCCAGGGAGTGCGTGGCTAATTGTGAGAGTAATATAGGTTGTTAGAGTCAAAAGTAATCAACACAGTGGTTTAACTGTAAGGGATCTAAACGCGGTAATGTTGCAGTCTTTCCCGGTTGATCTTTTCAGGTAAGACCATTTAAATGATAAGAACCTGTATTGTCTTCCGGTTCTGTTGTCAATCCGCGTTCACGAGTCCGCAGTGACGCTTATGATGTAAGACGCTGCTGACGTGTTATCTGGTGCGTCCGTATATTCGGGTTCAAATAAATATGGCTGGGCCAAAAAATGCAAGTCTTCCTCTGTGTCGAAATCCTTAGACATGTTTGCAAAGATTGTTTTGTTTACAGCGTGCGTCTCCCTTAGACTGTAAACGAAGCTCGGGCGCACCAGATAACATGTCAGCAGCGTCACTGAACGCGGATTGACAACAGAACCGGAAGACAATACAATGCTGAATAAAGTCGTAGTTTTTGTTATTTTTGGACCAAAATGTATTTTCGATGCTTCAAAACATTCTAACTAACTCACTGATGTCACATGGACAACTTTGATGATGTCTTTATTTCCTTTCTGGACAAGGACAGTATACCGTACATACAATTTCAATGGAGGGACAGAAAGCTCTCAGACTAAATCTAAAATATCTTAAACTGTGTTCCGAAGATGAACGGAGGTCTCACGGGCTTGGGATGACATGATGAGGGTGAGTCATTAATGACATAATTTTCATTTTTGGGTGAACTACCCCTTTAAGACTTGAAGGGTAAGACTTGAGACTTACTTGTGACTTGCACATGTGTGACTTACTCCAACCTCTGCTAGGCCTAGACTACGGTGTTGTCAGTGAACAGGCTGTAAAACTGTTGGCTAAGTTACAGACACTCATGAAAAACTGATGCTAATTATCTGGGAAATATTCTCTAACAGGAGTCAAGTTGTCATTGTTTGTGTCAAACAAGTTGTGAATTTTTTGTAACATTAAAACAGGAGATCATGACTTATCTTGAATCTTATCCAGATACAATAGTGCTATTTTCTGATTGGCTATTGTGTAGCCCCTTTCTTTTTTTTGATTGGCTGATAAGTGGCAGGCTCGACTGCAGAACTCCAGGGGCTTGATTCCTGCCGGTTCCATAGCGAGAGCGTTTAAAAGTATAGCCTTGGTTGTGCCATTGTCCCTTTCCTCATCAGATCAGATGCTCAGAACGACAGTGTGTCCACCTGGGGATACTCTTATCCCTCTTAACTCATTTGCATTGTCCCAAGTACACAGTTAAAACAAAAATTGTTTTTAGAACTTTAGAAATGCATTATTTTATTTCCAGATATCTTTAAAAATCTGTAGGGCAGTGTCCTGAACCTGTACTGTCCGTCCAAACCTTTTTAATCTAGTCACACTCAGAACTCTACAATTTCTATCATGAATGGGTTTTCCAATGACTTTTCAGCTCTCTTCGGTATGTAAAACTCACGTCACACTGAAGACACGCAAAAGGTTTCTCTCCACTGTGAAGTCTTATGTGAGCTCTTCCCGCAGACTTTGCAGGTGTAAGGCGTCCCATCAATGTGACTTTTTGTGTGAAGGCGGAGGCTGGTTTTATGATTGAAACCCTCTCCACATTGATGACATTTAAAAGAGTTCTCTCCTGCGTGAGTCGTAATGTGGAATGTAAGGCTTACCTTACGTGTGAAACTCTTTCCACACTGAGCACATATGAACGGCTTCTCTCCAGTGTGACTGTTCATGTGATACCTAAGGTTTAGCACTGTTGTGAAGCTCTTTTCACACTGATCACTTTTAAACGGCTTCTCTCCAGTGTGAGTTCTCATGTTGGATTTAAGGGTGTTTTTATGTGTAAAACTCTGTCCGTGTAAGGTTTTTCTCCAGTGTGAATTCTCATGTGGACTTTAAGGTTTCCTTTTTGATTGAAACTGCTTCCACACTGTTGGCAGGTGAAAGGGTTCTCTACTTTGTGAATATTCGTGTGGACTACAAGGTTTTGTTTTTTAGTGAAACCTTTTCCACACTGTTTGCAGGTGTAAGGGATCTCTCCAGTGTGGAGCCTTATGTGGGTATTAAAGGGGTCATATAATGGTACATGCACTTTTACAAGTTGATTGTACTGAAATGTGTGTTGGCAGTGCCTGTACACAACCATCATAAAATGATAAAAATCCATCCAGTGTTTTTGTTTTAATCTCCTTATATGTTTTCCCCTGCCTCAAATCAAGCCGTTCGACCGTGTGACGTCACACGGTCTGAAGCCCCTCCCACGATTGTTGATCGACAGGAGCGTTTCAACACAGACCCGCCCTCGCTCGTGAGGGAGCTGTCAATCATAGTCCGCGCGGACAGGCGCGGTCATTGTTGATTTGCTGGAGGACTGTCTATGAGCAGAATGGCGTCTAAGCGATTGTGGTGTTCTGTTCTTGGGTGTAATAACGAACACAGTCATTTTAATGTTCCTAAATCCGAACCGCTGAAGACGCAGTGGCTGTGTTTGTTTTCGAAGGGAATATTCCCCACGAGCAACGTCAATGCTCTCATGTTTGCGCAAATCATTTCACACACCAGACTGCTTTATAAACGAGGATCAGTATAAAGCTGGATTTGCTAAGAAGCTGATCATGAAAAAAGGATCGGTACCAGATATTCGTGTTCCTGCTGAATCTCCAGAAGAACGGAAGTGAGTGTAACATTTTATTAAACTTTATATTAATATATTAATCTTTGCAAATCGCTAGAGGCACGCTTCACAATGAATGCGTCTAAGGTTTACACTCAGGGTACATTACGGCATGTTTTCTATGTATGACGTTCTCAATATAATTCATAATCCCACGTTTATACTGAACAACGCGTTATGGTTATTGTGTTATTGAGTTACAAATGGTGTATGCACAGAACAGAGAGGCGGGGTGAGCAAAGCTCATTATCATTTAAAGTCATATGCACTGAAACGGCGTGCTGAAAACAGAGCTGTTTTTGACCAGGTAAAATAAGTGTTTTCTTACAATACTAATGAGAATTTTTAATTAAAGTATATTACAAACTTTTAATTTAGACCCTAAAGAATCATATTAGCTTGTACAAAAATGGCATTATATGACCCCTTTAAGGTTTGATTTTTGGCTGAAATTTTTTCCACACTGTTGGCAGGTGAAAGGCTTTTCTCCAGTGTGAATTCTCATGTGGACTTCAAGGTTTTGTTTTATACTGAAACTCTTTCCACACTGTTCACAGCTGAAATGGCTGTTAGATGTGGTCTTCTGGGCTCTTTTTTTTTTGGTGAATAAATCTTTTTATTAGTGCTGGGCAACGATTAAAATTTTTAATCGCGATTAATCGCATGATTTTCTTGCGATTAATCGCGATTAATCGCATTGTTACGCGCAAACTTTAATAATGAATTCTAAAGTAGTCTATTACTCACTTTTGATTTAAATGTACTGCTATATACACAAAAGTGTAATAACATGTGGTTTGCAAAAACTTTAAACAAATACGGTGCTTTTACCAGCAGTATTCCCTTTACACAGCAATAAAATATTTATTGTAAATCTCAACTTAAACATTAATGTAATCAAATCAAATATTAAAACAAAGCTATTTGCCACTGCCAGGGCATTACCTTTTATCTAGCTTGTTAAAACGAGTCCAGTTTTCTTGTTTTTTTTTTCTTAACAGGTATCAACAGGTGTCTTTTAGCAGCAGAAACAGTCTATCGTCGCTGTCCGATGAAAACCGCGTATGTCCATTTTGCCGATTTTGAGATTTTTCGACGGATAGAAAGTCCAGGTTCATTTCCGTATACAGTATGCTTCACATTATCTAAATGACCAATGAAAAGTTGTGAAATCATGTCATCTCCACGTATTTCCACGTATATCCATTTGCTGTCAAAGTTGTCAATCACGCCGCGTATCTCCCGCCCTGTGGAGGCGCCTCGCCGGTCTCGTGAAGTTTCGTCTCTGGAAGCTCAGCATTGGATAGCCGAATAACACTGTGAGGTAAAGTATCAGCAAACGTTTGTTTTTGACAACTGTTCTCAAGTTTATAATATATTTACAACTGTTATTTACCGGTAAATGGTCTAGAGATGAAGTAATTGTCCACAGATTCTTCACAGATTAGCTTGCTTGCTAGTATGTAAATAAACTTGGTCTGATTGATAAGATTTATACTTTTTTTTTTTGTCAAACTGATCAAATTATAGCCTGTAATGCTACTGTCATGACTGTCACTAGACACATGCCTCACTCATACTGTGCTATCACAGCTTGCCAGAGGCTGATAATTTCCAGCACTAGTTATCTTGCTACGTTTTTATTGTGGAGATGTTAACGCACGGATTTCCGAAGTGAAGCAATGTTGACTGGGCATAGCGCTATATTTTTTCTGATTTGTTTTTCTCCCTTCCTTCAGGATGTCTGTCTCTGTAAAGGAGCTGTGTGAATTAATGAATGTTAGCTATGATAGGGCTGTTGTTGAGGCGATTGCGAGGGTCAGCAATGAGGAGGAAGGTTTGTAGGAAAATAGAATTAAGTCAGCCAAACAGTTAAGTCTACATTGTATTTATTACTCAAATGTTAACTGGTTTTCTTCTCTCTGTCATTCTTAGATTCACTTGAAAGTGACAGTTCTCAGACAGCTGCCAATGAGGGTAGGTACTGTAGGCTTAAATTATTTTCTCCCAGTAGCAGCTATACCTATACAGCAACCTAAAGCCTATTGATGTGTTGCACATTAAGATGAAAGCCTGTCACACATGTTATTCTGGTTCCCTTGATCAAGGAATCTGCTGTTGCATTTCCAAGTACTAACCCATCAAATTATATGTGGCTAAATTAAAACATTTTAATCATAGAGAATTCAAAATGTATAGTTACTGTACATTTGCTGGTCAAAGCTACTGATGCAAGCTCAGTTCTGAGTTATTCAAACATTGTAGGCTATTCAGTGTGCTAAATGCATTTTTTTCTTTATTGTTGTTAGATTCTCTGGAAAGTGATAATGAAAATCGTTCCGAAATAGCTGCCAGTGAGCGTAAGTCCTCTTCTTCTTCTCAGATTAGACAATACTACAGCCTCCACCTCACATGAGTAGGACTTAAAAACTATAGCCCATTACTAATAACAAATCTAGTGTATTTAATCGATTACCAGTCAAAATGAATGCAATCTTATATCTGAATGATGTAAACAGTGCATTTGTTGTACTAAATGTGTTCCTCTTTATTATTCTAAGACTCACTTGAACACAATCCAGAAAATGACCCAGATTACACACCTGTCAATGAAGGTGAGTAACTTATTGTCATTATTATTACATTTCTGTTTGCTACTAGTGGGCTCAGCCGCACACACGCACACACACACACACACACACACACAAAGCAATCCAATGCCAAAGCAATGCCAAACTTAAATGCATGCCTACACACTGACACACACACACACACACACACACACACACACACACAAAGCAATCCAATGCCAAAGCAATGCCAAACTTAAATGCATGCCTACACACTGACACACACACACACACACACACACACACACACACACACACACACACACACACACACACACACAACCAATCCAATGCCAAACTTAAATGCATGCCTACACACTGACACACACACACACACACACACACACACACATATATCTACATGCTAAGAAAACATGTAAGAGAAATGTGTATTTGTAGTACATATTTTTTTTTTTTTTTTTATTATATAAAGGTGCCATTGAAAATCGGGGAAGGTCAAGGAAGAGGGCCAAGCCAGACACTTGGAAGGGTAACATCCAGAAAAGGAAAAGAATGAGGGGCCAATCTTATCTTGGACGGAAAAAAAATGAATTTGTCATCAAAGAAGAAAGAAAAATGTGCGGGCGGTGCCAGGCTGTGTCCTGCCAGAAATCGAGCAAACTACACTGCTCCGAAATTGATGAAGGGAAGAGGGAGGAAATTTTTAAGTATTTTTGGGAGAAATTGGAATGGAAAGAGAGGAGAATGTATGTAAAAACATCGGTGGAGGTGAGTGATGTCAAGCGGCGCCGGACAGAAGCGGTTCAATCTCGGAGGTCATCATCTCTCTTTTGTTGTTTATGTGTAGATGGTAAAAGGCTCAGAGTTTGTCAAAGGATGTTCCTGTCTACACTTGGCATCAAGCAGTGGACTTTTTTAAAGTGGGTTGGGCGAAGAGGGGAAAGTCCTGAGAAGATGGCGAGAGTGAGGGTAAGGACAGAGGAGCAGGACTTCCTAAAGACCTTCCTTCTGGATCTGCCAAAAGTTCCATCGCACTACTGCAGGTCCTCCTCATCAAAGATGTACCTGGAGCCTCTCTTCAGGTCCATCAGTCATCTCCACACACAGTATAAGCAATCATGTGCAGACCACAGCATCCAGCCTCTGTCACGGCAAGTATTCACTAACACCTTCAACGATTTAAATCTTTCTCTGTTCCATCCGAAGAAAGATCAGTGTGACACTTGCTGTGCCTTCAAAGCCGGGAACATCGAGGCTGCCGTGTGGGAGGAACACTGTGTTAAAAAGGATGACGCACGAGCAGAAAAGGTAAAGGACAAACAACTTGCAAACAACACCACCTTGGTTGCATGCATGGATCTGCAGGGCCTTCTCCTGTGCCCAAAGCTTCAAGCGTCTGCCCTCTACTACAAAATGAAGCTTGGTGTCCATAATTTTACCATCTACAATATGGCATCCCATGAAGCAAAAAATTACCTTTGGCATGAGGGTGAAGCTGGGGTCTCTGCCAACGAGTTCGCCTCCTGCATTGTGGATTACCTTGAAGCACACCCCACTTACAATGAATTCATCCTTTGGAGTGATGGGTGTGGTTATCAAAACAGAAATCTGGTCCTGAGCAATGCCCTCTTAAAGTTTGCTACTGAGAAAAAGAAACGTGTGACACAGAAGTACCTAGAAAGAGGTCACACACAAATAGAATGTGGCTCTGTGCACAGTGTGGTTGAGAGGAAATTGAGAAACCGTGATATACATGTTCCAGCTGAGTATGCTGCAGTTATTCGAGGAGCTCGTTCCAGTCCAAAACCATACGAGGTGAAGTATGTTGGTTACAGCTTTTTCCAAGACTTCAGCAAAGTCAACATCTGCAAGTCAGTCCGACCTGGTAGTAAAGTTGGAGATCCTACAGTGCATGACCTTCGAGCAGTCAGGTGTTTTATTTTTTGTTTTTTTTTAAACACTTTTTTTTCACAAATACATGAAACATTATCCTTATCATATTAAAATATTTTGTTTCAATAAACATGCTTTTGGTTCCCTCTTATCTCTGTGTCCTATGTTCCCCGACACCCCTCCCCCTTCTTTTCTTTAATCTATCTATTAGATACAATGTGGATGGCAGTATGGAGTTTAAACTACTACACTCTGACAACTGGCAACCCTTCACATCCCCATCCCTAAGGAAGACGTGTGTCATCGTGGCCCCTCTCTATACATCCCAACCAAAAGTTAAAGCCCTGAAGTTCAAGCACCTTCAAGAACTGAAACATGTTTTACCCAAGGACTTTCATCCATTTTACAATGCACTTGACCATGAGTGATGCACTATTTCACTACCTGGATGAATGGGCTGTCCTGACTTACTGATTCATTTAATTAAATGTTCTATTTATTGTGTATTGGCATGTAATTGTTTATGTGCATGTTTTAAAATGACTTGGTCTGTTGAACTCTTGGCATTCCTATCAGCCAATTCTGACCGGAAAGACATGATTAAAATATTGCATTAAAGCCTGTTGCTATTTTATAATTCCACCTGTAGTTGTAGTAGCAGTATTTAGTCTAATTAGTCGTTACTTGAATCACCTGAAGAATAAACATGAACTGATTAACTAGAGTTTACTGGAACTGCAACTTCATTTTCACTTTCACTTTCACTTTTATTTTCTGCAATACAGTGCCAAATAAACACAGCCTGGTGAGACAATGACTTTCCTTTACAGTAGGTCTAACTTTATCGAGGTAAACGTTTCCCCCCTGACGACAGACACACGTATAGGAGTGGAGAGGAGTGACAAAATTACGGTATGACTGCAAACAAAGTATCAGTTTAGCATTGCCATGTCAGTGTTTTGATTCATTGTCCCTTTATAGTTTGCAAGAGACATTTAATAAACTGAGCGTATTTAATAAACTGAGATGTAGGCTATTTAATAAACTGAGCGTAGCCTATTCATCAGTCATTATGAAACGCGACTTGGTCATTCTAATTAATGATCGGAAGAACGCGTATCGACCACCGTTACAGTAAAATATGCACGTATGTCCATTTAAACTCGATTTTGGTCAAATGTGGATTATATCATTACACTGGCAAGAATATGGTTACATTTAAAGATGCCGTACGAAGTATGACAACGCTACGTTCAACTGCTGTGAAATTACGGTGTTTTTTTCACTTCCTGAAAAGTAACCGTTTTGGACATACGTGAGTTTCATCGGGCAGCGACGCTATGTAGTCAGAGGTCATGAGATATAAGTCGACCAACGTTACTTCTCTGATAGTAGCTTAGGTTTGGTCATGCCATGGTTTCCCACGTACACTAAGATCGCATTAAACAGAGGTAAAGCCCAATTTATACTTCTGCGTCGAACTTACGTCGTACCCTGACGTGCACCTCTCCAAAAATGTAACGACGCGTCAATTCTACGCGCACCGCAAGCGCTGTGATTGCTAGAACCGCTCCACGGGTTTCACATGCTCCCTCTGCATGTGTAATTGCGCGTCAACGCGGACAACGACGCAGAAGTAAAACCAACCAACGCGTAGTGTATAGCGTAAGTCCGACACATGGGTGCGATTTGTGAAAAAAACAGAGGGGGGGATGTTTTGAAAAAGTTTTATTCATAAAAATAAATCATGAGAAAATGAACTTCATCACTGCATTTGCAGGAATTGTAAAATCTTTTTTTCTTATTAACTCATGAAGTAGCCTAACGCAATATTTTTACTCTAATAGCTTAAATGAACTGTGATCACGCACAACGAAAAAACACGCAAGAATTAAATCCCCCTCCCAGTACCATGGATAGTGCCACTCGGCTTGACATGTCAAAACACTTATTTATGATGAATGGCAAAATTAAATGGCACAACGTAGTGTCAACTTAAACATAAATAGGCTATAGTGTAGGCCTTTGCATCATACTAGGAAAACAGTCTTTTCTGCTTTCTAGTGGGAAAATCCGCAGCTTTCCAGTGCGTGGTCCATTTCGGATTTTATTGTTCTATCGCACTGACAGTTCACATTACAGCGCTTTACTTAGTTTAGGCTAGGCCAGAGCTAGGCTACTTCTAGTCTGCTGAACCATGGATTGATTGCGAAGTTAAACCATCACAGTAGAAACAGTTGTATTGCTGTGCTGTTAAAGTAACAAATTTAACGTTACATCGCGATCCTGAGCTACAGTGAAATGATAGAAAAGACAGATGCATTCGCATCTACCGCGCCGCGCTAAACGCCTCCGACACACAGCTCCACTGCCCAGTCTCGCAAGTGTTGATAGGCTATTACTCGTGAGGAGTAACCAATCAGATAGCGCCGTGGGCGGGACATTGAGCAAGTCTGCAGAATGGTGATTACAGCGAGCCAGCCAAAGTAGCGTATTTTAAAATAAAATTGACTTTAATCAAACCACGGATCCGTGATAAGTTTTGTGATCCGTCTCGCCACTAGTGTAGTAGCACTGATCACTTTGAGGGGGGGATAAATTTATCCCCACCGGGGATAAAAATAATTAAGCAGAGGCAGGGATACTTTGACCAGAAAGGGGGAAATCCCACGCACCCCACGCTTCAACTGTCTCAACTGAGTTCCAATGAGATGGCTCTGTCCACTTCTTATACTGTCTATGGTGAATACAGCAATCGCACTCGGGTGCGGACCAAACAACCGTACCGAGACCCAGCTGAAGAGGTTGTCTCGGTCCGGTTCCAAACCAACTCTGGTACGGTTCGTTTAAGGAGTGAACATGATCCGACCCAATTGCAGAAAGCACTGCGCTTTTTTTGACAGGGTCAGATTTTTACTAGGGATGGGACGAAATATCGTTTGACGAAATATCGCGATACAAAACGTGACGAAACGCATTGAGGTCGAAAAAAATGGATCGCAAAATAAAGATAGATGGCACTGCTGCATGATTTGCGTAGTATATAAATAATTTAGTGTATTATATGTGTGTGTGTATGTATATGGGGCAGACATACAGTCTATGGTGGCAGGCTGGCAGCACCATCTGCTGATCAAGCAGGGTAAAACTAAATGAAAAAAAAATTTATATCCGGGGAACGGTGCGGTACGTCATCACGTCAAGACAGCGCATGTTGCAACAACAACACTGCAGTCTACAGCGAGCTAACAAATATTAGCATCAGTACCAACTGCCTTGCCCCCAAACAGCCGACCATGGGGTCAAATGTATATATATACCGTAAAACTTCAAATAATAGTCCGGGCTTTTATTTTCCCAAATCGTCGAACTGCACCGGCTTGTATTTGAGACAGGCGTCTATATGAGACCGGCCTTTATAATTAAGTGTTGAGATGTTGTTCATTGAGTCTAAGTAAGCCTAGAGTCTCTAATCTCTAAAAATCTCCAAATGCTCAACGTGAAACTGCGGTCTTTCGACCTTTTACTATCGTGTCAATTGATTTTGATTAATATGCGCGAGGGAGAGAGAGCAAGACAGCGCTCGTTTTGTTTGAAGACGTGAGAGTGCGCGCGCGCGGCCGGGGCGCTCTCTCTCTCTCTCTCTCTCTCTCTGCTCGTTATGCGCCCTGTCATTGTCAAGCGCAGCAGTCAATTCATTCTACATCACTCGCCGATCAAAAAAGGCTTTGGCGGGACACACATTTGCTTTGGCGGCCAAAGCAAATGAATAAGTTGTTGTTATACAGTAATATTTTTTTCTTTTTTTTTCCTTTTTTGATATCGTATCGTGACGTATTGTATCGTGACCCTGGCATATCGAGGTGCATCGTATCGTGAGTTTAAGTGTATCGTCCCATCCCTAATTTTTACTATGTAGTTTGGGGTGATGAAATGCCCAGTGCCGCTGCTAGCCATTTTGGTGCCCTAAGCATAATTCCTTTATAACGCGCTGAATCTGATTATAACAAGAAGTTTGATGATTGGTTTTTCATTAGGCTATTTTTGGTGCCCCCTCAGCACTTGGTGCCCTACGCACAGCGCGTGATGCGCGTGGTGGGAGCGGCGGCGCTGGAAATGCCTATACATTAGATTAGGGGTGCAACAGATCGCATTTGATCTGTGATCCGTACGGATCAACTGCCTCACGGTTCGGCACGCATGTGATTCGCTGATTAACTGCTAAATGTAACCATCATAGAGTGAAAGCTTATAACTTGGATGTGTTTAGTCTTGCCAATTTACAGAAACTATTTTAAACGCAGAAGAAGAGGCGAAAATCAGGATGCAGAGAGGCGCGTTTCAGATAGTGCTCGGACCCGAATTGATTCCTCTTTCTCGTTTACTTGCCCTTGAACGGACACATACACATACAATTATGTTAAAAAGGGTCTTCACCATTGTGGCTTGATTTCTTTCTTTTAACAAAATAACATTATGCAATGTGCAGAGCCTACAGGTTACAAGCTTCACATATTAGAAAAATACAATAATAAAAAAACAACAAATTTTTTAATGGCTCATTGTAAAGGTAGTTTCAGATCAACACCTGCAAGTGACCACTAGGTGTCACCGTGGAGACGGGTGTCGGATTGATTAGAAGCCTCGAAACAATATGGCCCATTTGGTTCAACTGTTTCATTGCTTCAACTGTTTCATTGCTTCACGAAGCCTCGATCTGCCCACCACTGGCAGACTACAAGGTGGTGTGACAAATAACAACGACTCCGTAACAAACACTAAACAGGCAGGGTATATATACACACAGAACATGACAATCATGATGTGGAACAGCTGAGTGCAATGAACAGTGATGAGCGCAGACAAGGATTGTGGGGAATGTAGTTCCAAAAGTGAATGACACCGTGGAGAAGGAGGACCTCTAGTGGACACCAGGGAACATAAACCAGACACTGTGACATTCGGTCTTAAAGTGACAGCAGACACCTAGTATTCCTACTGTTGTCTGTGTCATTAATGTTAACAAAACAACAAAATACAGCTTTCACAAAGATGAAACTATATTTAATTTCTACAGTGAATAAATAGTGTTATTTTACATTTAGGCTTAATTATTAATTTCTGTATCTGAATAGGCCTACTACTATTAGACCTGGTCAGCGTACTGGCAACATCACAATGGGTCTCATTCATGAAACACGAGCAGAACGAATTTTTGTGTAAATCGTGTGTAAAGTGGTTCTGGCGTAAATTTCCGGATTCATTAAAATGTTCGTATTTTCCAAATGTTAGTTGGTACACAAGAAATCTACACCTGCTCCCAGCCACGCGTAAATAGTGCGCTTAACACCCGAACGTTTTGCTCATTAATAAGGCTGCATTTTAATTCAACTTAATCGGGTAGCTACATATTTGCACAGCATTTTGAAAAAATATTATATATAGTAATTACATACGGTTTTTCTTATCATGAGAGCCAGTAATAGCATCTGCGGTGGTGGTCCTTCTCCAGTTTGAATACTATTTTTCCGGAGTGAACTAATTCGGTTTTTGCTCTCAAGCTTAGCCTAATGTCGAACCATTTTCTTCTCACTTCTGGGAATGTTCGATTAATAGATAACAGATGAAATTCCATTAACTGCATCTGTAGCCTAATATGCTGCCAAGCTTCCTTTTTTTAGGACCCGATACACCACTATGTACGCTTGAAAATCAAATGTGGCGTTTTGAATGAACTTATAATAAAACTTCAATTTCTGCATCTGAGAATTTTTTTTCATTCGCATTCATGTCATAATATGATGCCCATATATAGTTGTCAGTCGGATTTAATGGGCGGGATTTATGGTAATTGAGAATGAACGTGCACGCGCATCCCATTTACGACTGATTGGAATTCATTAACACACACACACATCTGACGTTTACGAAGTATTTGTGAATCAGGAGAAGAGTTTTCGGGAAGGTCTCTTTACGCGCAAATCACTCGCATATTTACTCGTATATTTACGAATGTTTCATGAATGAGACCCAATGTGTGCAGCCATTAGTCATAATGGTGCCATTTACAGTACAGTACCACATTATCACCTTTCTTAATAACCTGCATAATATCCTCATTCCTAATGTCCAGAGGAATGGACCAGAACATTCAAGGTTTGTTGTCATCTGAGACTAGTGTTGTCAAAAGACCCGGTACTTCGGTACCAAGACGGTACTAAAAAAATTAAACCGTTACGGTACCAGCTTTTCTGAAGTACCGGTGGTACCGAAGTACCGGGATAATACGGTTTTTGATGCGCTGCCCGAAAGGTGCACAGTTCCGTCCTCTTCATAAAAACACAGAGGCATGGCGACCGGCATCGCTGCTAATGCGGTGGCTCTGAATCCACTTGTTGACAAGAAAGGCGGAAAGAGCCACAAATGGAAATATTTTGGATTAGGAGTTTGTCACGTTTACAAGCGTTCAGTTGAGCTTTCACGGAATTTGTTGAGCTTTTAGCTGATTGTTACGGAAAGGCCGAAGCTTATCGGTTGGTTTTTGTCACATGTCCTGTTGAGATGAGATGTTGAGATATCATCTCGCTGCGGCATAGGCGCGCCTGGAAAAATGAGCGTGCCGTGTTGTTTCTATTATGAGCCCGCTTGTCGCACGCCTACATTTGAAATAACGAATTTGCACGCGCAAAAAATGCGATATGTGAACGGCCACTAAAGTGGTATCGGGTGCAGTTGTATCAGAGTAGTTTTACGAGTACGAGTACATAAGCACAGTATCGGACCGACACCCGAGTACTGGTATCAGTATCGGTGCATCCCTATTTATGTCATTAATATTAGTCCGTCAGAAAAGCAGTTCTAGGCCTATTCTTGGCTGGATAACTCTTAGCAGGTTTAAAAAGCCCTTTTAAAATTAAATATGAACACATTTTTAGATTAAATAAAAGTACAGTCACGTCAAATAAAACACGTTTTATCTCCTGTATAGTTTGGTAACACTACAATAAGATACCATTCATTAGCATTACTTAATGCGTTATCTAACATCAACACATTGAGTGAACAATATATTTTTACAACATTAGGCCCAATTAATGTTTGTGAATGTTATTTAATACAAACACTTGATTGTTTATGTTTGTTCACTTCATTCATTGTGCATTAAATAATGTTAACAGAAAACTTTTGATTTTAAAAATGTATTAGTAAATTTTCCCCAAGAGAATAATTGCTACAGTATATAACTATTGTTTATTGTTAGGTCATTTTATCTAATGTTATCTAACAAATGGAATCTTATTGTAAAGTGTTTTTAATACTACAGTTTCCATCTTTGTAACCCTGATATACACTTTAATATATGTAAATTTAATCTAAATTAATCTTTAGATTAGATTAGAAAAACTTTATTAATCCCGATAGGGAAACTGGTTTGCCACCAACTTAGACCATACAGCCAACAAACACAATACACAACTAACAAACAGATAAATAATTCTGCATTAAGAGACTATTACATTTACATTTAGTCATTTAGCAGACACTTTTATCCAAAGCGACTTACAACTGAGGACTAAACCAAGCGAGTCATCGTGAAGAGGCAAAAACAACGCAAGAAGTGCTCAAAATACAAAGTTCAGACATTGCTCAGAGTAGCATAAGCCAGACAAGCGAGGATTTAGAGGAAAGGATTTTTTTATTTTTTATTTTATGTTAAGTGCTCCCGGAAGAGATGAGTTTTCAGTTGTCTTTTGAATGCTGTCAGGGATTCTGCATTCTGGATGAGGGTGGGGAGATCATTCCACCAGCAAGGTACCGTGAATGAGAATGTTCTGGAGAGTGATTTTGTGCCTCGCTGTGATGGTACCACGAGCCGATTAAGTCTATTAAAACCCGATTAAGAACCAGTGAGACATGATTAAAAAAAAGAAGATTCAGTTTCAAACCGAAATTGGTACCGAGAACCGTGGATTGATATTGATACCGAAAACTGAAATTTTGGTACCGTGGCAACACTATCTGGGACAACTTAAGTTTCCACTGGACAGCCTTGCGGTGTGTTTACCAAAGCCAACTATGGTCGCAAGTTCCAGCGTTACCAACGATTCAAAGGAACTTGCGACCATAGTTGGCTAACAACGCTTTTGGGCAACTGAACCCTGGTCTGCAATTGGTTTAATGACCATCTGCATGTTTTGATGCTCAACCTACCACCATATTCTCCATTTCTAAACCTGACAGATGCAGATGCTACTTCCCCCGCTGTTTAACCAGAGAGAACATTGCTTGTGATGTTGATGAGGTTTTGTGGCCAGACCCAAATATGAGAAGGAAGGATGATCTTTGCTGATTACGTGAACATTCGGTTAGTGTTCGTGCCAAAGTCAAATACAATGTTTTGAGAATGAAATATTTCCCCCCTTGCATTTCTGTTCAGAGTGCACATATACATATACATATTGTGTGCATGTTTTGTATAGAGTTTAGAGAAATGGAGTCATAGTTTCATAAATACAGTACTGACATTGCTCTCATTATCGTTACAAATGATTTGCTCTTATCATCTGATCGTGGTTGTATCTCTCTATTAGTGTTACTGGATCGTAGTGCAGCATTTGACACTATTGACCGCAACATTCTTTTAAAAAATGATGTTGGCTTTAGTGGAATTGCATTAGCATGGTTTATATCATACTTATCTGACCGTTATCAGTTCGTAGCAGTAAATAAGGAGTTATTTGTTGTTTTTAATCATGCTGAGTGCTGGTTTCAGCTGTTATCAGTGGAGGAAGGCAACAGTGTTCTCTTGGCGCTCCTGTCTTCACACAGACGAGCACTATAATCTATCACTTAATGCTGTTGCGGAGACACTCATTTTGTCCCAGTGAAATCACAAAACAAATTGAACACAAACATGTTCCTGCTCTGCTCTTGATATACAATCACTGGTGAACATCTTTTTTTTTCCACTGGTCCCACCACAAAATAATTAAAAGCAGTTAAGCCCTGTTCACACAAATGTGTGAGATTAATATATGTAAGGATATATGGATCTCTCAATCACTGAGTCTGTGAAAATGGCAAAACCATTAAGACCACATCCCTGTATTAAAATGTAAATAGTGACACATGTTATTTATGAGTAAAAAATAATGTGTGTTCATAAATAATATTTTATGGCTACATTTCAATATTGAAACGTTTTTCTAATATTAAAATGTAGACCTATAAAGTTAATTTAGTATAAAAATACCTTGGCAAAAATGTCTAAAAAATTAAGATCTCCCATGAATCAGTAGAAGATAAATAAAAGTAGCAATAAAAAATTCAAATGTAGATATAGTCATTCAGCACGAAAAAGTATCAAAGTGATAGTTCAATTACGTCCGGATTTTGGGCAGACAGTCCGGATTTTAAGCCCTTTTAAGATTTTAAGTATTTTTCGCATTCATTATTTGTTTATTTATGTATTTCTTTTATTTCCAGAAGTCCAGAAATGTTGTGTTTTCAGGCACCGTGCACTTTGCAAGACAGGTTCATCTCAGTGGTCAGTTTTTGAAACAGACGCCACAATGTATTGAATAAATACAAATACTGTGAACAAACCCTTTTTTTCCTCTTTTGTTACACATAGGTCTACATCAAGATAGTAGATGTTACATGTGTGTCTTGTGTTTCCCCCTGCTTAGTGTTTTTGGTTCAGTCCTGTGTTCCAGTTTTCCCGCTCCTCGTTTGTGTTCAGTTTATTCACCTGTGTTTAGTTAATTATCTTCATCCATGTCACCTGTCTCCTATTCATTATTGTCATCAGTCTCTGTATTTAGTTTCCCTCAGTTCATTCAGTCTTGGTCCGTTCTCGTTAATCCATAACTTGTGTTGTGGTTCCTGAGTTTTGTTAATTAAATCCTGTTTTCCTGATCATCCTCGTCTTCTCATCCTTCCTACCACCACGTATCGTGACAGAAGAACGGACCCAAAAGATGGACTTGGCTGGCCAGATGACTACCTCATCTGGATCCTGATTGAGAGAGGTCTCCGCATCACCATCACCCCAGTGATGGCTCCAGCCATCTTCGCCACGCCATCCATCCTCATCCATGATCCTGCGCCAGAGCCCGCTGATCCAGCCAGAGACCGTCCGTCCAGCCAGAGACCGTCCGTTCTAAGCCCTCTTCACCGCTGGTTCCGTCCAGTACAAAACCCTCTTCACCCGTGGTGTACGTCAGGCACGCGGAGACTATGCATTTCACGCCTGCCGAGCCAGAGCTTCACGTCACGCCTGCCGAGCCTTCTCAGCTGGTCCCGTCCAGCCCTCCCAAGCCTGTCCTTGAGCACGTCCCGGAACCTGTCACTCTCCCCAAGAAAATGGGGGGGGGGTTATAGGACTCCGCCCTGGCCACCCGAAGGGGCGTCTCCGCCCTGGCCACCCGAAGGGGCGTCTCCGCCCTGGCCACCCGAAGGGGCGTCTCTGCCCTGGCCACCTGCACAACCGCCCTGGAGGCTTCCTGTTCCGGGAAAGCCACGCCCTCGTCAGCCTCTAGGGCGCCCACCCTCCCGCCCCTATTTGATGTTTATACGGCGTGGGGACACGCCTTTTTGGGAGGGGGTGTAATGTTACATGTGTTTCCCCCTGCTTAGTGTTTTTGGTTCAGTCCTGTGTTCCAGTTTTCCCGCTCTTCGTTTGTTCAGTTTATTCACCTGTGTTTAGTTAATTATCTTCATCCATAGTCACCTGTCTCCTATTCATTATTGTCATCAGTCTCTGTATTTAGTTTCCCTCAGTTCATTCAGTCTTGGTCCGTTCTCGTTAATGTATAGCGTGTGTTGTGGTTCCTGAGTTTTGTTAATTAAATCCTGTTTTCCTGATCATCCTCGTCTTCTCATCCTTCCTACCACCACGTATCGTGACAGTAGATCAAATTGTCTGGCAATGAATAGAGTAGCCTTGGCTATTTCAGAATCACTGTATCATGATACCATCGATATGATGGACAAAATTGTATTGTAGTTGCGAGTACACCAGAGTCCTATGCAGTTATTCTTGCCTCACTAAATGCCGCAAAGTGTCCTCCTTTTTGGTGTTCTGAAAATGGCCACCCTACCTCTCTTCCACCTAGACTGCAGTCACACCTTTTCCATTAAGGGACAAAACTTGTCCCCTTTAATCGATTTTTTCCAGTTCATGTTTTACCTTCATAAATACAATAATGCCCTAAAATAAAACTGTGAAATAAATATGCAATGATGGTAAAAACGAAGTGATACTCTTAAATATTAAATTAAAATCGCTAGTAGGTGTCGGTAAGTCACTGTCTTTTATGAGCAAGTCATTCATTCAGTTACAAAGCAAGTGGCTATATTTATGACCGGGTCATTGAATCTCACGATTCGTTCAAAGCCACAGATTCGTTCACGAATGACCGCTGTGTGCTGCAGTTCTGCTGTGGCTTTCGTTGCAAAATAGAGCAATAAGCCCACTGACAATACTGTTTTAAATGTAGTACATCTCTTAATGTTACCCTTTTGTTTGTTGAATTGTTATATAAAATCAAATGTCACATTTGAAAGGGTGTGGATATTCGGGAAACATTGCATTCTTGCTCGTATAATATGATCTACATTAAAGGGTTAGTTCACCCAAAAATATTCTCACCCTCATGTTGTTCCAACCCCGTAAGACGTTCGTTCATCTTAGAACACAAATTAAGATATTTTTGATTAAATCTGAGAGCTGTCTCACTCCTCCATAGGCTTCTATTGTAATTGAATGGAAATGCAGCAGAGCCGGTCCGAGCCTTTTGGGGGCCCTAAGCAGAATTTGATTTGGGGGCCCCTCCCACTACGCGAAGTCACCTGTGCTTGACGATTATTGACACAAATGTCACGCAATAATGATACATTATAAATGAATACAGTGAGGTTATGTATTAATACAAAATAAATACTTAATAAAAAATAGATGCCTACTTAAATAAAAAAGTTTTAACTTTTACTTTACTCTTTTACTAACTCTTTGAAACTTCTTAAAACAAACTGTCTCAAAACATATAAAATAAATTTTTGCTAAAATAATGACAAAACTGAGAAATCAGAAACATAATAAGAGCAAGGGTTCAACAATGACATATTGTTGAAAACTGTAAAAATATTATTATTTCTCAACTGTCTCAATACAGTGTAACTGTCCTCAAAATCTTTTTTATTATTATTATTGTAACAGACTTGGTTGGATTGTACAGAATCCAACAAAGTCTGTTACTATAATACCTGTAATGATGTACTGGCGCTCGTTGTATGTGTGTATGCAATGTATTTTTCCCCTCGGGGCTTGCCGTAGATAGGAATGGGTCGTGCGCACTTGGTACTGGAGTGTCGCGGGTTTTTGGAGTTAGTGATCTGATGTGTGGTATAATAAAGTGGAGAAGAGTTTAAACTGCTATGTTTATTATTTATTCAAACTGTTACCCTTACACCTAGAAGGTTAAGTTCCCCTGCGGCTATTTTCTCCAACTTAAACCGATACCGTGACTATGCGCAGTTGCGCACGAATTGTCTATGGACGCGCGAGGTGTAACTCGCATCACTTAAACGCTGGCAGACACAGCAGCAGTTGTAGGCAGGTATATTGATCATGAAATCTGAATTTTCTTGTCTTGAATTATTCATTCATTCATATTCATTCATTGTCACTTGATAAAGTAATCTAAAAAAACTTTTTTTTTTTTTAACTCGATTGAGGGGCCTTAGTTCGCTTATGCCTCGGGCCGGCCCTGAAATTAAGTGTAATGTCAGGATTATGCTTAGTTTAGTTGCCTTTTTGTTCCCATGTGTTTGGCTCTTGTGTTTCTAGGTCAATTTAGTCTTTATTGATCCCTACTTAGTTCCCTTAGTTATTAATTACATTCACCTGTCGGGCATTTGTTCCCTTATTATTCTCTGTGTATTTGTTGTGTATTGTTCCGTTGTTAATGTGGTTGTTACGTTATTCCTAGGGATGAGCGAGTACAGCATTATCTGTATCTGTTAACCATATGAATGATCTGTATCTGTACTCGGACTGGGCGGGGCCTAAACCGGAAGTGGGCGGGATTTAACCCCGGAAGTGGGTTGGGTTGTCTTGAAATGGGCGGGTATGTTATTTTAAGCATGCAATTGATATGGGTTGATCAGAAATTGTTATATTTATTGCTGATTAGAAAACTATATTTACATGACAGCATCAGCATTGAGCTTCAGATCAATGGTTTTTTTTTTCACGATAACAAACGAACTATATACAGAACAAGTTTTGCAACAATGAATACAACACATGTGGTTGCAATTATTAAGTAAAATGTAATGAACAAGAGTTTTCATACTCAACATAACTTTCTTTTTTTTACTTTTAATTTTTTTTATAAGTGTGATTTTTTATTTGTATTTTTTTTTTTATTTCCACACCAGGTATGTATGTGTGTGTGTGTGTGAGTGAGTAAGAGAGAGTAAGAGGGGGGGGGGAGGTGACTGTGTTCTAAGGATCAAATAGTCCAACGCTGTTTTTCAGATCTGCATTGACTTTAATGAAGACCAGTTGTTCCACATGGTTAGGGTCTAAGTTTGAACGCTGTGGACTGACCACATTTCCAGCTGTGCTAAAAACACGCTCAGACTGGACACTTGTAGGTGGACAACTGAGATGCTGCAGTGCAAAGCGTGTAAGATTGGGCCAGCACTGAAGCTTGCCTGACCAGTATTTCACTGGGTCATCGGTAAGGCTGATGTCCCCATCTGCCAGGTAGGCCTCCACATCACTTGATGGTAAATGTGTCCTCATTGGAATAGCCGATTTATTTTTCTGCAGGAAAGACAAGACTGAAGTGCTGCTGGTGGCAGGTGTCTCTTCTGTGTTTCTTGCAGGTGTAGCCACAGGGTCACAGAGCTCCATCCTGAGGAGTAATGTCCTCTTCAGTGTCTCCACATCAACATTGTTTGGAAAACAGCTGTCCTTATATCTGGGGTCAAGGAGAGTGGCAAGCAGAAATGTGGAGTTTGCAAAAATTGGTTCGAAATGCCCTTTTTAGTTCTTTGCTCAGATTGGCTGCCAGTTTCCTTGCTGCTGTGCCTAACCTTTCCCTGGACTCAGCCGCAACATCTTGGCCCAGCCCCACTGTGGCATCCTGATCATCATCACCAGCCATGAACTGATCAGATTCATCCTCAGATTCCTCACCAGCATGCAGTGACCTGATGATGGAGCACAGGCCATGCAGGAGGGGGATGACCTCAGAGATGGAGGCGCTGTGTTTTGAGAGCGCCCGTGTGACCTCCTCAAAAGGAATAAGAACAGTGAGCATGTCTGATGCTAACCCCCACTCATTTGGATAGATGATTGTTGGAGCTTTACCCATGTTAAACTCTTGTGTCATAATCTGCACAGCCCTGCGCTGCTCCACCAGCCGCTGGAGCATGTAGAACGTATAGTTCCACCTTGTTTTTACATCTGTTATGAGTGTGTGCTGGGGAGGTTCAACTGTGTTTGCAGCTCATGTAGTCTGTTGCTGGCTTTGCTTGAGCGATGAACATGGCCAGATATGCTCCTGGCTTTGGAGAGAAGGGATGTCACAACCCTGTTCTCCAGTGCGTTGATCACCACCAAGTGAAGCGTATGGGACACGCAACGGATGTGCCCATATTCAGTCAAAGCTTTCACCATGTTCGCTGCATTATCTGAAACAACAAACCGTATTGTGACAGACTGACCAACAGACTCTTCCCACTCTCTCATCTTTTCCTTAAGGCAGCACAGAATGTTTTTTGATGTGTGCTCAATAGGAGCGTTTCCATTACAGATTTGCGCAAAACTTTTGCGATTTTTTTTCTAAATGTCGATAAAAAACTATTGCGAAATGACGGCGTTTCCATTAACCGATGTTATGCGAATAAAACGTCTTTTTTTCCTCTCGTGATAAGTCATTTCGAAAATCATGGTAACGGATGTTGGTAGGTTTATAGCCTATATCACAGCCACCGCACTAGACATTATTATTATTATTAATGGAGGGAGACGTGGTGTGTTATCCAAGCATTAATGGCAGGGAAAGACACGGAGTTCCTGGGTGTTTCGCCCTCATTTCTGCTCCGAGGTCTTGATTGTGGCATTTCTTTGAGGTTTAGAGTCCAGTAGGCTATTTCTGTAATTATTGTTTCTTTTTCTTGCATTTAAAGGGGTCATATAATGGTACATGCACTTTTACAAGTTGATTGTACTGAAATGTGTGTTGGCAGTGTCTGTACACAACCATCATATAATGATAAAAATCCATCCAGTGGTTTTGTTTTAATCTCCTTATATGTTTTCCCCTGCCTCAAATCGAGCCGTTCGACCGTGTGACGTCACAAGCTCGCACGCCCCTCCCGCGATTGTTGATTGACAGAAGGGTTTCAACACAGACCCGCCCTCGCTCGTGAGCGAGCTGTCAGTCTGCGCGGACCGGCGCGGTCATTGTTGATATGCTGGAGCACTGTCTATGAGCAGAATGGCGTCTAAGCGATTGTGGTGTTCTGTTCTTGGGTGTAATCACGAACACAGCAGTCATTTTAATGTTCCTAAATCCGAACCGCTGAAGACGCAGTGGCTGTGTTTGTTTTCGAAGGGAATATTCCCCACGAGCAACGTCAATGCTTTCATGTTTGCGCGAATCATTTCTCACCAGACTGCTTTATAAACAAGCCGGATCAGTATAAAGCTGGATTTGCTAAGAAGCTTTGCTAAAAAGGATCGGTACCAGATATTCGTGTTCCTGCTGAATCTCCAGAAGAACGGAAGTGAGTGAAACGTTTTATTAAACTTTATATTAATATATTAATCTTTGCAAATCGCTAGAGGCACGCTTCAAAATGAGTGCGTCTAAGGTTTACACTCAGGGTACATTACGGCATGCTTTCTATGTATGACGTTCTCAATATATTTCATAATTCCACGTTTATACTGAACAACGCGTTATGGTTATTGAGTTACAAACGTGTACGCACAGAACAGAGAGGCGGGGTGAGCAAAGCTCATTATCATTTAAAGTCATATGCACTGAAACGGCGTGCTGAAAACAGAGCTGTTTTTGACCAGGTAAAATAAGTGTTTTCTTACAATACTAATGAGAATTTTTAATTAAAGTATATTGCAAACTTTTAATTTAGACCCTAAAGAATCATATTAGCTTGTACAAAAATGGCATTATATGACCCCTTTAATAAAGAACTCTGTCTCGTATTATGTCCAAACGGTCAGTACTTTGTGTCCATTCGTTTTCCCCTATTTAACCCGTAATTGCAAAACGAAAAATGAACGGTTGTTGTATTTTTAAAACGCAAAGTTGAACACCAACATTTTTATTTGAACTGTACAGCAAATGCTGAGCAAAAAAAATAAAAAAAAAATATCGACGAATTTTCAGATATTTGTTTATGACTTTTTGCCCCTTTATTAAACATTTAAAATATTCACAAATTAATATGGAACAAAATGTAGATTTTACTGGTTTTCTAAGGCCAAATTAGAACCTGTAAATTATATTTTTCCTGCAGTGCTGAATGAGAAGTGCCATATAACCACAGCCTACAGAAAAGGGATTTATAGGTGAGTTATAGGCTATAATAAACGTGTCTGAAAAAATAACGAGGCATTTTAATTGTTTATTAATAAACTATTGTTTTCTAAATCAATGTCGGCTAAAAACATATCTCCGGATGCACCTTTAGAGAGAAATGCACCTTTCATACGGATTACATAATCAGAAGGTATTAGCTTTCGATTCGAATTTTTTCGTTTTAAAGTGGACATTTCAAGCTTTAGCCTACATAGGCTATATTTTTTTTAGTTATTGCGCTTCAGTTCACGGAGACCATGAAAGCGCGCCTGATTGTTTTATTTTATTTTACAAAAGCACAACGTTTTCTTGTTATTGTGAGTTTACGGAAATAAAAGTAGTTGCAAAAAATTTATTATTATTTTCTGTATGACCAGAAATGATAGAGTATTTTAAGTTGTTTCCACTGTTGATAGGAAAATGCAAGTGTTCGCGCCTGCGCCTCCCTGCCATCCAGTGCACGCTCCACACTCCGTGCACAAACACTTGGATATGCGTCAAAATCTTGTGTTTATTTGTGATAATCTTAGCCCTGTATTATTATTGTCCAACCTGTATTATGAATGAGTAGTAACGAATTGCTTTGTTCCTTTTTTGGATAAAAGCGTCTTCTACATATGTAGCCTAATAAATGTTATAATAATGATAATAATTATTATTATTATTTGCGGACACGGACCCCAAACACACCGCGTCTTCTAAGTCAGCTGACTGTAAATGCGCAAAACCTGTTTCCATTGCAGTTTTGCGAAATATTCCTTTTTCAAATTGCCTGAAAAACCTCCTCATGCGAGCGTAAAAACTTTTTTGCGATAAACGGGAGTTTTTGCGAAATGGACGTGTTTCCATTGTGCGTATTTTCAATTCGCAATTTCAATTTGCGCAATTTGAAGGGTAAGGGAAACGCGGCTAATGTCCAGCACACCAACATTTAGCAGCCCTGCTTTCCTCTGTCCTGAAGCTTCCCCTACACATTCACACCAGTGCCCAGTAAGACAGAGATATGCATGTGCGTTGTGATTGCTGGTCCAGAGATCTGTAGTGAGGTTGATGACACCTCCTTCAGCTGCCGTAAGTGACTGGACCAACTCCCCTCTCATTGCCTCATACAGCTCAGGCACTACAGTTCGACTGAAATAGTGCCTCGATGGGATCTTATACTTGGGCTCTAAAAAGCCAAAGTGTCTTGAAGCCTCTCCTCTCCACCACAGAGAAAGGTTCGAGATCAGTGCAGATCATTTTACCAATCATCTCTGTAATTTGTTTTGACCGGGGATGGTTTGCTGAGAATGGCTGCTTTACTGCAAATGCAGTGAGTATTGTTGAAGAGGAAGATGAATGTGATCCCTTAGCAGCACCCAGCTGAACACCAGTGACCCGAGAAGAAAGAGGAGAGGAGGAGGAGGGGCCTGATACAGTGGGTTTTCTCATGTGATGAACATACACTTTTAGAAGAAAAGGTTCTATCAGGCGCTACGTATTTGGAACCCCTAAAAGGTTCTATATAGAACCCTTTTTAAGGGTTCAATCGAAAGAACCCTTTAGGATTCTTTGTAACCAGGAAAAAGGTTCTATATGGAACCTTTTAGGGGTTCATTCATTATCATTTGTTTTTTCTTTTTCGGATTAAATATTTCATATTATTGGCAAACATCAAGACCCTAAAATGTAATTCACATAAAAAAGTCACCCATGAATACTGAAAAAAAAAATCACACCCAAAGTGCATAGAACTAGTCATTTATTTATATTAACAAAAATAATTAATATTACTGAAAGAATGCTACTGTAATTTCAAGTATTCAAGCCTTTAAATGTACAAATCAACATTAAACCATCAACCATTTAAAAATATCTCATAAATATTGAAAATAGAGTTTCACCTACGTCTACATATTACAAAATAAGTCCATAAAATGTACACAATTACATTAATCACTAATAAATAATGCAAATATACAATTAATCTAAATTCCCATCAGTGTTCGAACATCAAGTCCCTCAAAACTACAAATCCATATTAATATAACTCACAATGGAAATATACAGACATAGAAGTACTTAAAATCTACAAATTCATATTAATATCACTCATAAAGAATGTGAATACATAGATTAAATTCTGAAACCAGATTTAAATTCAGATCAGCATTTCAGAATAACATCAATCGCCTCATATTTACAAATTTACATTAGCACTATTCATGACATATCAAAGTATTATGATAATTGATTATACATTTTGAGCACTGTGACAGACAGTTTTTTTTTTTTTTGGCTGCTGGAGAGTTTAAACAGGTAGTGCTCAACAAAATTCATCGTGTGAGTGATGTGCTTGGGGTATTCCACACTGAATACGAAATAAGTACCAAAGAGGCACTCCATTGCCTCCATCACATCCATTTCTGTGCTCACAATGTTGACACCCTCCATATTGATGCTGGCTCTTTTTGCATGGAGGGGGTTTGAAGCTTAATTTTTTTGGCTTTACTGATTCCTGCAAGTTGGAAAAACATATAAATTATTTGTGAAATAGCTCCTCTTACAGCCCTCTATATTACATATTATTTTGAAGTCTCGCTGGTGTTGGTGAAGTAGTGGCAAATGTTTAACTTGTGTATTGTACACTTAATGACATTACAGAATGGGCATTTGCAGAACTCCATTAAATACCTCTGAAGACTTCTTTGGAATCAATCAGGTTGATGGTTTGGATCCATTTGCAGACATCATCTGTTGTCCATTTGTCTACCATAATGTAATCTTGAAAAGGAAAACCGAAAGTTACTATTAATTTCACATCATGTACATGTCACTACTTTATTAACCTTAGTCTACCATAAAAAAGTAAAGTTTTATATTGTAAATGTAAATATGAATATAAATATTAGTGGAATTTCTAAATAATTTATTGATTTTTCATATAAAATCGCCTAAAACTTTAAAATGAACAATCATGATGCGTATGTACATTTCTCAAAAACAAACCTTCTACAAAAATCATTAAACAAATTTGTATTTGAACAGGCAATTTAAAAATGTTGCTGAGGGAAAAAGGCTCCAGCCTTCCCACCTACCTAAAACCAACCAACCCTAAAGAGGGAAAGTGATTTAGGGAATTAAAGGAGAACTCCGGCGCAAAATGAACCTTTGGTCTAATTACACATTGTTACCCAGTCAACCGTTATCTGAGATTTGTTTTCATGATTATCGAATGTAAATAGTTTTATCTCTAAAAACAGTTTAGCCTATAAAGCTAGTATAACGCTAGTATATTGGGCATAGTGTAATGACAAATAAAAATCGCTTGTTAATACCACTAACAAGGCTCAAAATAGCCCCACACTAACACGGTAGCATAATGAGGGTCCCTACCTTCAAACCGAAGCATTGAGAACTTTGTAAGTGTACAGACAGTTTAATAAGAAGATATTTTAAACATACAGTCAACTTCGCGTATACAGGCAGAAGCCATCTTTGAAATACAGTCTTTACCAGTCGATCTACGAACGCCGATCCAAGCCTGCTGTTCGCGCTCACCTTATCACAACTTATAGCTCGTTCACATTCTCACCAGCGCACTTGGATCGGCGTTCGTAGATCGACTGGTAAATCTAATTTGCATATTATGACGTCATATGGTGGTGGCAATCTTGGATTATAGAATTTTCATAAAAAGTCACATGTTTAAATGATAAATGCAGCACTTCTTTCCCCAAAAAATGTCCATCACCTTCTGTATGCTATATTGCACAATACTGAATGCTCAGGTATATAGTAAGTAGTAAACAAACTGTGTAAATCATTACTAATAAATGGTAGAAACAAACCGAATGCATGTAGTGGTTGGCCTTTTGCTGTAGAGATTTTCCATTTACTAAATACAGTAGGCACTCTGATTCCATGTATGGGACACATATATATTATTCATATGACATACAAACACAAGTAGACAAGACCTGTTTAGTTCAAACGCTCACTCGCACAGATCATGAGTGAGATGATACGAGCAGCGCGGCCAGATCTGCCTCGCGCGCGCGCCGAGTGTGCACAGCTCGGACTACTGTCATTGTCATTGTGACTCCTCACCCTGCCTCCACGTTGCCTCCTAACTGTCCTATGAATACTTCGACCTCGTCTAACATACCTAGTGGCATTAGACAAAGTCTCCACCACAATACTGTCGCCGCGATTGCGGAGAGGATCTGATAAAAAGGCTCACTCGCACACTAGCTCCGCTTTTGATCGCACTGATTCATTGCGCTCTAACTCGAACATTTTGTATAGAAACATGACGTTTTTTGAAGTGTTCACATTGGGCTGTTTACAATTATCTAGCATCATTTCTGAGCCGAAGTGCGAGTACATTTAACCACTAGCTGCAGGGGCGATTCTAGGATTTCACCTTTAGGGGGGTCGATCAGTAAACAAGAGAGAATGATAAACTTTACTGAAGAAGCAGCACTGGCCTGATCGTTCAGATAGCTGATTATAGTTTTAGGGGGGCTGAGATGAAAAATATGGGGGTTGAAGCCCACCTAAAAAGGGTCTAGAACCGCCCCTAAGCTGAACGCACACAAGCGCTCTGTTCTGTTCTGTAGGGCTGTTCTTCATGACCATTTGAGTGTGCGGTCAAAAACTAGACTAGAGCACTATCTGCAGTTAAAAACTTAGGATCAGAAAACACAAAATTTAACAGTTTCCAACAAGCACAACAAAACTTAACTTACCGATGTAGGCCTACTGGAAGGCAACTTGTGACACTGTCGCGGTTCAGGCTCTTTCGTGTTTTAGTGTAAATCCGCTGTAGAAAATTGACAACTTCATTAACTAATGGGTTTAAAGCTTATAACAAGTAAATTACTTTAAAAAATCTTTGTATTTCTCTGACTTACCACAACAATATTTCCGTCAGACCATCAATTTAAATCAGCAGACGGGGATCAGTCTCTTCTCAACCGTTGGAATTCAAAAACGTGCGTGCACACAAATGCTCGCGCAAGTTTATTACTTCTTTTTGTTTATGTTTGCTGTTCAACAGATAAAAAAATTAAATCCATAATGCAAAATTGTTTAGTTGCGGTAGGCCTACAATAATTTCACATAAATTACAAATAATGAGAGCAGCAAACAAGGCTAAGTAAGACAAGACGAAAGCCTCAGCTATAAATGGCTTAGAATGAGCCCTTATGTTTGTTTTTGTACTGAGTAATTTCTTGTTATGATGATGATGACGATAAGGTCAATATAGAGGTGTGCGATATAGCTAAATCGTCTGCGATAATATCGTATTTTTTGTTTTAACGATGTGCGCTTTAACATTATCAAGTATATTTCAAAAACTAAACAAATCGTGCCTACAGAGTGCACGCATCTAAAGTTACATGATGAAGTCTAGTTAGTTATAGGCTACTAGTGCGCATGTGCATTTTGAGTGCGTTCTTTCACTGCATTATTCAGTGTATTCAAAAGCATTTATGAATGCATGTGAATGATCACAAAATTCAAGATATGGGGGTTAGAAAATGTATATATTTATATAATTTTATGTAGTTTTTAATGTAGTTAATCACTATCACGAGTGCCATTTCAGTTTTTACTCCTCCAAAAATCAGCATGATTAAAATATGATATTAAAGGGTTAGTTCACCCAAAAATGAAAATTCTGTCAGTAATTACTCACCCTCATGTTGTTCCAACCCCGTAAGACCTTCGTTCATCTTCGGAACACGAATTAAGATATTTTTTATGAAATCTGAGAGCTGGATCACTCCTCCATACTAGTCCATAGGCTTCTTCAGGGATTGAACTTGCCGGCCTCGAAAAGTTATTAAAGACATCGTTAAAACAGTCCGAGTGACTACAGTGGCTCAATCTTAAGTTTATCAAGCGACGAGAATACTTTTTGTGCGAAAAAAACAAAACGAAATAACGAAATAAAAATAATTTATTTCAACTATTCATTTCCTTCTCTGTGGGCCTTGAGTCAGTTCACTAGTGTAATAGCGTAAGCTTCTGTTGTTGTACGTCACACGCATCACGCACATGACCAGCGTCGGCCAATAGTGAGCCTACGTCTGACGTAGCTCTACGGAATCACACTACGTTAACTGACTAGAGGCCCAAAGAGAAGGAAATTAATAGTTTAAATAAAGTCGTTATTTTTGTTTGTTTTTGCGCACAAAAAGTATTCTCGTCGCTTGATAAACGTAAGATTGAGCCACTGTAGTCACTTGGACTATTTTAACGATGTCTTTAATAACTTTTCGAGGCCGGCAAGTTCAATCCCTGAAGAAGCCTATGGACTAGTATGGAGGAGTGATCCAGCTCTCAGATTTCATCAAAAATATCTTAATTCGTGTTCCGAAGATGAACGAAGGTCTTAAGGGGTTGGAACAACATGAGGGTGAGTAATTACTGACAGAATTTTCATTTTTGGGTGAACTAACCCTTTACTACAACAGTTACTACAACAGTTTAATAAACAATAATTTAATTACAACTACAAAATGTTGCAGAATATTATAATATATGAATGAATAATAGCCTAAAGAACCTTTGTGCCAAAAGGGTTCTTTCTTGTCATTATAGAACCTTTTTAGCATAAAAGGTTCTTTGGAGTTGAGTAAAGAACCCTATGGTTCTATATAGAACCCCAATGAACCCTTTTTTCTAAGAGTGTATAGCAGATGGTTATGTAGAGATGTTGTGTTGTAATGTTTTGCATCTCTCCCTCTGCTTAGCTTGGACTTGCATAGCTTGCAAATGGCTTTGGATGGATCATTTTCAGAAACAGTGAGAGAGTTCTATACTGCAGAAGTCCTCTTGATCTTTGGTGGAGGAGGACCTCCATCCGCAGATGCAATATTGGTCTCAGTGGGGGAAAGGTGGGTGCCACTGCCACTGTTTTCATTGTCACTGATTTGACCCTCACTGTCCTGGAAGGTTAAGCAAACTCTGACTGGTGGTGCAGTGTCAGCTGAAGTACTCTCTGTATCACTCATTATTCAGTATCACTGATCAAGAGAGAGGGAGAGAGAGAGAACCAGAAACTGGTAAGAGCCAGCTGACAGTAAAAAAAAAAAAAAAAAAAAAAACTCCAACGGGCAGAGACGCATTCTACCAAGCACCACGTCTGAACAAACCCCACGTTTACCAGAACTTTACTGGCTAATAATTAAGTACAAACCTGAAGCTGAAGAAACCCTAAACGTTAACGGAAAAGACCCGCCCGCGAACCTGAGTGACTGAGGGAGAGAGAGAGCTGTTCTCTTCTCAGTGTTCTGTGTGTGAGTGAGCAGAGCGGGACACAGCAACACGATAAATCTGTATGTGTGTAGGGGAGGGGCGCTGTGACTAGCCTATCACAGAACGCAGACACAGTCAGCTGCCCAATGAGGATTTTATTCAATCCGAGCACAGATATTAACTCATATTATTTGTATAACACTCGTACTCGGCAAAAGTGCTTTATCCGTACCGGATACTCGTTTCAGCCGAGTATCCGGCTCAACTCTAGTTATTCCCCTGCAATCACATGATTGTTCTATTTTGTACTTATCATTAAAGACAGTTTTGTTTCTCTCCTCATCCTTCCTTTGCTTTAATAAAGTCACACGTGACATTTAAGGGGTTGGGGTGTATTGAGGGCTGACTGTCAATTGTTATTGCAGCTAGTTTAAAAGGTAAATTAGGTCCCCTCACTCAGTAGCACTATTCCTTTCCCTTTGTACAGTACATTGCATTTAGGCCACACCATGTAGAGTGATTAAAATCGCTCACTTAGGGCTGCAAGATTAATCATATTTTGATAGCGTCAACGATATCTGCCTCTCCAGCAGCCATATCACCCTGTAGCCCAAGACTGGTTTCCCACTTAAGCTAAGCAGGGCTGAGCCTGGTCAGTACCTGGATGGGAGACCTCCTGAGAAAACCAGGTTGCTGCTGGAAGAGGTGTTAGTGAGGCCAGCAGGGGGCGCTCACCCTGTGGTCTGTGTGGGTCCTAACGCCCCAGTATAGTGATGGGGACACTATACTGTCAAAGAGCACCGTCCTTCGGATGAGACGTTAAACCGAGGTCCTGACTCTCTGTGGTCACAAAAAATCCCAGGATGTCTTTCGAAAGAGTAGGGGTGTAACCCCGGCATCCTGGCCAAATTTGCCCAGTGGCCTCTGTCCATCATGGCCTCCTAATCATCCCCATATATATATATACCAATTGGCTTAATCACTATGTCTCCTCTCCACCAGTAAGCTGGTGTGTGGTGGGCGTTCTGGCGCAATATGGCTGCCGTCGCATCATCCAGGTGGATGCTGCACATTGGTGGTGGTTGAGGAGATTCCCCCTTCTATGTAAAGCGCTTTGAGTGCCAAGAAAAGCGCTATATATAAATGTAATGAATTATTATTAAATTAATTTTAAATAATCGTTGCGATATTTGCTCGCTCGTTATATATCCTGAAAACGCTCTTTTTTTACATTTGCGTTATCTTGCATTGGTAACAAGTCCCCACTAGCGTTGATGTTTGTGGTTGCCAGATGTAAATAGCTTAAATCCCACAAGCAGAGCTTTTATCTTACATTTTCTGGCAGGTGTTTTACTTATGTACAATCTGGCAACCCTGCGCATGATCACTGAAAAAGTTGACTGATCACTGATGATCTGAAAACAATCATGTTAACAGACAAACAAGCTCTAATTCATCCCTAAGGTGTTCTATTGGGTTGAGGTCAGGACTCTGCAGGCCTGTCAAGTTCCTCCACACCAAACTCGCTTATCTTTATGGACCTTGCCATGTTGGAACAGGAAGGGGCCATCCCCAAACTGTTTCCACAAAGTTGGGAGCATGAAATTGTTCAAAATGTCTTGGTATGCTGAAGCATTAAGAGTTCCTTTCACTGGAACTAAGGGGCCAAGCCGAACCCCTGATAAACAACCCCACGCCATAATCCCCCCTCCACCAAACTTTACATTTGGCACCGTGCAGTCAGGCAAGTACCGTTTTCCTGGCAACCCCCAAACTCAGACTCCTCCATTGGATTGCCAGACAGGAAAGCGTGATTCGTCACTCCAGAGATCACGTATCCACTCCTCTAGAGTCCAGTGGCGGCGTCCTTTACAACACTGAATCCGACGCTTTGAATTGCACTTGGTGATGTAAGGCTTGGATGCAGCTGCTCGGCCATGGAAACCCATTACATGAAGCTCTCTATGCACTGTTCTTGAGGTAATCTGAAGGCCACACAAAGTTTGGAGGTCTGTAGCTATTGACTCTGCAGAAAGTTGGCAACTTCTGCGCAATGTGCGCCTCAGCATGCGCTGACCCCACTCTGTGATTTTGCGTGGCCTACCACTTCATGGCTGAGTTACTGTTTTTCCCAATTGCTTCCACTTTGTTATAATACCACTAACAGTTGAGGAATGGACTTATTGCACAGGTGGCAACCTATCATGGTACTATGCTCAAATTCACCAAGCTCCTGAGAGCGACCCATTCTTTCGCAAATGTTTGTAGAAGCAGTCTGCATGGCTAAGTACTTGATTTTATACAACTGTGGCCATGGAAGTGATTGGAACACTGGAATTCAATGATTTGGAGGGGTGTCCCAATACTTTTGGCAATATAGTGTATGTACAGTATGTACACTCACCTAAAGGATTATTAGGAACACCATACTAATACTGTGTTTGACCCCCTTTCGCCTTCAGAACGGCCTTAATTCTACGTGGCATTGATTCAACAAGGTGCTGAAAGCATTCTTTAGAAATGTTGGCCCATATTGATAGGATAGCATCTTGCAGTTGATGGAGATTTGTGGGATGCACATCCAGGGCACGAAGCTCCCGTTCCACCACATCCCAAAGATGCTCTATTGGGTTGAGATCTGGTGACTGTGGGGGCCATTTTAGTACAGTGAACTCATTGTCATGTTCAAGAAACCAATTTGAAATGATTCAAGCTTTGTGACATGGTGCATTATCCTGCTGGAAGTAGCCATCAGAGGATGGGTACATGGTGGCCATAAAGGGATGGACATGGTCAGAAACAATGCTCAGGTAGGCAGTGGCATTTAAACGATGCCCAATTGGCACTAAGGGGCCTAAAGTGTGCCAAGAAAACATCCCCCACACCATTACACCACCACCACCAGCCTGCACAGTGGTAACAAGGCATGATGGATCCATGTTCTCATTCTGTGTACTCCAAATTCTGACTCTACCATCTGAATGTCTCAACAGAAATCGAGACTCATCAGACCAGGCAACATTTTTCCAGTCTTCAACTGTCCAATTTTGGTGAGCTCTTGCAAATTGTAGCCTCTTTTGCAAATTGTAGCCTCTTTTTCTAGCCTCATCAGTCTGCCCATTCTCCTCTGACCTCTAGCATCAACAAGGCATTTTCGCCCACAGGACTGCCGCATACTGGATGTTTTTCCCTTTTCACACCATTCTTTGTAAACCCTAGAAATGGTTGCGCGTGAAAATCCCAGTAACTGAGCAGATTGTGAAATACTCAGACCGGCCCGTCTGGCACCAACAACCATGCCACGCTCAAAATTGCTTAAATCACCTTTCTTTCCCATTCTGACATTAAGTTTGGAGTTCAGGAGATTGTCTTGACCAGGACCACACCCCTAAATGCATTGAAGCAACTGCCATGTGATTGGTTGATTAGATAATTGCATTAATGAGAAATTGAACAGGTGTTCCTAATAATCCTTTAGGTGAGTGTATATTAACTTCAATGGATTATAATTAATTATAAACATATATAGGCTAGATCAACTTTCAGAATGAATTATAACAATTACTTTTAAATCGACTGCTCTGTTCGCCCACCGAACTGACAGTATAATCTTCTATCAACTCTTAAGGAAGATTATTCTTCTGGCCAAGAATAACCTTTCCTGTTCTATATAGTACTAACAGTAGGAAAGTATGTAGCAAGATCAAACATTAAAGTGACTTTGATGTATAAGCTGCAAACACAGACAATCGAGCGTGGATGTAATGTTTTTAATAAATGAAACTACGGATACATAGAACTAAACTTGAGCAAAGAATATATATGCACATAATAACGAAAAGTAAAGAAAGAAAGAGAGAAGAGCAAAGAATGGCAAGAATTACAAACAGTTAACCTGCGAGAACCATCAGAGAATCAAATCGCCAAAGCTTAAAATGCATCTAAAGATCGATAAGAACAGTTACTTGCATTGGTTTGGTGCTGAAAAAGAGTCCTGGATGCATGTAGAATACAGAGATTCTTGGTGAGTTCGTGAGCTGAAGTGATTCTTCCGGAGATCGGTTGTCCACAGGAAGTGTGAAAGAAGTTAATCTAAAAGGTAAGTTTGCCGGACATTTTCTTTGTCTCCCTTCGAAGCATATTTGCATGTTAAATGGTGCTCAAGGAATTTGTCAAGTTTTACACCAAAGTTTAGTAAAAAAAAAGAAAGAAAAGAAGAGTATAATGCATTTTACAGTAATGTACTCTACCCCATTAATTAAGGCATAAAGAGAGGATCATTTCAATACCAAACAGAGGGGCCTGCCAAATCGGTTCACAATCATCAGTTTTGATACAATGGCCAATCGGAGGTAGGAACTTTTGAATGGGAGACATTTTCTTTGTCTCCCTTCGCAGCACATTTGCATGTTTATTGGTGGTCAAGGAATTTGTAGTTTTACACCAAAGTATAGTAAAAAAAAATGTGTATAATGCATTTTACAGTAATGTACTCTGCCCTATTAATTAAGGCATAAAGAGAGGATCATTTCAATGCCAAACAGTAAGGGTATGCAAACATTTAAAACAGTCATACATACTTTAACCTGGATCTCAGTATTTGAAGTTACCCTAACATAACTAAAGAATCATAACTAGGTTAATATAATATAGGGACAAACATACAACACAGGAATACATCATATACATTTTGGGATAGTTTGATTATGAGTTAAATGCAGGGACATGTCTGTGCCTATTTGTGTCTGGTGAAGTCTTTGAAGTCACAGGAAAGACTTAAGCCTGGTTCACACGGCAGGATAATTAGGCCGATTTTAGCCCCGATTCACCCCTTCCGACAATCTTAAGGATGCTCCGATTATCGTAAAATAATCTGATCAGATATTCCTGCCGTGTGTGGTGTGTTAAGACTGCTCTCGTCTGCTCGGAAGGACGTCGGGACCGCTTAGATCTCAAATCGGATATCCAACATGTTGGATTTTTTGGCCCGATTTCTCCTCGTGTGTGGTGTCCACGGGGGACAAGTGAGCACGCAGCCTGTGGACTGTGGCGTGTAGCCAATCAGAAAGTGAGGTGACGAAGCACCGGGAAACAAAATCAAAACAGCCGGCAGCATGGCGCACCAGAAAGTCCGGTGGACGTCGGAGATTCTTTGACCATCGCCCTTTCTTTTGATAAAGTTATTTTTTTGGGTTAAAAACAAACTACAAACTATCGCCACTGCATCCTCTTCGTCCGCCATGATTGTTTATCTCGAGGGATTTTGCGAGATTTTCCGTCTGACCTGGGAATGCTCGGGAGTCAAATCGGTTCTTGTGTGATGTTGATTTTGCCGTGTGGCTGCGCACCACACACTGTACGACCAAAACTGTTAGACCCGTGATTTTTTATCGCCGTGTGTGGGGTCTCTCAGGTTTGGAAAATCAATTTTAAAATCATCCCGTGTGAACCAGGCTTTAGAGATGTGTCTGTTTAGCATCTGCAAAGGCAACTAATGTGACAACGGGGCTTTTAGGGACCATTATCTAGTGCAGTGGTTCTCAAACCTGTCCTGGAGTACCCCCAACACTGCACGTTTTCTTTGTCTCCCTAATCAAACATTAGGGAGACAAAGAAAACGTGCAGTGTTGGGGGTACTCCAGGACAGGTTTGAGAACCACTGATCCAGTAGAATGATGGAGCTGGACTGGTGATTTAATGTGAAAAGAGGAGATTTTATGACCCAATACTCAGATTGAACATCCTGATTTCCTCCAAACATACATTACATATTAATCTAAACTCGGCTCACAGCAGTGTGGATGGCGTCGGAATGTTTCCTAACAGTATACCGTTGGTCACATATTTCGGACTTCTTTTACCCCAAAATAAAGAATGGAAAAAAAAAACGTTGCAGTAAGTATGTTAGGGCCTTTAGGGACGACTTTGTGAATGTCCTTAAATGACCCAGCCAAATCCCAGACTTGAACCCAATGGAACATCTGTGGATAAACCTGAAAATGGCTGTTCACTGAAAGTCCACATCCAAACTGACAGATCTCAATAGGATCTAAAGATGGCAGATAATCCGTAAATCCAGCTGTGTAAAACTTTATAAATCATACACAAAAAAAGACTTGAGGCTGTAATGGCTGCAGAAAGGTGCTTCAACAAAGTTAAGGGTCTGAATACTTGTCAATGGGGTTTGAATGGTAATGGTTAAAAAATGAGAGAATTTTTTTTAATGCATTTTAGCATAAGGAAATGGGCCTGAATACTATCAGAAAGCCATGCAGATGTATTTATTCAATACACTGATATCAAAGTATTATACTGAATCAAATATATGAGTGACAACTTCTATACAATAGAAATTATAGGACGTGAACGTAGCTTCGATTTTACACAGATACATATTTTCTGGTGCCATTTTAAATTGCTGAGCCATTTAAAACGCTTTCCACAATAAAAACATGAATAGGGTCTCACATCTGCATGACTTTTCATATGTATCTTTAAATGTAATGGCAAAAGAAATGTTTTTTTACACTGATCACAATTAAATCGCCTTCCTCCAGAGTGAATGTGCAGGTGATTTCTTAAATTGCTCCTTTTTGTTAACCTCTTGTCATACTCAGAACATTGCAATTTCTTTCCAGAATAAGTTTGTAAATGACATTTCAAGTCTCTTTGATATGTGAAACTCTTTGCACACCGCTGACACTTGTAAGGCTTCTCTCCAGTGTGAACTCTCATGTGAACCTCAAGGTTTCCTTTAATCGTAAAACTCTTTCCACAGTGAGGGCAGGTGTAAGGCTTCTCTCCAGTGTGAACTCTCATGTGAATCTTAAGGTTTCCTTTAAGTGTGAAACTCCTTCCACAGAGATCGCACATGAAAGGCTTCTCGCCGATGTGAATTTTTACATGATTAATAAGATGTTTCCTGTCTGTGAAACTCCTTCCACACCGATGACATTTAAAACAGTTCTCTCTTGAGTGAATCCTCATGTGCTCATTGAGAATTACTGTAAATCTGAAACTTTTTCCACACTGACTGCATACAAACGGCTTCTCTCCAGTGTGAATTCTCATGTGGGCACTAAGGGTTGGTTTGTGTGTAAAACTCTTACCACACTGAGTGCAGGTGAAAGGCTTTTCTCCAGTGTGAATTCTCATGTGGGCAGTAAGGGTTGGTTTATGTTTAAAACCCTTTCCACATTGAGGGCATGTGAAAGGCCTCTCTCCAGTGTGACTTCTCATGTGGCTTTTAAGGCTTCCTTTTTGAGTGAAACTTTTCCCACATTGTTGGCAGGTGAAAGGGTACTCTCCAGTGTGAATTCTCATGTGGACTTTAAGGCTTCCTTTTTGAGTGTAACTTTTCCCACAGTGTTGGCAGGTGTATTGACTCTCTCTAGAGTGAATTTTCATATGGAATTTCAGGTTTCCTTTTTGAGTGAAACTTTTCCCACACTGTTGGCAGGAGAAAGGCTTCTCTCCTGTGTGAACTCTCATGTGACTTTTAAGGCTTTCATTTTGAGTGAAACTCTTTCCACATTGTTTGCAGGTGAAATTACTTCTAGCTCCTGTCTTTTGAGCTCCTTTTTGTGAAGTCTTTTTAGTTTGTGAGCAACTAAAAGATTTTTCTCCAGTTATGAAATCATGATGTTTCTCATTCTGAATTTTCTCTTCCTTTTCATTCAGTTCTTGACTCTCTTCTTCCAGTGCCATCAGGTCTAAGGTAAAAAAAACAACAACAAAAAACAGTTTAATGGCAAAAAGCGACAAACATCTCAACATTTAGACATGTAAAGTATCAAAAACAACAACATATATCTAACAACAATATACACTGAACAAAATTATAAACGCAACACTTTTGTTTTTGCCCCCATTTTTCATGAGCTGAACTCAAAGATCTAAGATTTTTTTTCTATGTACACAAAAGGCCAAAATATTTCTGTCAAATATTGTTCACAAATCTGTCTTACCTGTGTTAGTGAGCACTTCTCCTTTGCCGAGATAATCTATCCACCTCACAGGTGTGGCATATCAAGATGCTGATTAGACAGCATGATTATTGCACAGGTGTGCCTTAGGCTGGCCACAATAAAAGGCCACTCTAAAATGTGCAGTTTCTCCGGAATGTGAAGGGGTCCGGAAGAGGATTGGACCAACATTCCACAGGCCACAATCAACAACCTTTTCTTTTTCAGTGTTGCGTTTATATATATATATATATATATATACACTCACCGGCCACTTTATTAGGTACACCTGTCCAACTGCTCGTTAACACTTAATTTCTAAGCAGCCAATCACATGGCGGCAACTCAGTGCATTTAGGCATGTAGACATGGTCAAGACAATCTCCTGCAGTTCAAACCGAGCATCAGTATGGGGAAGAAAGTTGATTTGAGTGACTTTGAACGTGGCATGATTGTTGGTGCCAGAAGGGCTGGTCTGAGTATTTCAGAAACTGCTAATCTACTGGGATTTTCACGCACAACCATCTCTAGGGTTTACAGAGAATGGTCCGAAAAAGAAAAAACATCCAGTGAGCGGCAGTTCTGTGGGCGGAAATGCCTTGTTGATGCCAGAGGTCAGAGGAGAATGGCCAGACTGGTTCGAGCTGATAGAAGGGCAACAGTGACTGAAATAACCACTCGTTACAACCGAGGTATGCAGCAAAGCATTTGTGAAGCCACAACACGCACAACCTTGAGGCGGATGGGCTACAACAGCAGAAGACTCCACCGGGTACCACTCATCTCCACTACAAATAGGAAAAAGAGGCTACAATTTGCAAGAGCTCACCAAAATTGAACAGTTGAAGACTGGAAAAATGTTGCCTGGTCTGATGAGTCTCGATTTCTGTTGAGACATTCAGATGTTAGAGTCAGAATTTGGCGTAAACAGAATGAGAACATGGAACCATCATGCCTTGTTACCACTGTGCAGGCTGGTGGTGGTGGTGTAATGGTGTGGGGGATGTTTTCCTGGCACACTTTAGGCCCCTTAGTGCCAATTGGGCATCGTTTAAATGCCACGGCCTACCTAAGCATTGTTTCTGACCATGTCCATCCCTTTATGGCCAACATGTACCCATCCTCTGATGGCTACTTCCACCATGTCACAAAGCTCTAATCATTTCAAATTGGTTTCTTGAACATGACAATGAGTTCACTGTACTAAAATGGCCTCCACAGTCACCAGATCTCAACCCAATAGAACATCTTTGGGATGTGGTGGAACGGGAGATTCGCATCATGGATGTGCAGCCGACAAATAAAGTGGCCGGTGAGTGTATATATATATATATATATATATATATATATACACACACACATACTCTCAGAACCACTTCTCAATAGTTAGTTAGTCAAGTTAAGCACCATATAAAAGTTACGATTTACCGTCTTTTGGCATTTAATCTAATCTCTTTGCTAGTGCTATTAGATCTTTTGACAACAGACCACAACATTCGCTGTGATGTATGATGATGTATATTGCCATTTGTGGACAAGCATTAGCATGGTTCAGGTCCTTGTAACGTTTTGCAGGGTTGAGATGTTTATCTAAGATGCAGCAATCTCCATTTTAACCGAAATCAAAAAGAGGATTCAAGGACAAACACAAACGTGACAGCTTTGTAGAACCAAACAAAGACAAAAACTAACAGAGAACTGAGGAAACTAAGGACCATGCTTATGTCAGTGGAGCTGAAAGGATGACAGATCGGAAGGATGTGGAGGAGCCAGGGAACTGGACGGAACCACTGGAGACAAGTAACTGGATAGAACCAACAGAAGAGGCGAAGCCAGTTGACTGGACGGAACCAGCGGGATGGACATGGTGGCAGGTTCTAGCCCTGAGGCATTGGCACTGTCTCTGGATACGTGGCAGGTAGAGGTATTGGCTCTGGGTCCAAGAAGATCCAACTGCTTTCTAGGCCAGTTCTAAAAATTGGGCCAGCATCCCCTCAAAGGTTTTTAATAAAACAGATTTCAGCGGTTCCTTCGGTCCAAAATTAAAAAGGCAACCAGGAAATTATCTGGGAAATGTACGTGGTTGGCTACACTAAGGAATACGCTGATGTGATCCTTGAGGGAGTGATCTTCCTTAGCGAGGAGGATTAGATAGACTGCTATAATAATATAATAATTTGTTACATTTATATAGCGCTTTTCTGGGTACTCAAAGCGCTTTACATGGAAGGGGGAATCTCCTCAACCACCACTAATGTGCATCATCCTCCTGGATGATGCGACGGCAGCCATATTGCGCCAGAACGCCCACCACACGCCAGCTTACTGGTGGAGAGGAGAAAGTGATGAAGCCAATCAGTATATGGGGATGATTCGGAGGCCATGATGGACAGAGGCCAAGGGGCAAATTTGGCCAGGATGCCAGGCTTACACCCCTACTTTCTTTCGAAGGACATCCTGGGATTTTTTAATGACCACAGAGAGTCAGGACCTCGGTTTAACGTCTCCTCAGTAGGACAGACTGCTGCTGGTAAACACATTTTTAATTGTTCTTGGTCGGTTGTTCAGTAACGTCTTGCAGACAAGACTATGTTCAGCAGCCTTTATTTGTACTCAACAAAACAAGATGATGATCCAAGGAGAAACAAACGTGATAGCTTTGAATAACCAAACAACCGGCAGATAACTGAGGAAACAAAGTATATAAACACAGGATAAGTTCAGTTTAGTTCACAGGATAATAAACTAAAATAGACATAGGTGAGTAACAAATTCAGTGATACTTAGACACCAATTAAACAGGAAAATGAACAAGAAAAGATAAAACAAGAACAAAAAAATAAATATCTATATATCAAAATAAATGTTTTGCGATCATGTGTTTTGAAGGAGGCGTGGCTTTGGAGATGCTCTGAAGGGATGGAGGGATCTTACGCTTTCAAAGCTAGCTTGCTATTGCTAGCCTCTCCGAAAATTGCCTACTCTACCTTTAAGTTAATCAACAGTTTTAATACAAAAACAGATGGATGTACTCCTGTTTTATATAGGTTAATAGCTTTCTAATTATATACTATCTTGTTTTGTGCAGATCACAGGAAGAGATTATTTGGCAGTTTAAGTATTGCCCTAATAACTGTGAAAAGAGAGTAGTAAGCACAGCTATTAAAACATTAGTCTCAAACATGGAAGTTATACAAGAACAGAACCATTTCCCTGTTTGCATCAGAAATGTTTGTACATCACTGCATGCGATTCCTGAGGCCTGTTGCATGAAAGTAGTTGAACAAACTGAGTTCCAGAGAAGGTTTGCAGTTGACAAATCCAACCTGGTTTAGATCAGACTCAACAGGCTCACAACGCTAGTTCTCTGTCAACTCAGGTTTAATCCAGGGTTTGAGATTAACTCTAAAGGGCATGCACCTGAAAGTGTGTCACATGCAGCAAACAGCCACATAAACGGAACATGGAGAGCAGAGCGTATTGTTTGATTCACTGAAACTACTTTAATTTGGAGTAAGAAATACAGGGGGAGAGGCTTAATTGCATCTTTACTCACAGATGATTGGACAAGTTTTGGTCTGCGATCTCCAATACAGAATAAAGTTGTATTGGAGCTGTAAAACGCAAGTTACCATAGCAATGAAACCCGCTAAAAACCAATCCACCTTCTTGAGCCCCAAAAAAACAATTTGTTCAAGCTCATCTTGAACTTACCTTGGTAGAAACTGAAACTGGCCTTGCGCAACAGGCCACTGATGTTGAAAGGGCTGGAATTTTAAAGTTTAATTCACTCAAGTAATCAAGTAAAGTTATCTACCTCCATTGTTTTAGTAAATTCAACTTATCCAGGTTTAGTGTGCGGCAATGCTGTCATATCTGGCTACCGAGAGCTTGTATAACACGCTCGTGTTTATTTTTTTACAATATTTGGGAGGAGTCAAATTTACATAGGTTGCTTCAACAACCAGATGCATTTACAATGCGTCTCAAACCACCTCCTGTAGTGGTTTAAGTGATTGGATTTAAATCTATCTCAAATGCATTTCAGAAGGCATTTACACCTGGTCTTTTCATGATAGGCTATGTTTTTCAATCGTATTTCCTTTAAATGTTGGTACTTTCTGATACACCAAACGCTTTTGATGATTAGAAGATAAAAAGTTACTTATAATCAACAAATGTAAAGTTGATCACTCACATTTTATGGTTCGCTTTATGAAAAATAAATTTTTTGTTAGATACTGTTGCATTATTAAGTGATAGAAATGAATGGTTTTCATTGTATTCAATTAAGAAATGGATACTGGGTTTAATGTTACACAAAATAATTGTTTTATTTAGGCTACTGCTGTATTATTTTTCTTAATTTAATGAGTGACGCAATCACGAATGCCCTACTTGGAAGTAGGATGTTCTCAGGTCCCACTGAAGGCAGCATTAGTATGTCTGGTCATGTGATCTCAACATGTGGGGACCCGCTCATTGTCAAAAAAAATGTCTCTGGTTTCTCTTGTAACCTTGTTTTCCTGAGAAGAGGAAACAGGACATTGTGTGCTAACACTATGGGGTATCCCCTCCTTTCTCGAATACTGAAGCCTGATTCAGGGCTTAAAGTGAAAAGCACAGACTGACTTATTTTCAAATGGAACCATTTATGGCATCTTTTTATTAATGAAGGCCAGTATGACTGATATTAATATAGCTCACTGATTCTTGAGAGTCGGGACAAAACACGTTTTAAAAAACTTTTTAAAAAAATACACACTATATCAATTAGAGTTGTATGTTTCTGCAGAGAAAGGTCTTAGCTATTTAACCATGTAAAGGAACAGGTTCTAAATAAAAACACATTTTTAACAAATAAGCATGTTTCCCTTCAGAACTGGATTTGTGTCAACTCCGTCAGACACACTAAAAAGTATACAATTTTAATTCTTCCAATCCAAAAAGAATCTAAATTTCTGAAGTATATTGTAATAGTGTTTAGTTACTCTGATATGTAAAAAAAATACAATATATAAACTTAAGTTGTGATTTCACACTATTCTGAAAACTCAGATTTCTAAATATTTGCATTTCCAAACTTTGATTTTAATTTCAATATTGTAAAAACAAATTCCTTAAAATAAATAAAACATAAGATGATGTAGATCAGATGGTCCTTTATTCCAAAAACAACATAAACTGAAGGAAGAACATTTTTTTCCCCAAACAATTTACAAAAACAAAAACATACATCCAACGCTGTTGATGAAGATCTGACGGTGTTGATGAAAAACTGACGGTGTTGATGAAGATCTGACGGTGTTGATGAAAAACTGACGGTGTTGACAAAAAATATGTGTGCATTGTGATTATTGAACAGATGTGCTCTTTAAACTTACTTAAACTACTCCTTGTTATTAGAGTATTGAACTTACTGTAAAGCAAACTATAAGCACATACACCGTTTCCAACTATTATAAATTACACCGTTTCCAACTTTAAAAAAAAAAAAACAATAAGGGAAACCAGGGGCCCTCCTCCCCCTCTGTTTTCATCTACCTCCCCTATACCACTTCCTGCTCTACTTTTTCTCATCCATCTCTTCTCCTCTTCCTTTCCTCCTTTGTAAGTAGCCATTTACTTTAAAGTGGCGTGTGTGTGTGTGTGTGCGTATGTGTGTGTTTGGGTGTGTTGGATGTGTGATTGCCCTGCACTGCCTACTTTATACTGGGTGTGATCTTAAATTGACATTCCTTGACAACAATACTGCAACACATAATCTGTAGCTTAGAATCAGGTTCAATTAGCTTACTTAAGATTTAATTTTTGTCTAACCTGCGCTTATGCCTTGAGCAGCAGGCGTCGGATATGCGTATGGTTAAATAATGTAATGCATGCTATGTATGTGGATTTATGTGTAAATAAAACCCTGAAATAACAGTTTAACCCTTCACTATATTCACAAATAATATTATATTTGCACATTAAGAGGTTATTGGTGGATTTGTCAACTCCGTCAGCTTATAGGTCAACTCCGTCAGACATAGAACCTGACGGAGTTGACGTCTGACGGAGTTGACGAAAGGGCATGTATTTTCCCGCCAAAACATGTATTGTACACTGCATCTAGGTAGTTTTTCCTCAGTTGCTAGCTGTCCCAATAACCTCACTAAAATGCTTAAATTCAATCCACTATGGTTTAAAAAAAGTATCTTAACAGAAAGATGGTATTGACATGGTGCAGCTGTGACCATAGGAATATTGACATTGTTTGTCTAAAATATAAAAAAATGTAAAATGTACCAGAGCATGTGTGGTAGTGCTGCATTCACCACAGACAGGGAGATGAAAAGGGGTCCTCAAGGATATACCTGACCATGCTATTTCCTGATTTAAAGAGCTTTATGAAAAAATCTGATGGAGTTGACAGAAACTGAGGACACAACTTTAATAGGCAGATATTTATGGAAAATATTGTTTGATGTATTCATGCATTGTTTTTTATATTTATACCCCTTATTTTTTATTTGATATATATGTTTTCACAATTGTAGAGCTTTTTAAAAGTTTTTTTGGGATGGTTAATATTGTAACCTCTTGCTGAGGACAAGTGCAATAACATGGACCATCTAACCACAGACCATACATTTTAACAACTTTTCCCCAAAAAGATAAAAAGGTTTATTCTAAAAATCAGATAGGTATATACAATTCCTTTAGATTTAACTTTGTAAGTATGTCATACATGATGAATTTCTTAATTTTTGCTATAAATTAGACTTTTCTTTGTGGGACATGTTTTGTCCCGACTCTCAAGAATCAGTGAGCTAATGATGTCTCGATAAATTCTTTCCCCCACAATTTTAGGGTTATTAAATAGTCCGCACTGCATAAATTATAAATTAAATTAGATTAATCCTTATTAAAGCTACAAGCGTTCTTTAGTCAAAGAGTAGTTAGTAGTTTTCTCTGTTGCCTTTGTTCTTTGGTTAACTTTACTGACAGACAGAATTAGTGGCTACTGTCACTTTAAGATCTACAGCTGGTGACAGGATCTCACGCGTCTTATTCTATGGTCTTATTCTCTCACTACTCTTTACTTCCATTTAAGGTTTTATTTAACTCATTTAAGGTTAATAATGATTGATTCTTGTGAGGATACTCGACAAAACGGACATTTTGGCATAAATGTGTGTGTTATTGTTCGTTCAAGCGCGAAAGAGAATTCGATACTGGTTCGCGACTTTGTGCCTCGTGTGTGTGTGAGGAGGACATTTACTGAAGTGCGTTCTCGTTTGTCTTGTTGCCCATTAATGGTTTAAAGCATTTGGTGGACAAACTAATAACTAATAAGAGCGTGATCATAACCCTAGCTAAAGAATCACAAAGAACGGATGCAGCGTTAATTGTGTTAAATATTTTAAAACATTAAAGCTGAAAAAAAAAATCCCATACGTTAACAGGACTAACTTTACTTGTCATACATTGCTGACAGAAAATGAAGCGGTTTAAAGTGGACTCGTTTTCATGGTAGCTAGGCCTACACTACACCTAATGTTTTTTTTAGTAAGCTACACAGAATGTTCTACATTAAATATTTAACTAACAGTCTGAAGTTACCTAGCAGCAGTGTATGTTAATGTTAGCTCAGTCAACATAAGGCTAACATCAAAAGGTGTAGACAGAAAATATGATTATGCTGACCTGAGCTAATTTACGAAATCAACCAACTCACATCTCCTTTCTTTCTTTTCATCCATGATGACATTAAAGTCACCTGATGTTGTTTCTGGAGTTCTGCGCTCCATGCTTTCACCGACGACGCTAACGTGAGGTATGGATGGATGGATCTCAATCACACTGTTGCCAGGACCCGCCCTGCTCTGCTTCTGATAGGCTTGTGACGTTAGTTAGAGCTGCGCTCCTCTCATATGATTGGTAGGTGAAATCAATTGACTCGAAAATATTAAACCGCATTCAAGTTCCCAGTTTCAAATGTAGCCGCGCGGTATGCGCGCTCATAATGGAAGCGGCGCACTCGTTTTTTCCAAACGCGTCCGCGCCGAAAGTGCCTCCTAATTTGCTGTGTAGGTGTGCAGTAGTGATGCGCGGATCGCGGTTATATCCGCGGGGGTACTGTGGATAATACGCAGATCGGGCGGGTCAAGTAATAAAAATAACATTGATTAATCGCTGGTGGGTCGCGGGTGGATATGATAAATCATTAATAACGTAAATCTTAACTACATTCTCTAAAATATGAGCATGTTTAAAACATACTTTTTCCGCCAGGTGTGTTCGAGAAGTCGCAACACACACACGAGGAAGTTTCAAGGGAGTAAAGCCTGTGTTTATGCCATTAAGAAGATGAAACTGTCAAATAAATTGTTTTAAATAAATGTTCATTTAAAAGCAGCATTCCTCAGTGTATTATGTTACCATTAGAGATGCGCGCATCAGCTCTAGCGTCGCCGAGTCCGCTTTTGAAGGTGATCAATCCATTTATCATCCACTTAACACATAAGAATAATTGTAATTTGACCATTGGGTGCGGGTCGGGTGCGGATTAGAGGTCTGCACGGGCTTTAAACTTAAGCCCGAACCCGACCCGAACATTCTGGTTATATTTTAAGCCCGACCCGAACCCGAGGTCCGTTTCTCACAGTAAATAGCTTTTTTTTTTGTTCCAATATGCTGTAGCCTATTTTATGATTGCTTACCACAATAATTTAAAAAAATAGGCTACATGTAGCCTACAAACACCGTTTCACCAAGGCACAGTGGCCCCCTCATCAGTCAGCACACAAGAAAAAAAAGAAAAAGCACGGACTTACTAATTACGAAACGATGTGGTTGAACAGGTGAAACAGTCACAAATTCCCCATGAACTCAAACATTACACTTCAAAACAAAGTTTGCGCAGTTGCACAACTATTTACATAAATATAGCCTATCCTTCTCAGCACGAGTTATGAAGGAAGAGAACAGCATCGACAGTTGATGGTTTCAGCGCGTCCTCTGATTGCAGTGCTGTGACTGAAATAGCGCGTGCGGGACCACATGCACAAAAAAGTTTTGTAAAATGATATATGATAAAAATAAAAATAATTAATATATCATTTTACAAAACTGTTTTGTGCATGTGCTCCCGCACACACTATTCCGGTCACAACACCGCAATCAGAGGAGGACGGCTGAAACTGCGCACATCTACTTTCTCTCTCGCGTGCTCATATAATTACGATCACAACACAGCAAGCAGCCAAGCACACGGCACGCAAACTATATGTATAGCCTATATAGTTTTACTAAGTTACAAACCCGTGAGTTTTTCAGGACCCGTCGGGCTCGGGTCGGGTAGGAGACCTCTAGTGCGGATATCTAAATCAGAGAAAATTATTGTGGCGGGTGGATGATTTGTTTTTGGCTGCGGATTCGGGTGACGCTGATCCGCGCATCTCTAGTCTGCAGACATCTGAGTGGCCAACCACACATTGCCACACAGATGGCTCCAGCACCCTCACTCATGCACTCAAGTTATTGGTAGGGGTGGTTAATCTGTCTGATTTCCCGATTCGATTCGATTACGATTATTGAAGTCCCGATTCGATTACAGTCGATTTTCGATTATTAACGATTCTCGATTAGCGATTATTGATTTTCCATTTCACAACAGTAAACTAAAATACACTAGACCAACATATGATTATATTAGCAGCAACATTTTGGTATTAATTGCACTTTTTATTTGTTTGATATTCAATGAAAATGTATTGATGGTTAGTGAGGACATACAAACATGCTTGTTGTCTACTTCTTAGGCAACCCATTATAAATAAATACATTTTTTAAAGCAATTGTGTTGCATTATAATGCAAAGGCACCTGGTTCTATTAACTGACAGCATTAAAAGGCATTTTGTGATTTCCTTCAATTGAAAATCTTTGAAGCAAGTTTGGGGGACTCTAGGGCACCCAATTCAGAGAATCACCCAGAAATTCAAAAGAACAGCATTTATCTGAAATAGAAAGCTTTTGTAACATTAAACAATACCGTTCAAAAGTTTGGAGTCGGTAAGAATTTTTATTTATTTTTTTTGGGCGAAAGAAAAAAGAAATCATTACTTTTATTCATACAAATCGATTATCTGAATCTTTTGTGTGTGTGTGACTATAAATACGTTGCTTTAAAAGTAAATGACCCATAAAGAATTAACGTACAATATATTTTATTAACATTGCAAAGAACCAACAGGAAAATAAATGTGTGCCTGAACTAGGAGCATAAGTTACTTGTAGTAAATTCTTTCCTCTGACTGGAAACGTGTCAAATGGCTTCTCATATTTGTCGTGTTTCCGTCGTTAGTTTTATTCTACAAAGCTTACAACTAGGGTTGCTCTTGTCCAGCTCCTTTCCCCCTTCAACTTCAGAAGCCAAAATATTTCCACGTCAGCTAACCTAACAAGGAGGGTGTTTGGATTTAGCGCGCTCAGCCATCGCGTCTCTGTTATGTGCACGCCACAGACGGTCCGGCCACTGCACTTCCGCGCTTCAGAGTTCCGTCTTTCGCGTTCCGTCAATATTACGTTATTATAAATATATATAAAACTGTTTTTTTGTTTTTTTTGAAAATCGATTTTTTTTACATTTGTGAATCGATTCAGAATCGTCCACGTCCGCATCGCGATGCATCTAAGAATCGATTTTTTCCCCCACCCCTAGTTATTGGCCAGTCATTTTCACTGGTGCGAAACAATCAGGCTTCAGTACTTAAGGAGGGTATACCCCATCACGTTAATTTGCATTGCCAAGAGACCGTCCCGAAAAGGAGCCACCTTAATTAGGACATTCAGGACTCTCTTTAAAAAATCATTCATATCTGTTGACATTTTAATAAGGACTGAGTTCAGCTTTGAGAATAAAACCAACCTGTTTGTTCCTCAGTTTCTTCTTGTTTCACACTGAAGGTTTCTTCAATCTTTATTTCTTCACTCTCTTCTTTAATAAACGCCATCTTCATAATAGTATGTCAGGTGGATCTTTCACTTCACCAGGAGTTTTTCTGTGTTTGGACACTCTGTCATGATTAAGATGACAATAATTAACAGAAAAATAAATAAATCCACACTAAATCTCTGTGTGTGTCTCAATCAGCTCTAGTTCAGTAGTTCAGTGCAGTGGTAAGAGTCAGACAGAGTGAGAGTTAATGGACTTAAAGTTGACATGAAACGGAAGTTGTTTTTCCTATTCCTATCGAAACTCTTAAAGGGATAGTTCACCCAAAAATGAAAATTCTGTCAGTAATTATTCATCCTCATGTCGTTCCAAACCCGTAAGACCTTCGTTCATCTTCGGGACACAAATGAAGATATTTTTAATGAAATCTGAGAGCTTTCTGTCCCTCTATTGACAGCTACGTCATTGCTACTTTCAAGGCCCAGAAAGGTGGTAAAGACATAGTCAAAATATAGTCTGTGACTACAGTAGTTTAACCTTAATATTGGGAAGCGATGAGAATATTTTGTGCGGAAAAAAAGAAAAAACGACTTTATTCAACAATCTCTTCTCTTCCACGTCATTCTCCTACGCTGTTGACGGTAAACAGTGCAGCGCTTCTGGGTTCTACGTCAGTATGTCGGCTCATTATTGGATAGCTCCTGGGTCATCACACACGACCAGCATCGGCCAATAGTGAGCCTACGTTCTGACGTAGAACCCAGAAGCGCTGCACTGTTTACCGTCAACAGCGTAGGAGAATGACGTGGAAGAGAAGAGATTGTTGAATAATTGCGTTATTTTTTCGGGGGGTTTGCGCACAAACAGTTCTCGTCGCTTCATAATATTAAGGTTGAACCACTGTAGTCACATGGACAATTTTAATGATGTTTTTACTACCTTTCTGGGCCTTGAAAGTTGCAATGACGTAGCTGTCAATGGAGGGACAGAAAGCTCTCAGATTTCATCAAAAATATCTTCATTTGTGTTCCTAAGATGAACGAAGGTCTTACGACATGAGGTTTGGAACGACATGAGGGTGAGTAATTAAAGACAGAATTTAAATTGAGTGAACCAACGCTTTAAGAGGGAGAAGCGAAGCACCGCGTTGCTGCACGTTTTTAAAACTGGAACACATCATTTTCTCTGAGTGTGTACACACCAGCAGCGCCATTCGGCCCCCATTAGACTTTTCCATTCAGATAGCTACGCCTCGAACAGGGTTTCCTTATTCAAACACGCTGTTGAAGGGAATGGATTTCATCTGGTTGAGGTAAGTTTTTATTTTTTTAAATAAGCTGCACACCTAAATGTAAATGTTCCTAAAACACTAAAGCATGTGGTTATATTTTTAACTAGCTCAGACAGCTGGTTAGTAATCTTCATAGTTTAATCACCCGCTAACATTTGAAGGGTAAATTTCGAAATAAGGGACGCAAGGTATTTGCAACATTTACAGGGGCTAGCCGATGATTTTATTGCCGTCCGAATCCACAATGAGAGTTTTTCTCCCACCACCCGCTTAAAAATCGCCGCCTGAATTACTTTTTTTTTTTTTTTTTTTTTCACAAACACCAAGGTCATGTGGTCTTTTAATTGACCTCCGAATTTACATATCTGAGTTTACAAGAGATCAATTCAAAATTCACAGTTTAAGTCCTTTTTGACCACTGCGGAGCACCGTAGGGTAACTGTTGTGCTTCTCTGTAATTTGCATGCATTTTAAAGATTTACACTTTTATCACTGAAATTTTTGAAAGTATTTAAAAGAACAATATATCGTCACTGCTCCACCTCAGTGAGTGTGAGCTGTTAAGAACAAATTGGAGAAAGAGAAAATAAGGAAGTAAACATTTGAAATGGGTTGATACTTTGGCAGCAATATTTGCAATACAATTTTACAATGTGTATTATATAGATAAAAAAATAAACCAAGCAACTTTATATATATATTTTTTTATTTATTATTATTATTTTAAGCAGTTTTATATTTACCTCACGTAAATAAGAGGCTCTATTAACTTATTTTTTGCTAATTTCCATGTTTTTAAAATGCCATCCATCAATTTAAGATAAAATGCAAGACAGAAAATAATTTCAACTATAACATGTCAAATTAAATTGAAAAAATATTAAATTTAACTTATTCGGTTATGTTTAATTAAATGGTATATTATGTTAGCCTACATGTTATAATAAATGTATAACTTAAATACAAACTTGTTCTTATTATTTCAACCATATGACTTTATTTACAGCAGAAAATCATTTGACAAATTTATTTTTAGTGACCACGTGAGAAACAATGACCGAATATGGTTTATTTATATTTCGTGCTGACTTTAAATGCCCTGATCAGCCAATATAACACAAAATTAAGAATGAATAAAAGAACAAGTTATAGAGACACTTCATAGTAATTAATTATTTACGTTTGATAATTGTAGATTATTTAGTAGTTAAAGTACACAATATATTTAAAGTACACTTTAATGAAGACATTTGTAAAAGTTGTCATAACACGTTTTGATCAGCAGTCTCGTCGGCGTGCGGTGATTCGAGCGCTTTGAATCACTGAATCATTTTACGATGTAATTGATTCATTTGTCGCGGCGTTTCGAAAATATCACTTCTACGTCGCGACTTACCCGTGGCCGAATTCATGTTTAAACTGGCCATAAACCGATTCACGGTATAGGGAGCGAAATGAGATGCACATTTTTTGTAGCTTGTTTGGATGCGTTTCACTCACTAAATAACGTTCGTTATTGTTAGATAAAGCCGTTTAATGTTACATTCAATAATACATAATTTACAGTACATCGCGTGTGAAAAAAACATACATAAAATTGATTTAAGTTTGCATTGATTAACACAATAAGCTTTAAAACACCAACCTTTCTTCAGCCGAATCACAACAGATGCAGCAGAGCGGCGCGTTCCTATGACGTCATATCGCCAGAACAAAATAAAAGTCCCGTTCAAATGCTGCTGTCTAAAATCACAAAAAAGCTTTGAAGATAGGTGTGTGTGTGTGTGTGTGTGTGTGTGTGTGTGTCAAAGGAATTCAGTTACATACCACATTAAAATCTGAACTGTGGCCATATATATATATAGCACAATAGTTTATATGTAAAGTATATGTTATTTGCATTCCTATTGTCTGGCCCTCTGTTACATGACAATGATTAACATTTGTCTGCAAATTTAGGATTTTAAAACATACAGTATAACACGTGAAAAAGGTAATAGAAATAATAAACAAAAATAAATAAATAAAAATGTGCTGCCACATTTCAAAGCCACGATGTACAGAACATCACACAATATAGAACAAAATGTATAGACATTTTTGAAACAATAAAACTAAGAAATAACATAAATAACCGCAAAAAGGCCACACTGATCCACATGGATCCATTGAAAAACAATCAAAAATTAATTGACAGGATTAAATTAGAACAGAATATACCTTTCTAATAAATAAAAAACGAAATAAGTCGGAATCAATTCACAAGGTGGAGAACAAATGTGTGCATAATGCCTAAAGTGCAGGAAACATATATTCAAAACACAAGTCACAAATAGTTAAATATATAGCCTAGTATAGCCAGAATTGCCAACTTTGTCTTTATAACTGCAGAGAAAACAATAAACGCTAGAAATGGCAGTCTTTTTAGCTAAACATGTTCACAGCATACAAAAATCAAATTAGAACCGGCTGAAATGTTTTGAAATCACTTGTACCCATACCTGATCAGAAAACAAATCCAGTCTTTCACTCTGCCTGTGTCCGTTTGAGTCTTTTCAAATTGTGTGTGCGTGAAAAAAGGACATTCTAAAATGCTTAATGTCCTAAAACTGTTATATTAAAACATCAAATACTGTACACACCTTATTAATAAAGCATACCATACAGCGTACAGAAAAATAGATGAGCCCTGAATATGAACGCAACATGTCTAATTACACGTTAAGCATTTTCCTCCCATAGAAAACCGTTATTAAAATGAACTGAATGATCCAGTGAAGCACACTCTCACATCAATCTCTCATAGTCTAATTCAGGTAACACTCTCTGAATTTCCTGAATGCATTCAGCATCCATACCTAGAATGAAGAACACACTGAGTGATGCAAGCAAACAGTAGGGAGGTCCAAGATGTTGTACACTGGCAGTGGATAATAATCTTGCAACCAATCTGCATTAATATATGCATATTCATTTTCTGACTGGCATAGGTGATAGATTCCAAGATCAACTAACAGTAAAGAGTGATGTACCAAAACAACAAAGTGCACCTGTTTCTCATCAGTAAGTATGAGGGATATTTTCCCAAAGACCAGGTTGTCACCAATGTGCTTTAAAACAACAGCAAGGCCTTTGGTGTACTTGCTCCCTTTGTAAATCACTGATGAAACCTCAGAGGTTTTGTTTTTATCAATATCAACTGTCTTTAACAGCATCTGTATATCCCCATTGTATGTCTGTTCATCAATTTCATTTGCTTCACCAGCAACCTGAATGGAAGGTGGGAATAACTGACCACAACCTAGATATGACTGAAGAAGCTGGGGTCTTTCTGTCAGTGTCTTACTTAAGTGTAAAAAATTGTGAAGCTTTCTGGCACACTCCTTGAAATAGGTGTGTTTGCTTTCAAACCTTAGTGTCCACAAGCGTATTAGTGGCCCAAATTTAAGGATTGGGTCAGGATAATGCAACAAATAGTGATGCTTTGGTTTGAGAGGGTGGTCAGGGAACATGCTGTTCCGTAAATATACATATTCTTCGAGCAAAACTTTCAGATATGCGACCTCATTCTGGTGAATTTTTGGAGCACAGATGAATGCAGTTATTTCCTTTATCTTAAGGCACAACTGGCAAACCTCACTTTCCATAGGATTTTTGATCCATCTACCAACATAAACTGGTAATAATCGTAAAAGACACCAATTCTGTGTGGCTGACCCACTGAGCTTTTTAGCATTTTCCTTAATCTCACATGGTTTGTTGTGTGAGTCACTACCCAAACGTTTTGTCTGTGCGATGGCCTGATCTATCTGGTCATAGGTGAAATGTTTTACAGAATTTACCAAATGTTCAATATAGAGGGCCAAATCATTTGCCACTACTCCCTCAAAAACGTCATGTCCAAGACATGGAGGAAGACCGCTACAGACATGAAAAGACTTAAGTGAGTTGAAACAGGAATTAAATTTGATTCCATCTATTAAATTATGGTCAGAGGTCAGTTGTTGTATACTGTCGTTATAATTTGTAGGTGTTCGTGGAGGGCCAAAAACCAGTGGCGATTTGGCAAATGTCTCTCTGTTAATCAAACAGTACCTTTCTGCTACTGCTGAAATTATCTGTGAATCCACTAACAGAGTGGGAACCGAGATTATCGCCACATATAGCAATCAGTGACGCCTTAAGGTACCTCCCATCTTCCAGCTGAAAGCCTGAATCCTGCAGGTCTTTCAGGTCAGCAATAAGACGGGAAAATATCTTGACGTACAACCTAGAAGCTTTGCGCAGTTCCACTACGTGAAATGTCGAGGCCCACAGGAAAGGAAATGAATAGTTGAAATAAAGTCGTTGTTTTTGTTTGTTTTTTTGCGCACAAAAAGTATTCTCGTTGCTTGATAAACTTAAGATTGAGCCACTGTAGTCACTAGGACTATTTTAACGATGTCTTTCATTACTTTTCGGCCGTCCAGTTTCGATCCCTTAAGAAGCCTATGGAGGAGTGATCCAGCTCTCAGATTTAATCAAAAATATCTTAATTTGTGTTCCGAAGATGAACGAAAGTCTTACGGGGTTGGAACAACATGAGGATGTAATCCTCATGTTGTGGCGAAGCACTGCTACTTGGGCGGAGTGATAACCGCAGCACCTGAGACGCGCCGTGGTGAGGAGCAGAGAGCGCGTCTCATGTGCTGCGGTTATCACTCCGCCCAAGTAGCAGTGCTTCGCCTTCAGAGAATATAGTTCCCAGTATTTATACTGTTAAAATATGTCTGTGTCTCATGTGACTTTGTTTTTTTGTACACTCTGTGACTATACAAATCACAACATGTAAATAGGAAAATGTTTGCGTTATTTTGTCACTTATTTGAATTAGTATGCTAGCTGCAACCATTTACATCCAGTCTTTGTGCTAAGCTAGGCTAGCGGTGGGTGCGTCAAACAGACTTATAGCACGCACGGAGATGAAAAAGGTATGTATGAACTTATCTAACTTTGGGGGATAAGGTGAATAGGCTAAAGTCCCAAAAAGTCGGAGTGTTCCTTTAAAGAAACAAAGTGCAATGACCACAAATCTCCAGTAGAGGTCCATAGGGACTTATTTAATTTTCACTTCATTTTTCTTGATGCTACAACTTCTCCTCACAACTTTGATATTTATTCTGCTTTTGCAAATTATTATACATACATTTGCAGAAACGTTACAAGTCACCACTAAAAGACATGACTGTAATCACATACTATTTATTTCAGAAAATGTTTTATCACAAATGATTCATTTTTTTAGAACAAGAGATTTTAAAAAAAATAAATAAAACCAATATACTACAAAACAACAGCAACAATAAACTAATGAACATGAGTGAAGGGTACACAGAACAATAAAACTTTTTTTATATAAATAACATGGCTAATAAAAAAGAGAAAGAACAAGCACAATGCAAAACACTGAGAATGATACTACGTCACATGAATTCGTTTTTGCAAATCCATGCACATCTGGTAGACTTTGACAGTGTGAGCAATGCAGATGTTCTTCTTGCAGTGTGTGCAGTGCCCTCTGGACTTCACATCTTTGCTCCGTGGACACACCTGACACCGCTTTCTTTTTGAGGATGGAGGTTGGGCGAAGGGTCCGGGAGCCTCTTCGCTGTCTGAAGGAGGATCTTGCATTTTTCTCAGTAAGTTGAGGCTGAGGCTGAGGCTGGTGTTTTCGGATCTTCATGTGAGGACTCACCAGAGCTTTTCCAAGCCGTTCAAGAAAGAGCCTTCTCTGGAAACACTTTCCTCTCTCCCATGCAGGATTTATCTCTTTCCACACCACAAAAGCATTGATGGTTGACACGTCAATCATGGCTGAAAAAACAGGCATTGGCCAACGAGCTGATTTTCTCTTGCAGCTGTATGTTGCAATCATCTGCAATATTACAAAGACATTAAGACACACAAATTAGTACATTCGCTGACAAAAGAAATGCATGATACATTTAGCAAATAATGCATATAAATATCAAATCAAATTTGGAAATACCTTGTCAATGTTGTCAACTCCTCCTTTGCAATGATTGTAATCCAAGATTAACTTGAGGTTTCTTGTCCTCCCTGTCTCTTACTTTGGCCTCCTTGTGGCAGGTGCTCATCAGTAACACATTTTTGCCTTTTTTGGGACAATAAGACAATGTGTGTCAGTGAAGGCAAAGGCAGAAGAAAAGCGATCTCTGCCTTTTGTTGAAAGAAGAGCAGGTGGAAGCTCAGGCTTGTTTCTTCTTATTGTCCCAACCATTGTCAGCTGTTTTTTTAGGAGCACCTGGCCAAGGGCATGTGACGTAAAAAAATTGTCACAGGTTATTGTGTGTCCCTGTCCCTGAAGACCAGCGGTGAAGTCGAGGACCATGGCACACACACCCTAATTTATTTTCAGGCTGTCCATCTAGACGCTTCCCTGTGTACACCTGCATATTCCAAGCATAACTTGTTCTGGAATCACATGCAGCCCAGATCTTGATTCCATACTTTGCAGGTTTGCTGGGCATATACTGTTTGAAAGCACATCTTCCTCTGAATGGAATCAAGCACTCATCTGCAGTTACGTCTGGGCCAGGGTTATACATCAGAGGGAGACGCTCGACCCACAGATTCCAGATGTAACGGATTGCAGCCAGCTTGTCAGTGTCACGTCGACCTGCTCTTGTGTCCTTGTTGTCAAATCGGATGATTCTTGACGAAGTTCTTCATGGACTTGACGGCCCAAAAAAATTGAACGACCAGTTTCAGCATCCCACAAACTTCTCAAGGCCTCATTGCGTGAGCAATAAAAACCTGCAAGCAGGATCAAACCAATAAAAGCTTCAAACTCTGTTCAATTTACATCATTCCAGCTGTCACCATACACTTTCTTGCCTTCCAAATTTGTCATCTCAATCAGGATGTTCTGGATTGACGTCGGAAAAAAAAATAAAAAAAGTAGACTTCATGTCCTCGACACGAGAACATGAATACCTTGTTGGTCCAGGTGTGAGTTTCATGATCCTTGATGCTGAAGCTTTTCCTGGCCTCTGTGGAGGTGGAGTAGTATTCCAGATAATATTTCCATATTTTGACAGATAGATTTCGTCTGCATGGCCTTCCTCCTCATAATCATCCTTTTCAGATTCCTGGTAATCCTCTTGAATCTCGGTTTCATCTTCTGTGTCAAGTTCCCTTTGTTCTTTGATTAACTTTACTGACAGAAAGCTTTATTGGCTGCTGGCCCTTTAAGAGCAGCCGTTGCTGACAGAGACGTGGATCTCACACGCACCTCATTCTCTCACGTTCATCATAAGACTGCTCTTATGTTATGAAGATACTCGACAAAACAACATTTTGGCCAAATTGTGTTTGTTATTGTTCGTTCAAGCGTGAAAGAGAACTGTATTCTGGCATGCGGTCTGTGCATATGTACGATACTGGTGCGTGTCCAGTCAGGACATTTACATGCAGCTCTTTTGACTTGTCGGGCATGAATGGTTTAAAACCATTTGCACGAATAAGAGCGGGATCATGTAACACTAGCCAAAGGATGACAAATATAACAGATGCTGCGTTAATTGCGTTATTATTATTATTAATATTAATTGCGTTAACAGCCCTAATTTGGTTATTTCATAGGGTTGGGGATCGTTTTGATTTGAACGATTCTGATTCCGATTCCTCCTTTCGATTTCGGTTCTTTTCGATTCTCGATTCCGGTTCTTTGAGGGGTGGAGTCAAAACATGTCACAGGCTCATTTCACAGAGGAACATTTTATTTTGATTCAATAATGAGTTTTAGTTTTGGGAGCTGCAGCCCATGTGAGAGAAAATTAGGAATGCCTCTGCACCAGACCAAAAAACAGATTTGCAGAACTTGCACCCTGGTCTGGACTCTCTGGACATGTATAAACAGTAATATTAGGACTAGCGTGGGGAATTTGGATAACGCTACATTCATCTACGAGGGAAAAATAATTTCAGTAACGTTTTTGTTCACCACAATTAGCAATTTGGTCAAGCGCTTTATTACACTATGATCACTTGACTGATTGTGACAAGGTAACGTTACTAACGTTGGTTAGCGCAGGGTTGCCCGAGGACACGCTACACTCCTTGTTAATTTGTACACCATGCAGGCATAGGCGTAATTTGCGGGTGGGACATGTCCCCACCACTTTTTTGTCAATATTGTCCTCACACAAAAACATCTCGCGGCACGGATGTACCAATACAAATAAATAAATCATCTCCAGTTACCTAGCAGAGCATTCATTTCGTTCTTTTGTTAAATAAAATGCGATCTAGCGCTAAAATGTGTTGTTTTTTAAATCAAGTGGTCAAAGTGCTCGTTGCCGCTGCGATCAGTGATGCGGATACAGTGTTCTCAACTTCTCTTATGGCCCGCGCACAGTCTTCTCTCGGACGCGCGCTTCAATCCGTTGCGGAGACTCTAATTCGATCCAGTGAAATCACAAAACAAATTGTACACAAACGTTTCCCTGATTGATATACAACCACTGATGAACATATTTGGTTTTGATGAGGAAAATAAAAACTATACGAGTGCAGATTAGAACCCAAAACCTGTGATGTGTGTGGCAAAAACTCTGCCACTGGAACAATTATGTACACACGCAAATCGTAGGTATATTTATTCAAGTGGAATGAAAATCACTGTGCCAACCCAGGCTTTTTAAGGTGAAATAAAGCCACACTTTTTAGCGCTGCTTACCGTGCTCCACGGCTGCAACAGAACAAGCGGGCGAGCACTTCCAGAAATCCGGTGAACACTATGGACCAAAACTTGCGCGTTTGGAACCGATGATTGGAATTGAAAACAAATTTTCCAATGGAATCGTTATTTTTTAAACGGATCCAAGTTGGAACCGGTTCTCGATGCCCAACCTTAATCGTGCAGCACTAATTTAAACCATGCTTATGCATTTCCACCTATGCCAACATAATTTTCGAGTCTATTTAAAAGAATGTTGTGGTCAATAGTATCAAATGCAGCACTAAGATCAAGTAACACTAATAGAGAGATACAACCACGATCGGATAAGAGCAAATCATTTGTGACTCTGATGAGAGCCGCCTCAGTACTATGGTACGGTCTAAATCCTGATTGAAAATCCTCACAGATATAATTTCTTTCTAAAAAAGGAACATAGTTGTGAAGATACTACCTTTTCTAGTATCTTTGACAGAAAAGATAGATTCGAGATCGGCCTGTAATTGACTAATTCTGTAGGATCAAGTTGTGTTTTTTTAACAAGCGGTTTAATCATAGCCAGCTTAAAAGTTGTTGGTACGTATCCTAGAGACAAAGAGGAATTAATTATATTAAGAAGAGGATATTCTCCCGGATATTATCAATCTTATACACAAGTTTATGCGCCAAAATCCTGGGCGGCGCCATAACTCTACACAAATGCACTTAATTTCCGCCGGAAGTGGTTTGCACAGCGTCTGCCGGTGTAAACACAGCGATTAAGATGCAGCTTGGGAACACGGTTCTACTACTTTGACTGGAGATGGCGTTACTATCCCCCACCCGAATTCAGTGCAGACCTGGGAGAATAACATGACGACGTGGCCCAGCATAATGTACAGGAAGATTTGCTCCTACTTCGTGCAATCCATGGCAATAGATGGAAAAGCAATGGACAATCTGAAAGCCTCCGAGGCATATCAATATCTGCACAGCAACAAAGTCGGTTGTGTCATGTCATACAAACATGATCGTTTTGTTTATCTGAAAGCAAATGTAGAGCCTAGCCATATTTAGGTCATGCCAACAGATGTCCGTTGTTTACATAATGCACAATTTACATTATCTCTTTATGCTGTGCGATATATCAGTGTGCCTGTACTGTTTGAGTGAAAATAAAGTTTGACGTAATTTCATTTAATTTAATTATTGCACTGAACTACGATCATGAAAGATAGGCCTTATGTTCCTTACTGTACGTTCACACATGCAGCTTGGGAACACGGTTCTACTACTTTGACTGGAGATGGCGTTACTAGAATTCAGTGCAGAACTGGTAGGATAACATGACGACGTGGCCCAGCATAACGTACAGCAAGATTTGCTCCTACTTCGTGCAATCCATGGCAATAGATGGAAAAGCAATGGACAATCTGAAAACATTTGAATTGTTTATTAAGCAATGGACAATCTGAAAGCATTTGAATTGTTTATTAATAAACTAGTGTTTTCTGTCAGTTTTCGGTTCATTTATGAGATGCGCTCCAGTTCACGCACCGGCGCCTCCGTGTCCTAATTATATTGTCTACTATATTTGCTTCTTATTTATTAATCAAGGCAATTTTTTGATGAAACATTGATTAAAATGAAGATACAATTTATACAAAACGAAATTCACTTCAACAAGATTGCGTATTTAATCCTAACAGGTATTAAAAAGTAAAATACAAAAGCAGCCCACACAATTACATCACTATGAAAATTTTCATATATAATATTAAAAAATAAAATGCATGCAGTATTTGTTGGGTTTATCTGTATTTAATGAACATCATGGCTGGGTGTTGGTAGACAGGAACACAAGGCAAGATTCTAAACCTCACAAGGCACTCTCAGCCAGATCCTTGATTTCGAGTCGGTATCAGCCTTGCGAAAAAATTTAAACAATGGAGCGCATGGACATTGCCTCTTGGTAGCTGGATTGTGGTCGTAGCACTCTCTATCTAACTACTCGTTTCAGGTGCTTTCTCGAGTGTTTGCAACCAACTACCAAACACGTCGTTCCCGAACCACTTTTCTTCATGTTGTAATTGTTATATCATTTGTCACTGCAATATCAGTGCTTTGTCGGCACAACGGAGCTAGCTAGCAAAACAAACCCAGCCCGCCAGAACGGAAGTGGATTGCATCGACGGGAGGAGGTTAGGACGTAGGGCGGAAACGGCTCAAAAACTTGTGTATAAGTGAAGAAGTTCTTAAGTCATTACTGCTCTGCTGCTTGGAAACTTCTGGGCTTGGAAACTTCAAATAAATACCTAGGCTTTTATTTATTTTCTTCTAATAGGGTTGAAAAATAAGCAGATCTAGCAGCTTTTAAGGCCTCACTGTATGCAATCGTGCTCTCCTTCCATGAAAGGCGAAATACCTCTAGTTTTGTTTTATTCCAGCTACGCTTCATTTTTCTGGCTGCTCTCTTAAGGGCCTGAGTGTGCTCGTTGTACCACGGCGTTGGACTATTTTCTTTTAAATTTCTTTAAAGTCCCTGTAAAGTCAAAATTTTGTATGTGTTCTGAGTTTGTCACACCACAGAAAAATGTGTTATTAGCCACCCTGTCAAATTTGAATGATAAAAAAAGCCAGCAAGTACATAAAATAAGCTATCAAAATCTTGAAAAAATGAGCAGTAGTCTCTGCTCTCAAACGCTGGGGGCGTGTCCGCTGGCTGCGCTGAAACCACGCCCCCTCGCGGGAAAGCTGCCGTCGCCACACTCAACTCTACAGGCGGAATAGATGCTCGCACGGTGGGCACGCACTGCCGATGACGGCACCAGTTGTCGGCGCGACGGGAGGATGAATGCCGAGGCGGAAGATAGTCGGTTCGGCCCCATTCACCAGTAACTGTGGATTATCAGTGAATGTCTCAGTTGTCTCCGACGAAAGTTTATAAAACTATCCCATGTAAAATGATCACTTACAGAGGCGGGTTTTGGCAGTGATCCTCAGCTCTCCATCAAGGTTGGCTCTTCACAAAATTAATCCACTTCTTCTTGATGTAGCATCGTTTTTCGGAAATTTAAATAAGGACACTGATCTGTTTTGTTTGTGATCCGGTGATCGCATCCAGGTTGTAGGGCTACGCATTTCCGTGACGAAGGCATAGCTAGCTAGCAATCTGTAGGCTGCTGTAGTAACTAATAGCACTGACCGTAACTCACGATTGAGCGGCAAAACTGTGCTCTATATTGTTAGGGGAGCGGACAGCCTCAGGGGCTCCAGTGCGTCATCAAGTAGGGGCGTGTCCAGGAGCTCAGGGGCTCCAATGCGTCATCGAGCCCCGTTTTAGCCCCGCCCAAAAAATCCGGAAAATAGCAATGGTGAAAAACTGTTTAACGGTCTAACTCCACAATTCAGTACTTCACAGTTCAGTCTTTGTAATATGTTTTAGCAATACATTTCTAACATTTATAATGTGTTTAGAATGTTTTTTTTAAATTGGCTTTACAGGGACTTTAAGCGCAACGGAGCACTGTGTCTAAAGTACTGGAAAAGAGAGAGTTAAAAGTTTCTGTCACAATATCAAGTTGTTCTAAGCTATCTGGGATGCTGAGATGCTGAAACTGATCAGGAAGTTTAATAATAAAGCAATCTTTAGTGGCAGAAGTAATAGGTCTAACATATTTGTAACACGGAGTCGGCTTTGCATATGATACAGTGGTGTCACGGTTCGGTACATTTTCGATACAGCAAAAAGAAAGAAATGGCAGAGAAATTTCCTATTTATTAAAAGAAAAAATATTTTTAAATAAGTTTGAGTTTTCCTACATATTGAAACTTTCAGGTTTATAAATGGGGGCAATCTTTGAAGGATGAACAAATAATGTTTTGTTCATCACATTGAAAATAACATTTAAATATAGGGCTATATTTTGATATATAATATTTAGATAATATTTGAGTTTTGAAGTGCTGGAAAAAGATGTGTGAAGTACTTGAAAGCATTTCACTATTCCAGCCAAACTTCCATGGTTACAGTTAGTGTTAGGCTACTATATTAAATGTTGCTGGTCCAAACTGATAAACGGTCCGTGAAGCACAATATAATGAGTAGCGCAGTTTCGTTCCGCTTTCATTACGTTTGCCATTTGATGTTGCACAGCGTTGTGGTGGTCGTGCCAGCGCGAATTTTGTCGGCAGGAAAAATGGTCCGAGGAATCGTTCGGTTTGTATGCGTACCGAACCGGAAGCCTCGTACCGAAACGGTTCAATACGAATACATGTACCGTAACACCCCTAATTTACACTATATATTGTTACATTAAGCACCAACACTTCAAAAGAATTATATTTGAAACTAGATTTCTTAGTAATTCTGAAAATATTACTATACATTACAGCAACACCTCTCCCTTTGCCTTTCAGACAAGGTTCATGTTTATAACCGTAATCTTGGGGAGTGGACTCATTTAAAGCTCCAGTCCGTAACTTTTTTGGGTTAAAAATTATCCAAAAGAAATTTTTGAGCAAGTACATAACCAGCCAGTGTTCAAAACTCTCTGCTTGCCTTAGCTCGATTCAAAGCGGTAAGCTTGTAATAATGTTTTTAATTCCAGTGGTACTGGTGGATTTACGCAGGAAATGCGAGCTTGTCTTTGCGTCATTACGTCACATCTGTACACATAGAGAAGAGTCTTGGCTAGTAGACTATATTGAGTCATTATGTCACATCTGTACACATAAAGAAGGAGTCTCGGCTAGTAGGCTATATTGAGTCATTACGTCACATCTGTACACATAAAGAAGAGTCTCGGCTAGTAGACTATATTGAGTCATTACGTCACATCTGTACACATAAAGAAGGAGTCTCGGCTAGTAGGCTATATTGAGTCATTACGTCACATCTGTACACATAAAGAAGGAGTCTCGGCTAGTAGGCTATATTGAGTCATTACGTCACATCTGTACACATAAAGAAGGAGTCTCGGCTAGTAGGCTATATTGAGTCATTACGTCACATCTGTACACATAAAGAAGAGTCTCGGCTAGTAGGCTATATTGAGTCATTACGTCACATCTGTACACATAAAGGAGTCTCGGCTAGAGACTATATTGAGTCATTATGTCACATCTGTACACATAAAGAAGGAGTCTCAGCCAGTAGGCTATATTGCGTCATTACGTCACATCTGTACACATAAAGAAGGAGTCTCGGCTAGTAGGCTATATTGAGTCATTACGTCACATCTGTACACATAAAGAAGAGTCTCGGCTAGTAGGCTATATTGAGTCATTACGTCACATCTGTACACATAAAGAAGAGTCTCGGCTAGTAGGCTATATTGAGTCATTACGTCACATCTGTACACATAAAGAAGAGTCTCGGCTAGTCGGCTATATTGAGTCATTACTTCACATCTGTACACATAAAGAAGAGTCTCGGCTAGTAGGCTATATTGAGTCATTACGTCACATCTGTACACATAAAGAAGGAGTCTCGGCTAGTAGGCTATATTGAGTCATTACGTCACATCTGTACACATAAAGAAGAGTCTCGGCTAGTAGGCTATATTGAGTCATTACGTCACATCTGTACACATAAAGGAGTCTCGGCTAGAGACTATATTGAGTCATTATGTCACATCTGTACACATAAAGAAGGAGTCTCAGCCAGTAGGCTATATTGCGTCATTACGTCACATCTGTACACATAAAGAAGGAGTCTCGGCTAGTAGGCTATATTGAGTCATTACGTCACATCTGTACACATAAAGAAGAGTCTCGGCTAGTAGGCTATATTGAGTCATTACGTCACATCTGTACACATAAAGGAGTCTTGGCTAGAGACTATATTGAGTCATTATGTCACATCTGTACACATAAAGAAGGAGTCTCGGCTAGTAGGCTATATTGAGTCATTACGTCACATCTGTACACATAAAGAAGAGTCTCGGCTAGTAGGCTATATTGAGTCATTACGTCACATCTGTACACATAAAGAAGAGTCTCGGCTAGTAGGCTATATTGAGTCATTACGTCACATCTGTACACATAAAGAAGAGTCTCGGCTAGTAGACTATATTGAGTCATTACGTCACATCTGTACACATAGAAGAGTCTCGGCTAGTAGGCTATATTGAGTCATTACGTCACATCTGTACACATAGAAGAGTCTCGGCTAGTAGACTATATTGAGTCATTACGTCACATCTGTACACATAAAGAAGAGTCTCGGCTAGTAGGCTATATTGAGTCATTACGTCACATCTGTACACATAAAGAAGGAGTCTCGGCTAGTAGGCTATATTGTGTGTGAGGATGTTGGAGGTGGAGGTTTATAGCCTTTTCTCACAGCACTTGATATAATTAAATGTATTAAAGTTTTTTTCAATTGCTAACAACCTTTTGTCCAATCTGTAATCACATTTTCAAAACTCTAAACACAATTAGCACAACATCGGTCTGTTGTGACCATACCATTAACACAATTCATGTTGTTTTCACACAAAATGCAGTCAATTAACACATTTCTAGAATGCCTACATTTTCTGTATATATAAGCAAACCCAATACCAAAATCATGGATCTTTATAGTCTTTTTTACAAATGCTTAAACGCAGCATGCCAGAAATTAAGACCTATTGTTCCAAACCATAGATACAGTATAAAGCCTCTACTTCTGCAAGAATATCAGCTCAAAATTATTGAAACAAATATTTAAAAAATATATTCAAACAGCTGATAAGCATTTTTAAATTACTGATAATTAGAGTAAGAAATAGCTGATTCCAATCTCAATCAGAGACATTGCCAGGTGATGAAGACTTTCCATTACATGGACATACACAATAAAAAGGCAGTCTTTGGATTGGTTTTGTTCAAAGCAACACATAACAACACAGAGGAGCAGAAAAAGAAAGAAAATGTCTGCACGAGGGAGAGGACTAGTTGGACCAGGGAGAGGACTAGTTGGACCAGAACAAGGGAGAAGGAGAGGTAGGGGAAGAGGAGTAAGAATGCGTGGTGTTGTTCAAAGGAGAGTAAGAGCTGTTGTCACGGATGAAATCAGAGCCACCATCATAGACCATGTGATAAACCATGGTCTATCATTGAGAGAGGCTGGTGAAAGAGTCCAGCCTAATCTCAGACGGTCAACCGTTGCTTCCATTATCCGGATTTTTCAACAAACCAACAGGTAAGTCATGCATTTCATTAGGGCTATCAATGCGGTTGCTATTTACTGTATTACACTAGCTACAAATGCAAATGTTGTATTTTTGTTCTTCTAAAGGACACAACGACTTCCTCGCTCTGGGGGAAGAAGAAAGCTTCTCAGTGAAGACCAAGAACATGCCATTGTAGGATGGGTCATTGCTGACAATGCAATACAACTGAGAGAAATTCAGACCAGAATTGTAGAGGACAACCTGGTATTCCAAAATGTGGAAAGCATCAGCCTAGCTACCATTGCTCGGACTCTGACCAAACACAGAATTCGAATGAAACAGTTGCACACGGTTCCATTTGAGAGAAACAGTGATCGGGTCAAGTAACTCCGGCACCAATACGTCCAGGTATGGTGTCTATACACCATGTCTGATTCTAAAGTGACTATTCCATACTTCCTTTTTTCTCTATTGCTACTCTAAAACATTTATGTAAAAATTGTGTTTGTTTTTTATTTCAGAGAATTATGGAGTTGGAGGCTAATCAGACACTACATGAATTCATTTATGTAGACGAGGCAGGGTTTAACCTGGCAAAAACACGTAGACGAGGAAGAAATGTAATTGGGAAAAGGGCCACCGTTGATGTGCCGGGTCAGAGAGGAACAAATATCACAATGTGTGCTGCAATCTCAAGTGATGGTTTGGTCCTGCAGAAAAGCCAGATTGGTCCCTACAACACAGAGCGCCTTCTTTTGTTTTTAGATGACCTCCACCAACAACTGGTCCCAGAAGCAGAACCGGTGGGAGGAAAGATGAGGACATTTGTGATTGCATGGGACAATGTAGCATTCCACCATTCACATGCAATCACAAACTGGTTTGCAGCACATCCAAGAGTGATTTCCCTTTTTCTTCCTCCGTACTCTCCTTTCCTCAGCCCCATTGAGGAATTTTTTTCTGCTTGGAGGTGGAAAGTTTATGATCATCGGCTTCAAGACCAAATGTCCCTCCTGGATGCCATGGATGCTGGCTGCAGAGACATCTCAGTTGAAGACTGTCAGGGGTGGATAAGGCATGCCAAGCGTTTCTTTCCAAGGTGTATAGCGAGAGACAACATACGATGTGATGTAGATGAGAATATGTGGCCAAATGCTGAAGATCTTATAGATAGAACAGGACTTTTTTTTTCTGGGCCTTTTTTTCCCTGTCATTTTGTTTTATTTTTGCACACTTTAAATCAAAGGCCATGTATGTTTGTCCTTGTTTCGTTTTGATCACTGACGGCAATTTCATATTGCTATTACAGTAAAGTCTTTACTGCAGCAATTCTGTCACTGTTTTTTTCCCAGTTGTACAAGTATTGATGGCTCCTTTACATTTAGATATTATGTTGTACACATCTAAGTCACCATGAATTCTCTCTCTCTCACACAGCTGAATGAATAATTATAAAAAAAATGATTTCATACTGTATGTTCTATACAGATAGAACTGAAACATGACAAGTAATGCAGTTTTTGTAATGCCACCAACTGTTACAGTTTTTCTCGATTGCTTAAACACATTTGCCCACTCTGACATCACATTTTCAAAACAGTTAACACACAGGATGAAACTGAAGCTCAATGGCCAAAATGACTCATTTTGTTAGCAAAATGCTCTAACACTCACAAACCATTAAAAACATGCAACATAAGCAAAAATTCTCATCAAACACCACAACTTATGGTCAAATTAGTTTATTCTTTCAATTAATCACTACACAATGGACAACAAAATACAAAATACAGCCATCAATATGAAATATGATACTTTACAAACTCAAATGGATACTGAAAAAGAAAAAAAAAAGCTACCAAAGGCAAATTATGGGTGGAAATACCTTTAAAAAGAAAAAAAGATATATACTGTATATATATTTTATCTTTCACATTTAGTCCATTCGTTCTTGACGATTATGCCACAGGTTCTCATCAACATCGCATTGAATGTTTTCCCTTGCAATGCACCGAGGGAAATACCTCCTTGCATGGCGTATCCATCCCTGGCAGTCCTCTGCACCTATTGCCAGGCAACCAGCATTCATTGCCTCCAGGAGGGGCATCTGCTCATATGGCCGGTGATCATACACCTTCCACCTCCAAGCAGAGAAGAACTCCTCGATTGGGTTCAAAAAAGGCGAGTATGCAGGGAGAAATTGCATCATAATACGAGGCTGTGCTGCAAACCATTCATTTACAAGGCGAGAGTGGTGGAAAGCCACATTGTCCCAAATTATGACATACAGAGTCATGCCAGGCCTCAACAGCCCTCTCTCCTCGGGTGGAATGAGTATTTCTTTCAATGCATCAAGAAATGTGATGAGGCGTTCTGTATTGTATGGACTAATAGTTGGTATGTGGCAAAGGACCCCATCATTGGAGATGGCAGCACACATGGTGATATTGGCACCCCTCTGACCTGGCACTGTGACAGTGGCCCTCTGCCCAATGATGTTCCTCCCGCGTCTCCTCACTTTACAGAGGTTGGAGCTGGCTTCATCCACAAAAATGAATTTGTGATGTGCCCCTTCAGCTTCAAGCTCTATTATTCTCTAAGAAAAATAGCAAATTCATAGAGCAAATGATTACAGTCGCATGTAACTATGGTAAAAAAGGTATTACAATAAAAAAAATCTGTACCTGCACATACTGGAATCGTGCCTCCTTTACGATGTCAGAGTTTCTTTGAAATGGAACTCTGTACAGCTGCTTCATTCTGACATGGTTAAGGTTTAAGGACTCGATAGTTGCCAAACTCACACTGTTTATATTTCTAAATGCTCCCTGATCTGCAATTACTGCTGCCTGGATTTCACGCAGTCTGATTGCATTGTTTGCCACTACCATATCTACAATGGCTGACTCCTGTTCAATACTAAATATCTTTCCTCTGCCACCAGTGTGTGGTAATGTGTGGATTCTATAAAGTAAAAGCAAAAAGCATGTCAAAATTGACATTACTGTATGACAGTCACATAAATGGGATTGATAAAACATCATTACTGTAGACACAGTTTGTTCTGCTAACAGGGCAATACAGTAAAGCTGAAATACACAGTGGTATACATTACAGTAACACTGAATTACCTGTTCTCATTACGAAAAAGCCTGACAATAGATGCCACAGTGCTCCGACTCAGAATGGGCTGGACCCTTTGTCCAGCCTCTCTAAAGGACAAGCCATGATGGATGACATGGTCAATAATTGTAGCCCGAATTTCATTTGAAACTTGAGTAGTGATGTTACGTCTGACACCGACGCTCCGAAGCTTGCTTCAAACTCGAACGGTCCTTGCAATGAACCACTGCTTCGGAGCTTGCATCATTACGTCATTAGTCACGTGAAAATGACGTCTGAAGCAAACACACTGGTTCACTCCTGTAGTGAACCACCTGACTGCTTTGACAGCCCAATCCAGTGTTGACAGGTTTGAAACCTGGCGGCTGTATTTCTTATAAAAGTGAAGCCAAACCATGGCAACACCGTGGGTTGTAGTAGTCGGTGTTTGGATTGGTGTTATTGTTGAGGAGAGTGGATTGAGTTTATTGTTGAGGAGAGTGGATTGAGTTTATTGCTGAGGAGAGTGGCAAAGAAATAATTTTTCACACACACACACACACACACACACACACACACACACACGCACACACACACACACACACACACACACACATCATGCTTAATGTTTTATTATCAAGGTGAACACATGAAATTCATCAGTGTCTGGAAACTTCACCTACATAAATGAGTTTCACAGCACTACACTGTTTCAGCTTTGATCGCCTCGGTAAACACGTAATAAACGGGGCGTTAACATAAGCCTACTGGCATTTTATGGTTGTCAGCTTTGTTGCATTACATTTACTTCACCAGGAGATAGTGCTGCAATTTCTATCTGAATGAAGCTTCGAGTAATGAACCATTTTCGACACAATTGTATCGGAAAGCAATAATGCTTCGAAACGCTTCATTTGGCCATCACTAAACTTGAGCTCGATTTCGTCCTCTTGCTGCTGCAGCTTCTCCACCACGCATACAAACTCCTCTTCCTCGGGCCCCTCTGCCATGGCCTCTTACTCTCCTTCCATGCCTATGGCCTCTTTGATCCATGCTTGCAAATAGCAACACAGGGGTGGCATTTTTTATAGATGGATGAGGACTGATTGCTGATTGAAGAGTTGTGCAAACGAGTTTCACACAGGTGCATAGAGATTTATAATTATGGAAGTACTTTCTATCAGCTGTGAATAGATGTTTTCCTTTTGTTCAACACAGTGAATCCAATAGTTTGGGGTCTTTCAATGAGATCTGTGGTAACTGTTTTGACAAAGGGTGTGAAAAATGTGTGAAACAAATGAAAAAGTGTTAAAACATTTGCAAGAGAAGACTTCTGCTGTGCTAATAATGTGATGATGAAGATCAAGCGGATCCCAGTTTCATTTAGTGTGTCTTAGCAAATGAGAAAAACTGTAGTATTTTGACAGTCATTACGCTATGATTGACTATGTGTTCATGTTGGATAGAAAACGAGTGCTAAAGTTTTGACCGAATGATTCGATTTTGAAATGAGTTTGCAGTGTTTTGATAGAGTTAGTGTATATTGAAAAGGTTTTTTAGCGTTTTGAAATGTAGAGTTTGTATTTATTTAACAAACTCTGGTTTTGGTCAGAAAATTAACTATTTGGCTAATTGTGTGATGTTGGTGTGTTGCTGTGTTAAGAGTTTAGAAAAAGTATTTTAAGAATTGGCAAACGCTTCTTAGCGATTGAAAAAAACTGTAATTTGATGGCGGATCCAGAAAGGTTCAAACGACGATCACCAGTGACAACTGGAGATTCACCCGCTGTAAAATGCAAAAGACTTTGGACTGAGAGTTTGGAAAAAGAGACTGGAACCGGCCCATGTGAAAGCAAGGATAATATCTGAAGGGCTTTAAATGTAGTCACGTAATGCTGATGTTGTTTACATTAACAATTTGAGAACAAAGTATAATTTGCACGGTTTGACATGATATGATAAACGATCGTTAGAATTAATCAACGCGATTTACTGCAATGCTTTTTTCAGTTAGTTGGTCAGAAGAACAAAAGTGGGTGTTACTTACTTGTTCAGATGACATTTTAGGGTGAAAATTCTTATGTTGGTCATACTTCCAAAAAGAATAATCTGTGATTGCGAATGCCAGTATCCACACCGTCACGGTGACTGACAGCTGCACATTCTCCTCAAAACATTGGATTCATCCACGCTGTGCCTTGCCGAGGTACAACTCACGTAAAGTTGATAATTCCGCGAATGACTGCAATTGCAGATTTCGAACAGAGATGGCGACAAAAAGGAAAAACTACGGACTGCAGCTTTAAAGTAATGTAATTGTTTGGTTTTAGCCAGGTATTTATCAAACACAACACGTCTAGGTTATAGTCTGTAATCATATCATTAACAAGAAGTGCTTTTGAAGTAAGGGATCAAATATTTAGCAACCCAAGATTTATCATTTGCTAGAGTTGGGTCCGAGTCCACCTTTGTCTAGTCCGAGTCAAGTCCAAGTCCTTAACAATCGAGTCCGAGTCCAAGTCCGAGTCCAAAGAGGGCAGAGTCGGACTTGAGTCCGAGTCCTTAACATCCGAGTCGAGTCCACAAAGATTTAAATGATTTGAAATTGACCTTTCACAAAGACCCGCCCCTCTTAGTTACTGTTGCTACGTCCGATAAGCCATTTCGCGCTCACTTCACATGTTCTCACACAGTGAAAAATATATTGCGGAGCAAAGAGGACACTGACAATGCGCCAACATACAAGACAGAGCAGCCTACTTTTGGTATGAAATAAAAGTTAAATTATTTTACTAATTTTTTTTTTTTTTAAATAATTATTATGAAATTCAAACAATAAATACTGTTTTGTGGTGCTTTAATGTGTAGGCCTCAGTTCAAGCAGCACATGAACTGATAATCTCTTCTAGTTATACCACAAATTAAACATGAATGAAAATCAGAACTGCAAAAAGAAATCAATACACACCATTTTTTGGTGGTCCACTGACTTTAATCTACTAACTGGTTTGGTTTGTTTGTCGGACAAAAATGGCGGGTGTCTGCATTATAATTGGTCAGATCGCCTGTCAATCAAAGTCTGGCAAAAGGTCTCACCACTGAGCTCTTAAATTAATATTTTAAACCTTATAAAATTATTGCAATGTATAGTCACAGTGATACGTTTACCTATTGTACATCTTTCAGAATCTGCAATGTAATACTCAAGAATGCAACACGTTGCATTAAGAGCCAGGGGGTACAATTTTTAGCAAGATGATGTTATGATTTTTTTTTTATCTTATTTTGTTTTACATGCTAATATCTTTTTTAGCATCTGAAGGGCAGGACTAAATTAATTAATTCATTTTAAAACAAAGTAAGAACAATTTACACCAATTTACATTGTTCAAAAGTTTACACCCCCTGGCTCTTGACAGATGCTTCCTTCTTGAGCATCACTAAATGTTTGCAGGGTTTGTAATAGTTGTGTGTGTTCCCTCAGTTGTCACCAGTGCGAAAAGATGGATCTCACAATCATAGCCACTGCTAGTAAGGAGTCAAATATGAAGAAGATGCTGGAAAAGCAAAGAATGGGCAGGAGCTGGAGGATTTTTCCTCATGAACAACCATTACAAAAACAAACAAAAAAACACACACACAAAAAAAACAAACAGTTGTGGATCATTCAGGTAATGACACACAATATAAAAATCAAGTAATTTGTCTTGTATTTTGTGTTTGTATTTTGTCTTGTGGACTAGGCTATTAAACATCTGTTATGTGAAAAAGCTTTTTCAGTGCAGTACTAAACAGAAACAATGTTTTTATGATCCTTTCTTATAAATAAATAAAAAATACATTTTGGAGATTCTGAAAGGTGTATGTAAACTAAAGTGTAAATGTAACAAAAATCATAAAACTATTAGACGCCAAAATGTTGCTATGGTTACTATGTAAATCATCGCAATTTCATGACTCACATGACTAAAATTTTGCGGATTCACTCCCACATTTAAATGCATTTATCACTCTTTATAATTTACTGTGTGAACGTAACCACTGATCCTATAGAAGCACGAAAAACAAAACTATTATTTAGATTGTCAATAGCGCTCCCTTTAAGCCATCACTTACTTACCGCGTTCTGCACTCTCCCTAAAACTCTCATCATAAACACTGAAGTTGTCCGCACTGCACAGTGAATCTCTCATTTATATTGCGTCTAGACTTTGTTGATTATGAGGGGATTTGCGAAAGGATAAAGCTCGTGCTGATTCTGAACATACATTTTGAGCAAATTCTCCGCATGTTGACTAAAACGACTCGGTAACGTAACCTCGGTTCCCTGAGAAGAGGGAACGAGTATTGCGTAAGTAGCTTACGCTATGGGAAAACTCCTTTTCTCGAGAAATATTGAAGTCTTTATGTAAAACGCATTGCAGCTGCACAGCATACAGCAATGAGCGAGGCAGCTCGGTCATTGGCTGTGCTGCAGCAACTGCACGAACCTATGACGGGGCGACTCTGAACCCGCTTCCAATGAGCGTGCTTTGCGCCCACGCGCGTCAGAGCCCGCCAAGATGGGCGTGGCCAAGGGCTATATATTGGGCGCCCCGTCGTCTGAGTTCTTTAGGTTCAATCGACTGAAGCAAACTGACCAAAGGTGGACGCCACTGATCCTCAACAACTCGTCTTAAGACCGGCGTGCATACTTGGACTTCCAAAAAATACTCTAAATGTTCCGATCCAATCTGACTTGTAATGCTGCCCGAATCATGCACTGTTCCTTCGTTGGCCTGAGGAGGACTGGCCCCCCGACTGAGTCTGGTTTCTCCCAAGGTTTTTTTCTCCATTCTGTCACCTGATGGAGTTTTGGTTCCTTGCCACTGTTGCCTTGGCTTTTGGCTTGCTTAGTTGGGGACATTTAACATTTAATATTCAATAATATTATTGATCTGCCTTACTTAAGGTGGACGTTGACGCAATTTCTTTTAGAAACAAACTTTGTTATATTGTTATATTGTTTTTGTTATATTGTTTTCATGTTATCACTGTGAAGCGCTTTGATACAATCTGTATTGTAAAAAGCGCTATATAAATAAAGGTGACTTGACTTGACTTGACTGACCAAGCACGGCAGCTTACGCAATACTCGTTCCCTCTTCTCAGGGAACCGAGGTTACGTTAGTAACCGAGTCGTTCCCTTTCGAGAGGTTCCTCTTATTGCGTAAGTAGCTTACGCTATGGGAACGCCATGTAAAACGCCGTGCGTGCTGACTTCGCTCTATTAAGCCGAAGGCAGATGCCTGAGCCTTTAAGCAAAGTAATTATCCAACGAGCCGGCCGAAGGCGGGCTTTATAAAGGACAACGTGGAACGGCCCAATGGGCGTCCAGAGAAACACACAAGCACATTTTTATGTACTGTCATGCATGAAAAATCCTCTACATCAGTCAGAGACGGATTCTATAAGGGAGGAGACAGTGCTCAGCATGTACACACCCCAGCCTATGCATAGTTAGACCGACAGTATGTTAGAGTGCAATGAGGGGACCTGTAGGTTATAAAACCTGATAAACGTTGACGGTGAGGCCCAGCCTACTGCCGCACAAATATCTTGAATGGGTATCCCACTCGACCACGCCCACGAGGAGGCCATGCCTCTCGTAGAGTGAGCTCTGATGCCCAAGGGGCACTGAAGGCCCTTGGCTTCATAAGCCAGCGCTATAGCATCCACTATCCAGCGCGAAATTCTTTGCTTTGAAACAGCGAGACCTTTGGTGCGGCCGCCAAAGCATACGAACAACTGCTCTGTCTGTCTGAACAGGGCAGAACGTTCCAAATATACTCTGAGCGCCCTGACCGGGCAGAGTAAATCAGCGTCGCTTTCGTCTGCTGGAGACGATAGCACGGCCAAAGATATCACCTGTGCTCTGAAAGGTGTAGAGAGCACCTTCGGAATATACCCGTGTTTTGGCCTGAGGACAACCCTGCTGTCGTTAGGTCCAAACTCCAGGCAGGCAGCGCTTGATGACAGAGCGTGCAGGTCGCCCACTCTCTTGACCGAGGCGAGAGCCAGCAAGAAAGCAGTTTTGAGCGAGAGCTGTTTAAGGTGCACAGTTCGGAGGGGTTCGAACGGGGCACGCTTGAGTGCGTCCAGTACCGTGGCCAGGTCCCAGATCGGCACCGAGGGGGGGCGTGGGGGATTCATCCTCCTGGCGCCCCTCAGGAAACGAACAACTAGGTAGTTTTTCCCTAGTGTGCGTCCTTCCACAGGGTCGTGCGATGCCGCTATGGCAGCCACATATACTTTGAGCGTGGAGGGGGTGCGGCCTGCCTCCAACAGCTCTTGTAAGAAAACGAGCACACTCGGTACTTCGCATGTCTCAGGGTTCAGGTTCCTGGATTTACACCAGTCACTGAACACCTTCCATTTCTGGGCATATAAGCGCCTCGTAGAGGGCGCTCGCGCCTCAGTGATGGTTCTTAACACTCCACTGGGGAGGTTCCCGGGAACCCGTTGAGGGGCCACGCATGGAGGGCCCACAGATCGGGGCGGGGATGGAGGATGGCCTGCCTGAGGAGGTCTAGCCTCAGTGGAATCGGCCATGGGGCAGATTGCATCATCTGCATCAGTTCTGGAAACCACGTCTGGTTCTTCCAGAGTGGGGCTACCAGGAGCACTGCACATTTCTCTTCCCTGATCCGACTGATGACCTGAGGTAGCATCGCGACCGGAGGGAAGGCATACAGCGGGCGGCTCGGCCAGACTTGGGCGAGCGCGTCTGTGCTCTTTGAAAAGAAGAGAGGGCAGTGCGCATTTTCCTTGGAGGCAAAGAGGTCGACCTCTGCTCTGCCAAAGGTTTGCCATAACCACTGAATCGTCAGGGGGTGGAGAGACCATTCTCCTGGGAGAACTTTGTCTCTGGACAGCATGTCCGCTCCCTGGTTCAGAACACCTGGCACATGCGCTGCTCTCAGCGAGCGCAGGTTGCGCTGGGACCATAGGAGGAGCTCCCTGGCCATCGAGTGCAGGGAGCTCGATCTGAGTCCACCCTGACGATTTATATGCGAGACTACCGTCATGTTGTCCGTTCGGACTAGGACGTGCTCGTCCTTCAGGTACGGGAGCAGGGCTCTGAGAGCCAAAGCGACCGCTTTCAATTCCAGACAGTTTATATGTAGGCGCTTCTCCGGGTTTGACCACAAGCCGGAGACAGGCCTGCCCTCGTAAAGGGGCCCCCAGCCTATTTTGGAGGCATCTGTCATGATCATTTTTCTCCTTGTGTTCACGCCCAAACTCACGCCGGACTGATACCAGTCGACAGCTTTCCAGGGCGTCAGGGCTTTTATGCAGCCGTGATTCGCTCTGATTAAAAAGTGGCCCGAGCGCCACGCGTTTTGAGCCAGCGTTGGAGAGGACGCATGTGCAACAATCCTAGCTGGAGTACAGCTGATGCTGAGGCCATGAGACCGAGCATCCTTTGAAATCGCTTGACGGGGGCGCGCGCACCCGCTCTGAACGATGTTGCAAGACGCCGGATAGTGAGCGCGCGCTCTGACGAGAGGCGCGCCGTCATCTGCACTGAGTCTAGCACTATTCCCAGAAAAGAAATATTCTGGCTGGGGGATAGCATGCTCTTTGCAAAATTGATTCTTAGACCCAGGCGATCTAGATGACTGATAATCCAAGACCTGTGTGTCACTAACTGGCTCTCTGATTGTGCTAGGATTGGCCAATCGTCGAGATAATTTAGTATTCGCACTCCCCGCTGTCTCAGGGGGGAAAGTGCTGCATCCATACATTTCGTAAATGTACGGGGTGCCAGTGACAGGCCGAATGGTAGTACTGTGTACTGGTATGACTGTCCCTCGAAAGCGAATCTCAGAAAAGGCCTGTGATGAGGCGCTATCGGAATGTGAAAGTAAGCGTCTTTCAGATCCACTGATAGAAACCAATCCCCTGGGCGAACTTGCGCGAGGATATGTTTGGTTGTTATCATTCTGAACGAGCGAATCATTAAAGCTTTGTTCAGATGTCTGAGATCTAGAATGGGGCGGAGACCGCCATCCTTTTTGGGGACGAGAAAATAGCGGCTGTAAAAACCTGCCTCGCTCATAGAGCGCCTCTCTATAGCGCCTTTCTCAGTTTGAGCATCTCGGTGCGTAGAACATGTGAAACATCTTTTCTCACTTTCGTCTCGACCACTGCTGTGAAGCGGGGCGGTCTGCGAGCGAATTGAAGCGAGTTACCGTGTTTTATTATGTTCAAAACCCATTTCGGCATGTCGGGGATATTTTCCCAAGCTTTCGCTCGCACAGATATGGGCTGAATGCTGGCTGGGGGCGTGTCGCAGTGACGTATGGCTCCCGCCAGCGAATCGCCTTGTGCTAATGTCGAGCTTACAGCTCTCAGCGGCGCGGGCGCGCGCTGAGCAGCTTTGTTGAATGCCGAGTGCAGGGGTGTGTGTGAGATTACAGGCACGCTCGCCGTAATGCTCACAGAGCGAGATGGGGAAATGTTTAACACTGTATGGGCAGTGCTTATGGGTGGGGGTGCATAAACTGTGGTAGGCACGCGCGCCACTTTCATAAAACTTCCCGCTCGCGGCGGGAGGTTTTTGGTCATATAAACAGTGTTTGTGAGTTGGGGTGCATGCATAACAGCGGGCACACGCGCCACTCTTATAAAACTTCCCGCTTTTACTGGGGAAGTGTTTATAACTGTGGGAACAGTGCTTATGTGTAGTGGTGCATACGTGACAGTTGGCACACAATCTACTTTTATGGGGCGTCCAGCTTGAACTGGGAAAACATTTGGCACTGCGTTGACAGTTTTGATATGTGGGAATGCGCACTTTGGTGTGGACACGTGACCCTTTAATGACACAGGCAGAAAATAGCTCTTTATGTGATTTCTGTGTGTCGCCGTAAAAACGGCGTTTGTTTGCAGGTGGGCGAGCTGTGTGGCTGGCACATTGGCTGCTGTATAGACATTTCCAGCCGCCTGTAAGGGGACTGGGTAATGCTTTAAACGTTTTGGAGAGAACGGTCCGGCTCTTGCGAGACACGCGCTCCCGCTTTTTCTCCCTGTAGCTAGGAGGACTTACGAGGCTCTGGGTTCAGCACAATCTTGGGCCGAGGTCCCCGTCGCTCGGGCGGTTGCTTCCTCTTGGCAGAGCGCGAGCGGCGTCGAAAATCTGTTTCAGGTCTGGGCTGAGAGACGGGAGGCGCCGTCTTAGGTCGCTGCTGCTGAGGCGGCCTTTGGCGGCTCTGCGATGAGCTAGCTCGCTTGGGCAGGAAGTGACGCATAGCCTGCGAGTCCTTACGGGCTTCGGTGAAGCGCTCGGCGAACTCCTTCACCACTGGTCCAAACAGGCCGCTTTGTGAGATAGGCGCGTCGAGAAATGGCGCCTTTTCTGCATCCTTCATCTCTGTTAGCATCAGCCACAGATGGCGCTCAAGAACAGTCAGGTTAGCCATAGCACGGCCGATGGATTGGGCGGTGGCTTTTGTAGCTCGCAGCGCTATGTCAGTGGCGCTGCGTAGGTCCTTGAATGCCTCAGGATCGGGTCCAGACTTGTCCATACTGCGGAGAAGTTTAGCTTGAAACACCTGGAGGACAGCCATAGAGTGAAGCGCTGATGCAGCTTGGCCGGCGGCGGCGTATGCGCGACCGGCGAGAGCTGAAGTAGACCGGCAAGGCTTCGAGGGATGAGAAGCTTTAGCTTTCCATCCAGCGTTGGAGGGTGGACACAGATGATTGGCCACAGCCTCCTCGAGGGGCGGAGCCCCCTCATAGCCTCTTTCTTTCGCGCCGTCCACAGAGGAGAGCGACAAAGAAAAAGAAGGCTTCAGGCGAGCGGAGTGCGGGGCTTTCCACGACTTCGTGAGTTCATCGTGAACCTCCGGGAAGAAGGGGGAGGGTCTTTGTCGAGGGGCCTGTCGGCGCCCCTGCAGGAACCACTCGTCCAGTCGGCTGCGGGCGGGTTCTTCCGGGGAAGACCAATCGAGCCCGAGGTCTTCCACGGCCTTAGACAGGATGCGGACGATCTCAGAATCCATGCTGGAGCCCGCGCTCGTGCCCGCTAATGTCGATGGCGCGGGGTCGAACGACGAACCCGGCCACTCGTCGGATGCAAAATCACACGAAAAACTTCATCCTTGTCATCGTCATCCCCTGACGCGCCAAACGAGACGAGCCCCATCGCTCCGCTGGAGGGGTGCTGGTCCGCCTGTGTGAACTGGACTGGCGGCGGGGAGTCCTCGGGTGGTGGTGAAGCACGCGGGGATTGGCCCGGCGTGACATCACTGCAAACCGCGTGCTCCGGCTGTCTGTGAGCGGCGCTTTTTCTTGCGCGGCTCGACCAGAGGAGATGGCAGCACGGAAGAGGTGGGCTCTTTCGCGGTGAAAACGGCGAAGCGAGCGCGCAGCTCGGTGAGGCCCAGGGCGTCACACTCGGGTCATCCGCCTCGAGTAAGGGCAGCCTCTGCGTGGTCCGGTCCCAGGCAGCGGGCACAAATGATGTGACGATCCCCGTCCTGAAGAGGGCCTCGACACGAGGCGCAGGAAGGCATTTGAAACAACGCCTGTTAAATTTGCTCTTTTAGAAAGTGTCGCGGGGGCGAACACTGAAAGCTTTTCGAAAAGGATATTCAGATGATGCGCGCCAGATGGCTTAGCAGAATGGCGATCGAAGGCGGCTGAAGGCGCCGGCGTCCTCGAAGCAGTCCTGCTGTAGGCTTGTCGACGGCGGCGGCGAAAAGACTCCAACAAATCCGGAGGATCCAGCGAAGAGAAGGTTCTTTGCTGAAGGAGATTAAATCTAAAGAACTCAGACGACGGGGCGCCCAATATATAGCCCTTGGCCACGCCCATCTTGGCGGGCTCTGACGCGCGTGGGCACGAAGCACGCTCATTGGAAGCGGGTTCAGAGTCGCCCCGTCATAGGTTCGTGCAGTTGCTGCAGCACAGCCAATGACCGAGCTGCCTCGCTCATTGCTGTATGCTGTGCAGCTGCAATGCGTTTTACATAAAGACTTCAATATTTCTTGAGAAAAGGAGTTTTCCCATAGCGTAAGCTACTTATGCAATAAGAGGAACCTCTCGAAAGGGAACGCCTCTGATTTGCCACTGTGTTCATGCGCTTAATATACATGTCTGTGATTGGCTACAATGCTCAACGCGGAAACAACACAAGTAGTTTCGTTTCGTTTTTGAATAATATTGTGCCCTCCAGTGCCCGTGTCAAGTCCGAGTACAAATTCATTCAAGTGCGTGACAAGTCCGAGTTCGTTCAAAATTGGACTCGAGTCCGAGTTCGAGTACCCCAACTCTATCATTTGCTCATTTGTATTATGTCTGTTTTTTATTTGTTGAAAATCAATTACATTTTTACCCTTAGATGGGTTTGGAAGTTTTTTGTATGTCCTAATTCGGGGAACAGACACAGTCTCTATATAATGATATCTACTGTAATTTGAGACAACTTTAATCAAATTCACCGGTTTTTAACTTCAGCGAAAATAACAGACAATTTATTTAAAAGAAGACAATTGACAAATGAGGAAATTGTGGAAATTGTTTTAAATTCTGACGAAGAGAATTTTGATGGCGAGGCAGAGATTGACAGTGATGAGGACCTTCCCCCAAACCTTGAAGCTCTTGACATCATTGAAGGTGAAGAGACTTCATTCACAACACCAGTCCATGTTTTACCCATGTCAAATAAGGCAGACAAGGTAAACTCATCGTCATGGAAGGTAACCAACCTTTTTAATTCTCTTGGCCCAGGCAATTTTGACGTTTAAATGTGTGGTGTGCAAAATCCCCCAGTGAGGTCAATAGTTTTAAATTGTTCTTCACAGAAAATGCCATCGGAGAAATTGTGGAGGAAACAAACCGCAATGCCTCTGATTTGCAAGAAAGAGAAATAAAAGGAAAACTGGTTAAATGGGTTCCAACAAATATCCCTGAAATCTACAAATTTTTAGTGTCAGTTCTCCTAATGGGAGTGATCAAAAAACCATCACTTCGTGATTACTGGAACACAGTCACTTTGCTCTTGACACCATTTTTCGGGTCTTTGTTTTCACAGGACCGCTTCCTTCTGCACCTCCACTGTCTTCACTTTGCAAACAATGTGACAGCAGTTTCCAATGACCCGCTGAAAAAAATCAGACACATATTTACTGCTCTCACCTCCTCCTTTCGTCGCATTTTTATGCCATACAGGGATCTGTGTGTGGATGAGTCTCTGCTGAAGTGGAAAGGCAGGCTGGCATTTCGTCAGTTCATTCCATCTAAACGGCACAGATTTGGGGTCAAGTTTTTTGTTTTGTGTGATGTGCTAACTGGTTATGTGGAGGACATGATCATTTACACCGGATCTACCACTGACATCCAACATTACCCAGGACTTGGGATTTCTGGGTCTGTTGTGATGACACTACTATAACCTTCCCTAAGAAAGGGTCAAGTCCTTTATGTGGACAACTGGGACAGTAGTCCCACACTTTTCCAGCACCTCTTGTCTCTTGGCACTGGAGCTTGTGGCACTGAGCACGCAAACAGGAAAGGGATGCCAACATTCACCTGTAAGATGACAAAAGGTAAGGTGGAATTCAAAGAAAATGGATCACAGATGGCAGTTAAATGGCACGACAAGAGGGATGTTCATGTCTTTATGACAGTCCACCCAACTGGTATGGCAGCCACAGGGAAGCTCGATCACATCACTGGGCAAGCAAAGATGAAGCCAGTCTGTGTGCTGGAGATGTACAACAAAAAGATGGGGGCAGTTGACAAAGCTGACATGAATGCACCAGCAAGTCTACCAAGTGGTACAAGAAGATCTTCTTTCACCTACTTGACACCGTTTTACTCAACAGCCACATCATCTACCGACAAATTACGGGTGAGAAATAGATACAAATTATCTAATAATAAAAATAAACAAGATAAAAAGTAATACAATTTTCAATTTATGTAATCTAAAGTGTTAACAAATTTACAATAATAAACAGACCACATTGTCACATCCTATTCTATCCTTCTCCTCACTCCCTATTGATGTGCTCTACTATGAGTAGGAAAGGAAATCGCCTCCCTGCAATTCAGGACGAACCTGATGAGAGGAGTACAGCACAATGCGCGGTCCAACCAAAGGAGGGCGTCCTGCCTTAGACACTCCTCTGCGCCTTACAGCCAGGCATTTCCCATCTGAAGTCCCTCAGACCACTTCCCAGGGCAGCAAGACCAGGCGGCACATCCAGCACACGTATATGTATATTCTTAATATCATAATATATGGTCACACCTCACGTAGCTTTCTCAAATGTTTTGTAGATACACTAATTTGTGTGAAATATATATAACTGATCCATTCACTGTTCTGGATGAGAGCCAAATACATCTATCAAAAGTTTTTTTTATATATATTTTTTGTGAATATATATATATATATATATATCAAAGTAACTCCAGTAACTGGAAATTTTCAGATACTTAAAGTGTGACAAAATCTCATGCCATTGAGATGAGAGGAACAATGTTTTTCCTTTCAAAGGAAAGTTCAAATGACCCCAAATACTTACTTTTACTTAACTTTTATGTAAACATCCTCTAAAAAGTGTGGGGAAAAAATGCAATTAAATTTGTATACTTTTTTTTTTTTTGAGTTTTGAATTTTGACATTGACTATTTAATGTTGACAGTATCTACAGTAGTTTCTCACTACTTTTTACACCTTGTTTCTCACCTGCTGGTTTATATAAATACAGAAAATATCAACGAGCTGTTTCATGCTTTACCCACATAGTGTATGATGAGTTGTTCTTATTATAAGCTTTTTAAAGTTTAATTCTTCTCTCAAGCTATACCCACCCTGCCTTTCCGTTAACTTTTTTGGTTCATTTCCCGGAAGTCGATTATTTCTTGCTTTGAACATGACTTGTGCCATCTTCAATTTAACGATATGTATAAACTTCAATATATGTGACTTTAATAATAATAAATTGTCTGTTCCTGATATCCAGCATTATAATGATTCTGATTGCTCTCTTTTGTAATGTGCATAATGACTGTTGGCTGGTTTTGTAATTGTTTCCCATATTTCCACACAGTAATTCAAATATTGTAGTATAAGTGTATTATACAGAATATGCATTGATTTATTGTCCAGAATATGTCTTGATTTATTCAATATTGCTATGGTCTTTGCCAATTTTGCTTTAACATGTTTTATGTCTGGTTTCCAGCAGATTTTGTGGTCTAAAATCACACCAAGAAATGTATTTTCATATACTCTTTCTGTACTTATGTTGTCAATTTTCAATTCTACTTGAGGGGTTTGATTTATGTTTTCCAAATAACATAATCTTTGGTTTGTTTATATTTAATGCTAATTTATTTACATCAAACAACAGTTTTAACGTATTAATTTCAAATTGATTTCATTAGAGATCTGTGAAATACTTGATTTTTAATTAGACTGAACTCTATTAATAATTTTTTTGTATTGAATTACATTTATACATTTATATTTCTACTGATTCTTTGAAGATCATATCTTTTTTTCAAAATGTTCTACTTGACACACCGACTCTTATATGCACTTCAATGTTGACACTTGTATAACATCCTTTATGAACTCCTACACTATTTTTAATAATTTTTTCATTTTAATATTGGCATATAAATGCTTTCTGCACCCAATATGTAGTCTCAGTCTCTTATTAGTAGTTTTAAATTTTCCCATCACATCATGGACAAGAATAATTTAAATAGTTATTTCAGCAAGAATTTACCATTCAAGCTTTGGGATTACAGGACTTTTATTTTATTTCGGCGATATGACGTCATAAGACCGCGCCGCGCTCCTGCCTCTGTTGTGATTCGGCTGAAAGGTTTGTAAATTTTAAACGTTTTAAAGTATTTAAATCAATGCAAAGCCGTACCGACAATTTTATACTTTTTGCAAGCGATGTAAAATGATTCATTATTATTGAAAGTAACATTTGAATGATTTATCTACATTAATGCTCATCCACACATCAGTAACAGAAAATGTGCTTCTCATTTCGCTCCCTATATCGTCAATCAGTTTATTGTAAAGACGATTTCGGTCGCTGGCGAGTGGTGATGGAGAAACGGAGCTTTTGAATCCCCTATTCGATCGAATCAAATGTTTAGCGAAATGATTCAGTGATTCAAATTGCCGTACGCTGGTCAAAACCATAGATATAATAAGTACATCGGGCGCTTTGGACCGTTGCAGCGATACGTCAACGAGTCCGCCATATTGATCAGGGCAAGACCGCTCTATAAACAAATACAAGTAAACGGGGAGCTGCGGCTTTTCTGGACAAAAAGTTGTGCTGATAACGTTTAGATTTCTTAACCGATTTCAATGGTTTATGAATGGTCTCGTACTGCAAGGGTTTGTCTCCAATTATATTTATATATATATCAATTATATCATTTATTTATAGTTTTTCTCCTAACCTTTTTCTTGCAGTTTAACACACAGGTTTTTGTTTTATTATTCATACCTAAACAATAAATGTCTTTATATAAATTTTATAATACAGGGAAAAATAAATAAAATTGTCTCTTCATTTTAAATGAGGATTTAAAAATGTGTTTTATTGGGGTCCAAAAAGTTAAACTTTAGACTTCATTGTTATTGTACATAGTACAACGAAATTTTGTCTAGTAATTTTGTCAGATTCTCAGTCTGTGTTTTTTCATAGCCCTGTACTATGGGATCAATATCCCGCCAAATGTATTGCGGCCACGAATAAAAAAATAATAAGCGTCATTCAAAAATGTAAAAACACATGTAAAATTATGTTGCACAAACTGAAAAAAATAATACAAAATGATCAGAATAGCAAACAATGTGGTCACAGATCAAAATATAATAAGCATGAATAAAAAAAATAACAAGCATGAATAAAATCGCTCTCTACCGTGCGCGTGCGCGCTACGCGGTTTGGAGCACAAGCGTTTCCATTACCCTTCAAATTGCGCAAATTGAAATTGCGAATTGAATATACGCTCAATGGAAACACGTCCATTTCGCAAAAACTCCCATTTATCGCAAAAAAAGTTTTTACGCTCGCATGAGGAGGTTTTTCAGGCAATTCGAAAAAGCAATATTTCGCAAAAATGCAATGGAAACAGGTTTTGCGCATTTACAGTCACCTGACATAGAAGACGCGGTGTGTTTGGGGTCCGTGTCCGCAAATAATAATAATAATAATTATCATCATTATTATAACATTTATTAGGCTACATGTAGAAGACGCTTTTATCCAAAAAAGGAACAAAGCAATTCGTCACATCTCATTCATAATACAGGGCTAAGATTATCACAAATAAACAAGATTTTGACGCATATCCAAGTGTGTGTGCGAGTGTGGAGCGTGCACTGGATGGCAGGGAGGCGCTGGCACGAACACTTGCATTTTCCGATCAACAGTGGAAACAACTTAAAATACTCTATCATTTCTGGTTATACAGAAAATAATAATACATTATTCGCAACTACTTTTATTTGTGTAAACTCACAATAACAAGAAAATGTTGTGCTTTTGTAAAATAAAATAAAACAATCAGGAGCGGTTTCATGGTCTCCGTGAACTGAAGCGCGAGAACTGAAACAAAATATAGTCTAAAAATGTCCACTTTTTAACAACAAACAAAACAAAATCGAACAAATTCGAAACGAAAGCTAATACCTTCTGATTATGTAATCCGTATGAAAGGTGCATTTCTCTCCAAAGGTGGATCCGCCTTACAGCGGAGATGTTTTAGCCGACACTGATTTTTTATTAATAAACAATTAAAATACCTTGTTATTTTTTCAGACACATTTATTATAGCCTTTAACTCACCTATAAATCCCCTTTCTGTAGGCTGTGGTTATGGCTCTTCTCATTCAGCACTGCAGGAAAAATATAATTTCCAGGTTCTAATTTGGCCTTAGAAAACCAGTAAAATCTACATTTTTTTTTCATATTAATTTGTCAATATTTTAAATGTTTAATAAAGGGGCAAAAAGTCATAAACAAAAATCTGAAAATTTATCTATTTATTTTTTTGCGGAGCATTTGGTGTGTAGGTACAGTTCAAATAAAAATTTTGGTGTTCAACTTTGCGTTTTAAAAATACAACTGTTCATTTTTCGTTTTGGAATTACGGGTTAAATAAGGAAAAACGAATGGACACAAAAGTACACTGACCGTTTAGACATAATAGGCCTACGAGACAGAGTTCTTTATTAAATTCATAAAAGAAACAATAATTACAGGGATACTGGATTCTAAACCTCAAAGAAATGCCACAATCAAGACCTCGGAGCAGAAATGAGGGAGAAACAGCGAGGAACTCCTTAGGCTATATGTGCCGTTCTCAGTTTAAGGGTCTTTCCCTGCCATTAATGCTTGGATAACACACCACGTCTCCTTCCATTAATAATAATAATAATAATAATGTCTAGTGCGTGGCTGATATAGGCTATAAACCTACCAACATCTGTTACCATGATTTTTGGAATGACTTATCGCGAGAGGAAAAAAATACATTTTAGTCGCATAACATCGGTTAATGGAAACGCCGTCATTTCGCAATAGTTTTTTATCGACATTTAGAAAAAAATCGCAAAAGTTTTGCGCAAATCTGTAATGGAAACGCGCTTTCTGTCTCGCGTGCGCGCTCGCTCTAGTAACTAATTTGCGGCAGAGATGGGGACTCGAGTTTGAGACTCGGACTCGAGTGCGACTTAAGTCGCACACACAGTGACTTCAGACTCGACTTGAGACTCGTCCTCGAAAGACTTCAGACTCGACTCGGACTCGAGCTGCGGGACTCGTGAACAATGTTTATTTTTAGGAAACGTCTGATGAGCTGTCTGTTATTTCCCTCCCTCCGACCCGTTACCTAAAACCTGCCTACATAACACGTACTACGTGCGCGTGGCCACACATGAGAGGACAACAAACAAACATGTCGACTGCACCGGCCGCTGCTGTGCCATTTATCGTAAGCTTTGTGTTTAAAAACTTAAAACAAGACGGGCCAAATAAAAGAAGCGCTCAATGCAAAATATGCGGTATCTGCGCGCATGCACCTCAAGGTGTTCCATGAGGGAGAGAGAGCGTGAGAGGTATGGGTGAACGAGAGAGAGAGAGAGAGAGGGGGACGTGCGAGAGGTAGTGCGGCGCGAATGCGCTACGGCGCTCTGCAATCAAATACGATTTTAAATAGGCTTAGTAAAAAATAAAATAAAAAATCGAAAATTAATGTGTGGCGGTCAGCCAGTGTTGATATTGTGGTGGGCCGCCACAAATATATGAACGTATGAGGAACCATACATCATTTGGTTCCAATAGTGTTTTGCATTTAGCTACACTGTGATGTTTTGCACTATGTCAATTTTGGTGCTGTGAGGTAGGCTATAACATTTTCTATATTTGGTCTTATGGCTCCAGCTCCACAGAGCCAGCACAATAGGAGCCAAGGCCTTTCATTATAATTCAGCAACAGACATGAGAGTCTTTTTTCTTCAGAACCTCAATTTTTACAGATGCAGATATTAACTTAAAAGTAAAGCATTCTTGGTGTTTTTGTCATGTTGAAATAGCCTGTTTAGACTGATTATATACCTAAATCAAAGCTGATACTGTATGCTAATAGATAAAGGAGTCATAATAACATTACATGCTTTGAATTCCTTATATGTAGCTATGAAGTGTTCTAAGCAGCCTGGATGGGTCGCTGTACGTGATGCAACACTTATTATAACCACAAGAGACTTGAGACTTGACTTGGACTCTAGTTCAGAGACTTGAGACTTGACTTGGACTCTAGTTCAGAGACTCGTGAGCATCTCTGATTTGCGGCATAACTAGTCGATCATGAGTGGCTCAAAAGGTAGATATATAGATAAACTCATCTTCCAGGCATTTGACCGACCAGGGGTTCGTTTCCCAAAGCCAACTATGGTCGCAAGTTCCGTCGTTACCAATAGAGTTCAATGGAAATTGCGATCATAGTTGGCCAACGATGCTTTGGGGAAACGCACCCCAGGTTGACACTTCAGCGTGAGAAAACGGGGGTGTGGCGTGTGAGCCTGTGAAACCAAATGCGTGTGTCTCACGGCCAATGCGTGAGAGTTGGCAGTCTGACCTGTGAAAGGTAATTCCCAGAGATCTGGTCTGGATCATACGACGGTTTGTAAAACCTCAAAATAGTCAAGCACCTTTTCTTCAGTCCACTTATGAGAGTTACAGCAAGTTGCCCGGCGAATATGGCGGCGCCGTTGACGTACGATCCAGCAGCCAATGGGGCGTCTATATATTTATGTCTATGGTCAAAACAGTGTAGATGCAAGGAGAAAATAAACATGTAATGACAACTTTAACAAACCAATTTGTATGTCAGTAAATACCAGGTGTAAATCCTTAATGCCTTAATATTAAGAGTCTGTATTCGTGTGTGTTCTTTTATTAACATAATTGTTTAAGTTTTTTTTTTTTTTGTTTAATCAGGTGATGTAAGTCCATTAACTCTCACTCTGACTGACTCTCTTAACACTGAACTACTGAACTAGAGCTGATTGAGACGCACACAGAAAAACTGAGACACTATTGTAAAGATGGCGTTTATTAAAGAGGAGAGTGAAGAAATGAAGATTGAAGAAGCATTCAGAGTGAAACAAGAAGATACTGAGGAACAAACAGGTTGGTTTCATTCTCAAAGCTGAACTCTGTCATTTGATAATGTCAAACTCTACAGAAATTAATGATATTTTGAAGAATTAAAACATTAAACCCAATATCTACTTCTGAACTGAAACAAGGAAAACCATTTATTTCTATCACTTAATTATGCAACATTAACAAAGCATGGACGCTAGGGATAGGCATTATTAATCGACGATCGATAATTGATCATTAAGAATTTCGTCGATCATGTTAATTTGTTATCGATAAAAAAAAAAAAAAAAAAAAAAAAATCCTTTCCTCTAAATCCTCGCTTGCCTGGCTTATGCTACTCCGAGCTATGTCTGAACTTTGTATTTTGAGCACTTCTTGCGTTGCTTTTGCCTCTTCACGATGACTCGCTTGGTTTAGTCCTCAGTTGTAAGTCGCTTTGGATAAAATCGTCTGCTAAATGACTAAATGTAAATGTAAATGTAATATGGTTGCGTTGCGTAATGTGAGCCTTGAAGCAATGAACCGCTGGATTGCACCACTGCAGACGGGTGGAAAGTGAACGGAATAAGTTGTTTCCCGGGCTGGTCAAGTTAGCGCAGAGGTACCTGTGCATCCCGGCAACGTCAGTCCCCTCAGAGCGGGTGTTTTCGGCGGCTGGACTGAAGAGTTTGTTTACACTCGACCTCGACGCGTCCGCACAAGCACGAGCAAAGGTGCGCGAGGCAAAAATGACGTCATTGCGGTATTCGGCGTTTTACAGGCGAGCGCGTGGAGTATAAACGCCTCGTCCGTTTGCGGAGACTCACGCTGCAGAGCCAGGCAAAAGTATAAACGAGGCTTGACGGTCACCATGTTGCGGTCGCGTCTGACCCCAGGCCCAGTCCATGTCATCAACATGCTTATCTTTCTCAACAAAAATCAGTAGACTGGTGCAGAAGTTTTATGTGAGTTAATAGATATTTTTTTTGAGGCTTTGTTAAGTAGCCTAATTTGTTGCTAGGTAGGCTAATCTCTCTCACACTCTTTCTCGACTTCGTACCTTGGATAGTTTTGAGTTACATTGAGTATTATTATGTTTTTGGTTAAGTTATTGTTTAACATGATTTTTTTTATTATTATTTTGGAACAAACGATCGGGTCTCTGTTTGAGGACGCCAACTCGCAGCTGCAGGTTTTGTTGCTTTTTAGAGCACCGCAGCGCATATTTCAAGTTTAGCCGAATGTCCAGTTTAACTGCCGCAAGTTGATTATCTTGTAATAAAGATCTCATCGAGGAAAAACACGCTGTATTTTTGTATTTTCATTGCATTTTTAATTTATAAAAAGTTAAATAAATAATTAATTTTAATATATAAAAAATATTAATGATTAATCGATAGTCGATCGTTAATTCTCCCGACGATCGACTAAGAAAATTTAATCGAATGCCCATCCCTAATGGACGCTACAGTAACTAAAATCCAGAGGGTCAAAACATTTTACACATTACCATAATAAATATATCCTGAACATAATAGCAGTAAATATGTGATGACTCAACCATAAGCCAATCTTTTTTTTCTACTCATCTCAAAAGAGCTCAATATCTATATAACTAGTGTCTTGTTAAAAAAAACTTAACTGTCCTAGAAGAAAAAATCATTTTTCCAGGCAGTTTGATTGAAAGCAACTGGAGGCGTCAATATTTAACATTGACATAATAATACTTATTAGGAAATATTTGGGTGGCAGTGGGAGATTCAGCTATAAATGTTGGCAACACTTTACAATAAGGTACATTAGATAACTACATTAATTAGCACAAACTAATAATGAACTGCACTTATACAGCATTTATTACAACATATATCTTGTTAACATTAGTTAATGCACTGTGAACTAACATGAACAAGCAATGAACAGCTGTATTTTTATTAGCTAGCGTTAACAAAGATTAACAAATACAGTAACAAATGTATTGCTCATGTTAGTTAATACATTACAATAAGGTTCATTAGTTAAAGTGTTACCTAAATGTTTATTTAGAAATGCAATGAATGCAATGTTGTCTCCTTTTGTGCAATGATGCACATGGAAGATAATATTCAAGTTAAGGCAAGTCACCTTTATTTACATAGCGCTTTTTACAATACAGATTGTATCAAAGCGCTTCACAGTGATAACATGAAAACAATATAACAAAGTTTGTTTCTAAAACAAAATTGCGTCAACGTCCACCTTAAGTAAGGCAGATCAATAATATTATTGAATATTAAATGTCCCCAACTAAGCAAGCCAAAAGCCAAGGCAACAGTGGCAAGGAACCAAAACTCCATCAGGTGACAGAATGGAGAAAAAAACCTTGGGAGAAACCAGACTCAGTCGGGGGGCAGTTCTCCTCTGGCCAACGAAGGAACAGTGCATGATTCGGGCAGCATTACAAGTCAGATTGGATCGGAACATTTAGAGTATTTTAGAGTATTTTTTGGAAGTCCAAGTAATCACGCCGGTCTTAAGACGAGTTGTTGAGGATCATTGCCGTCCACCATAGAGAGTCCATATCGCCCGTGTTGAGTCGTCACTTCATAGGCTTTGTGATTGGAGCATCTGAAGTCTCCATGAGAGGCTGGATACAAACTGGAGCTGACGAACGCCATTTTCTCGGGACTCGCGTCCCGAGATAACAGCAGAAAAGCAAAGGGAAAATAATTAGCGTAGCTGCTGTTCATAATGATGATTTCCATAACACAGGCGTAAATGATAAAACATGAAGACAGTGACTCTTGCGTCCCAAAATCACCCCCCTCCGTCCCCCACTCAACTCAGCCTTGCTTACTGACCTCTACGTCCCTCCTGCTGCTGAGACCTAACCACAATCTCACAATCTCTCCGCAACCCAACCATACGCGCCAACCCGTTGACTAAGGCTGTCAAACCCCACTGGTGCGTTAATATGCAGTTTCAGTGGACAACGGTTCCGTATGGCATACTACCTACCGCAACACAATATCTGCCCAACCACCCGTCATTCACGCAATATACACAGGAACGTAATGACTGCAAATACTATGCAACCTATACAGATAACCTACAGTCTCTTCAAGTTTTATAGTATTAAATGCATTTGATCTGATTCAGCAGTATTATAAAAGGTAAGCATTATGTAAATGCTTGGCTAAAGAGATGCATCTTTAATCTAGTTTTAAACTGGGACAGCGAGTCAGAGCCTCGAACAATATCAGGAAGGCTATTCCAGAGTCTTGAAGCTAAATGTGAGAACGCCCTCCCTCCTTTAGTGGACTTAGATATCCTAGGAATGACCAGAAGCCTCGAATTTAGTGATCTTAAAGAACGCGATGGATTGTAGGGCGATAGAAGGTCCATTAAATACACAGGAGCTAAACCATTTAGGGCTTTATAGGTCAGTAATAGTACTTTGTAATTGATACGGAACTTGATAGGTAACCAGTGTAGAGATGATAAAATTGGTGTTATATGATCATATTTTCTTGACCTAGTAAGAACTCTAGCGGCTGCATTTTGCACTAACTGTAGCTTGTTTATTGAGGATGCAGGACAACCAGCTAATAAAGCATTACAGTAATCTAGTCTCGAGGTCATGAATGCATGAACTAACTTTTCTGCATCGGAAACAGATAGCATGTTACGTAATTTAGCAATGTTTCTAAGATGGAAAAAGGCTGTTCTTGTAACATATGAAATATGATTTTCGAAAGACAAGTTGCGGTCTAGTATAACTCCCAGGTCTTTTACCGTAGAGGATAAAGTAACAGGACATCCTTCTATATTAAAGTTGTATTGTAAGTGGTTTTGTGGATAGTTTTTTGGACCAACAAGTAATACCTCCGTTTTATCTGGATTTAGTAGCAGGAAATTATGCGTCATCCAGCATTTTATATCTTTAAGACACTCTGTCAATTTTGATGAGTTAGTGTTTTCATCTGGCCGTGATGAAATATATAATTGATTGTCATCAGCATAACAGTGGAAATTAATTCCATGTTTTCTTATAATATTACCAAGTGGCAGCATATATATTGAGAATAGCAGAGGGCCTAACACCGATCCTTGCGGCACTCCATAGTCTACTGACGATATCTTCGATTTTTCCCCATTTAAACAAACAAAATGGTAACGGTCTGATAAATACGATCTGAACCAGCTCCTCCGCTATTCAGATCCTCTTAAAATTCAGAGGGCCAAAAAATGCTTAATTTACAACCAATAAATAAGTTAACAAAATTCTAACAAAACATTTGTATTTTTTACAAGGTTGCGTGAGCAAATATAACAGCTAGTTATTTTATAACAAACTAACAATAGATGTCTTAAAACTGTTTAAATTTTTATTAGTGACACAAACAGTTCAAATCAAAGACACAGATTGAGCACTAAAGAAAACCTCCGTTGTGACTTTCACAGCCTCCGTTGTAAATTTACCATCATAAGTTATTCAAGGATGAGAGTTTCTTCTCCTGAACTCCATGTAGCAGCATAATATTCTTCATGTTATATGTATATTAATTATGTAAATAATTAACCATTGGTCTTCAATAGTTTCATTTATTTGTAGATCACAGCCACAGCTGGTTTACATACACCTTGCAGAATCGGCAAAATGTTAATTATTTTAACAATATAAGAGGGATCATACAAAATGCATGTTATTTTTGTATTTAGTATTGTCCTGAATAAGACATTTTACATAAAATATGTTTGAATATAGTTCACAAGACAAAAAAAAAAGCTGAATTTATAAAATTAAACCCGTTCAAAAGGTTACAAAAAAAGAGCCCCTAAAGAAGAGCCCCCTAATGGTAATGGGAGAATATTTTTCAAATCTTTTGCGTTACCACTCAAAACCTATTGTGAGCTCGGACAGACACTTCGTGTTTAATGTCCCGCTGGCAGTGTTTCAGAACTCGGCATGTTAACAATGAAGCGTTTCATAGTGTTTGAACTTGGACTCAAATATAAAGCAATGCAGTCAGTGCTTAACTCAAGGAGTTAGTTTACTTTTACATTTAGTCATTTAGCAGATGCTTTTATCCAAAGCGACTTACAAATTAGGACTAAATTAAAGCGAGTCATCGTGAAGAGGTCAAAAACAACGCAAGAAGTGCTCAAAATACAAAGTGCAGCCATTGCTCAGAGTAGCATAAGCCAGACAAGGGAGGATTAAGGGAAAAGGAAAGAGTTTTTATTTAATTTAATTTTTAATTTTTATGAGGTTAAGTGCTCAAGGAAGAGATGAGTTTTCAGTTGTCTTTTGAATGCTGTCAGGATTCTGCATTCCGGATGAGGGAGGGGAGATCATTCCACCAGCATGGAACCGTGAATGAGAATGTTCTAGAGAGTGATTTTTTGGCTCTCTGTGATGGTACCACGAGCCGTCGCTCATTGACTGATCGTAAGCTTCTGGTAGGGATGTAGACTCGTAGGAGCGACTGAAAGTAGGAGGGAGCTGAGCCTGTGATAGATCTGTAAGCAAGCGTCAATGCCTTGAACTTGATGTGAGAAGCGAGTGGTAGCCAGTGCAGAGAGATGAACAGAGGAGTGACGTGGGCTCGTTGAAGATGAGACGAGCTGCAGTGTTCTGAATCATTAGTAGAGGTTTAGTACCACATGATGGAAGTCCAGCCAGAAGAGCATTGCAGTAATCAAGCCTAGAAATAACCAGGGCCTGGACAAGAAGTTGTGTTGCATGCTCAGTTAGGAAAGACCTGATCTTCCTGATGTTGTGCAGTCCAAACCTGTATGATCGAGCTGTCTTTGTAATGTGGCCTGTGAAGGTCAGCTGATCATCAAATATTACTCCCAAGATTTCTGACCGACGTTGATGGGGTGATTGAGGATGAACCTAGCTGGACGGTGAAGTCGTGCTGTAGAGACGGATTGGCAGGGAGGACGAGAAGCTCAGTCTTTGCCAGGTTGAGCTGCAGGTGATGTTCCTTCATCCATGCCGAGATGTCCGCCAGACAGCTTGAGATCTGTGCAGCTACTGTGGGATCATCTGGTTGAAATGAGGGGAAGAGCTGTGTGTCATCAGCAAAGCAATGGTAAGAGAAACCATGTGCCTGTATAATGTGTCCCAGTGATGTGGTGTAAATGGAGAAGAGGAGCGGTCCAAGCACTGAACCCTGGGGAACCCCTGTGGTCAGTTGATGTGCTTTGGATACCTCATCTCTCCACGTGACCCTGAAGGACCTACCTGTGAGATAGGACTCAAACCAGTGGAGAGGGGCCCGCGCCCTGGAAAGCGCCTGTTGACCGTCACCTTGTCCGAGAAGAGTGTCGTCCAGCAGGAGCGACGAGCAGGAAGGTCTGAGAGACCATGGAGCTCTTTGTTTGAGTGTATATATATATATATCTTGGCATTTTCCTCCAGAAGTTGCCCAATGATGAGAGGGTGGACAGAAGGATCTGATGATTCACAGTGTCGAAGGCAGCAGATAGATCCAAGAGGATGAGAACTGAAGATTTGGAAGCAGCTTTTGCGGTCCGTAGGGCTTCTGTGACTGAAAGCAATGCAGTCTCGGTTGAATGCTTTCTAGAAGCCAGATTGGTTGACATCCAGCTGGTTGTTCAGAGACAGGAAGGAACTTTGTTGAAAGCAACTCGTTTAAATGTTTACGCAATGAATGGTAGGAAAGAGACTGGTCTGTAATTCTCTACAAGTGATGTGTTTAATGTTGTTTTTTTTAAGCAGTGGAGTTACCCGAGCCTGCTTAAATGCTGTAGGGAAAATGCCCATATGGAGGGATGAGTTGATGATGTGTGTGAGTGCTGGTAGAAATGTGGGAGAGATGGCTTGTAGAAGGTGTGAGGGGATGGTATCTAGAGGGCAGGTGGTAGGATGATTGGAGAGAAGTTTAGATAGAGAAGAGAGTTAAAGGGTTAGTTCGCCCATTTAAGACATGAAGTTGTATGCAATCCTTACCAGCACTATAGTGCATACACACTGACCCACTCTGTTGTCACCTCCCTGGTCAGAGTTCTGGCCGCTGGAAGTTTTTCAATAAAGTACTCCCGGATATTTTCCGGGCCACAAAACTGTGCGTTTTTACGTGAAAAAATTATTTGCGTTTCAAAGCTTGATTAATTTACCACACAAAAAACACGCCGGTCAAAATTCATACCTCAGTTTTAATGGCACTATTTTCTATCCATTTCTATCAATCCGCGCTGCTGTCAACGTCAACAGTGCGCACGTCGGCGCAATAAGGCATTGAACATTTGAAGTTTAAAACAGCTTTATTATAATGTTTAACTGGATGCAAATGTTTGTTTTTGTGATTAAAATAAATGTAAAATATTACCCTAACATCCATCTTCATGTGCGCGGAAATTTGTTTATGTTGCTGTAACACGTGCGTGCTGCATATTTGGCTACATGTGGCTGGCAGCGCAACGATGGAAGACGTTAAAAAGAAGTTGGCCTCAGGAGATTTTAAAACCAGCCTAAACATTGAAGGATGGATTATGTGAATAGATGCCATGTTACAGTTTTATTAGCCACACAGTTTTCGAGAAAAATGGTGAGAGTGATTTTCATTTCAATAAGCTGCATTTGTGTTACGTTAATGTTTTGTTCTGTTAGCTTGGGCAATTTTTGGTAGACCTAGCTTTGTTCATTTAATTTCAATTGGCTATTTGTTTGGGCCTCTTGTGCGCGCCTGTGTTAAACGCGCTTTGTTGGCCGTGTGCGGCGCACGCTGATGCGTTGCGCACATCTGTAAACATTTCCGAATGCCTTCCAGTTGCTAAATAAAAGCGGGCTTTCTACACAAACAAACGTATGTGTCATTAGTATGAGAAAAAAATGAGATTTTTAACTGTGTCAGGCTCCGACATAAATATCTTAATGCCTGTCGGGCTCGGGTCGGGTTCGGTTACTGCCCTGTCGGACGCGGACCGGGCTCGGACAGAAAAATGCGGCACTCTAATTCACATCCAGAGATGAGAATTGCAAGGGTGAGGGAAGAGAAGATGACACAGCAGAGGAAAGATGGGAGGGAGAGAGTGAGCGCAGGTTTCGTCTGAAAGTAACTGGTAGATTAGTAGTATTGCACTGCCTTCTGTGCATTATAAGAGAGCGTTGTCGAAAGACAACAGGAATGTATTGAAAGCACATGTTGAGTAGGGGTAAATAAGATAAAAGTGTGAAAGGAAAGGGAGAAGAAGATACTTAAGTGCCTTACTGGTGTCCTTGCTCAGTGGAGTCGCACAGGTAGAGTCAATGGTTGGCAATATATTCACAGATTCGAACTTCCCGAATCAATATTCGTGAGCTAAACGATGTTTAAACACAAATGACACCAATTTACAATCACAGTAACGTAAACAACAAGCTACAACCCAATTTTCCTCAAAATGAACTTTATACTATAAATTAATCTCTGAGCAGGCGGAGTCAGTTGTATCAGTTGTTTTTCAATTTAATTCAAAGATTTAAATCAAGCTTTCTTGAGTTGTATAAACTTAAACTAAAACTTAAACTTGAGCAACAAAATCAACACATTGTAAAAACATAAATACAATGAGTGAACAAACATTGAGGTGAGAGAAACACCCCAATGCCCGAAGTGGCGGAATTCAGAAATTCTTTACGTTTTTCTGCAAAACTGAACAGTTGAGAGAACACAATTTTTCTAATAGGAACGTGCTTAAACACAGGTTAACTTGTATTTCTCTTTTTTTGCCTTAGACCTGATGCAGCTGAAAGAAGAGAGTGAAGAACTGAATGAAATGGAAGAAAAAGATCAGTATGAGAAACATTGTGATTTCATGAATGGAGAAAAATCTTTTAGTTGCTCACGGATCAAAAAGGCTTCTTCACGAAAAAGAGGTCAAAAGACAGGAGCTACAAGTAATGTCAACTGCCCTCAGTGTGGAAAGAGTTTTGGTAAACATGGATACATTAAAGTTCACATGAGAACTCACTCTGGAGAGAAGCCTTACTCCTGCCAACAATGTGGAAAAAGTTTCACTCAAAAAGGAAGCCTTAAAGTCCACATGAGAATTCACACTAGAGAGGACCCTTACAAGTGCAAACAGTGTGGAAAAGGTTTCGCTGGAGAACGAAACCTTAAAGTCCACATGAGAATTCACACTAGAGAGAGTCCCTACAAGTGCAAACAGTGTGGAAAAAGTTTCACTAAAAAAGCAAGCCTTAAAACCCACATGGAAATTCACACTGGGGAGAAGTCTTACACATGCCAACAGTGTGGCAAAGAATTCCTTCGAAAAGGATGCCTTAAAAAGCACATGAAAATTCACACTGGAGAAAAGCCCTACACCTGCAAGCTGTGTGAAAAGTGTTTTACACATAAACACACCCTTGATTTCCACATGAAAACTCACACTGGAGAAAAGCCTTACACCTGCAAACTGTGTGAGAAGAGCTTCTCACGAAAAGATAGTCTTAAGACTCACTTGAGAATTCACACTGGAGAAAAGCCGTTTGTATGTGCTCAGTGTGGAATGAATTTCAATCGTAAAGAAACCCTTAATTCCCACATAAGAAGACACACTGGAGAGAAGCCTTACATCTGCAAACTGTGTGGGAAGAGCTTCTCACAACAAGGTAACCTAAGGACCCACATGAGAAGTCACACAGGAGAGAAGCCATTCGTATGTGGTCAATGTGGGAAAAGTTTCTGCATTAAAGTAAAGCTTAATATCCACATGAGGATTCACTCGAGAGAAACTGTTTAAATGTCATTAGTGTGTATCTGTGTATATCTATGTTCACACTGCAACTGAATGTTGGCCAAATCTGATCGTTCACCTTCTTGAATACTTATTTTATTGCATTCTTATATTCTTTATACCAGTGTTCTTCAACCCTGCTCCTGAAGGACCCCCAACACTGCACATTTTCTTTGTCTTTATCACATGGGTTAATGAGCTGATGAGTTGAATCAGGTGTGTTTGAATAGGGAGACAAAGAAAATGTGCAGTGTTGGGGGTCCTTCAGGAGCAGGGTTGAAGAATACTGCTTTATACTTTGACTTTAGGCTTTTTATTTTCTTTCTCTTTTCTATAGTCAAGTATTGAACAATTTCAATTGTATGGTGACGTCACTCCATTCTGAATATTGACACCTTAAAAATCAAAATATTAGTTTTACTATGAAATGCCAAAATATGAATAAAAGAGTGCACATAAAAGGACATAAACTAAAGATAAATTAAATAATGCATTGCAATGTTTATTTCATTTAGTGAATGATTGCACAGGTAAGCATAAGTTGCCAAACTTGATCATGACTACTGTTGGGGCTTATCTTTTAAATTCTGGAAGCTGGTTTCAGGGCCAAAGTTGCTCATCCCAGATTCACACAATGTAGATTGCAGCTTTAAAAAGGGCCACCATCTCCACAAACTCAAAGTTTAGTTTTTTTGTGTTTGATGACACATTTGACCCTGGTGGGACAGGGGTTGTAAACAGCAGAAACCCCAGTAATAAATTAACACTGCTCAATGTTACTTTTTAACATTCTTGAGTGTGGATTATATAAACACTGTGCAGTGTTGAAGTTAATGAGATAATTAAGCGATGATTGACCATTAGTGTAGACACTTGCTGTAAACAAACAGAATCACTAAAAGAAAGGGGGAATTTTGCGGTTTTATTTATTTAATTTATTTGAGACCGGTGTGTTTTATAAGGGTTGGAACTAAAGTCTGCAGGACACTGGCCATTCAAAACTGGAAATGAAGAGCCATGACTTACTGTATCATATTATCCAAAAGACAGGGTACTTGATCAGTGAGATTCCTTGAGCAGATTCAAAAACACAAGCCAAGTAATAAAGGTGCACAATCCCATGGCTGAGGAGAACTCAGCAGATGTCTGTATAGTTATAGAGCAGGGTATTCAACTAAAATTTAAAGAGGTCCAGTTAGAGAAAAATTCTTGAAGATCATAATGTCCAACTATTTAGTGTGATATATATTTAAGTAGCCTAGTAGTTGTATCAACATCTGTATGTAATCCATACCTGACTGTCGAATCAAGGGCTGCATTTCAAATTTAGAGAACATAAATAAAATGTGAACATTGTGAATGTTCAAATAAAGTGCTTAACTTCAGAAAAATAAAATAAAGGGAGGAAAAGCTTGAATTTCCCCTTTTCTGTTTCACATCTTGACTCAACAGTCAAACAATTTGAGACTACATATTTTCTGTGTTTTGTCTCATAATGGTGTTTCACATTGGCACTTTTAATAAGTGCCATGCTTTCTGAACATATGAGACACACTGGTTTAGTGCTCCCATTGGGAAGTATGAAAAGAAATGAGTCTGTCCATTCCGGATTAAATGCTCCATTTTCGCTGTCCACTTTTCTTTTTTTGGAGAGCGCCATTTGTACCTTATTTTTCTCTCCCTTTCTCCGCCTCACTTTCGCAATGCTGTCTGTACGGACCAGTACGTGCTTGCCTCGTAGAGGCGATTTGAGCGTGCTCAGCGCACTAGCTGCTAGCAACCCGAGGCAGTTGATGTGCCAATGCAGTTGAACTTGGGCCAGAACTGAATCGCATAGCCGAGTCTGATGGTCTGAACGAGCCAGTGAGACGGGCTGGGGGTGCGCTAGCTAGGCCCCCAGAGACCGTAAAAACGGGACCAGAGAAACCAGACATACCTGCAGTGGGGCAGCCATGTGGAACGCAGGGAGCCAACTCAGGGTCTGAGTGTGCAGTGCAACACTTACCTGGTTCCACGGTTGGGCAGAGTGTATATGAGGAGGCTTCCTCGCGTCTTCAAAATGCATGCTGCTGCTCACTGGCGATAGGAGTGGGGCCTGAGGGTGGCAAGGCATAGCGACACGCACCGCCAACCGTGCCCTCTTGGGACCCAGAGATAGAGGAAACTACTCTTTTATTGAGAATTTGAAACAAAAAGAAATAAATAACTGAACAAAGGATTCTCCACCTGGTCCTCCTCGGGGGAGGGAGTGATGCAGTCACCATCTCCTGAAGAGCTGCTCCCTCCATCTCTGGTGTCGCCCGTTTCAGGGCCGTTTGCTCTTGTGCATACAGTCTGTTTTGGACTGGCTGGGTGGCCTTCATGCGACCAGCTCCCACTCTGTGGCCTGGGTGGAGGCTGCTGCTGAGGATGAGTGGGAGTGGAGGCAGCCGCAGGGGGACTGCAACGAGTGGAAGGCTGGAAGCAACAGCTGCTTCTGTGCAGCTGAGAACTGCTGGGCAAAGTTCTTAACATTGTCGCAGAAAAGGCCGGCCTGGGAGATAGAGTCAAGAAACCAATACTTGTCGGCATGTCGCATATCCGCCAGGTTCAGCCAGTGATGGCATACCTGGACCACTAGTGTGGACATCGTCTGGCCCAGGGGGCGAGCAGTGACTTTCATCGCACGTAGGGCGAGGTCCGTCAATGTGCGCAGCTTCTGCAGAAGCCCTGGGTCAGCACTACCCTCTTGCAATTCTTTAAAGGGGACATAACATACACAGTTTCTGCCATGTTCTCATGTTAATCTTGAGTACCTATAGAATAGTACTGCATCCTTCATATCTCCGAAGAGTCTTTAGTTTTATCAGATTTATAAAAGACAGATAGGCTTTTTTCGAAAAGAATCGCTACAGCATGACTCCTGGAGGCGTGCCGTGGGCGGAGCTAAAGAGTTTTTTTTTATCCCTGGATAACATTTGATTCACTATAAGTGCTTTTTTTTTTACATTATATGCACTTATGCGTCGATTGCCAACAAAACACAGACATTTGGTGTTACTTACCGCCTGCAATTACGACTCATGACTGGGATTTAGTGCTGGAACTGCTCCATCTTTCAGTTTCAAATGATTTGCAAATTAAGCGTTGAACTGGGCTAGTTTATAAAACATTTGTCACTGAAATGCCGGGAACAAACAAACTGTTCCCCTGATGCTAGGTTCTTTGGGAAGCTGAACAAGGTTATCTTTCCCTCACAACCAAAAACACACTTATTTTGGTGACATTGTTGATTTCATGGTCTAAAAGTAAAATGACAGCACTGCCGACGGCGTCCGGACCGTAACCTGAACGAAGCATGTTGATGGGCATTGCTCTTGCTCTGGTTGATGTGTGCACGCGCTCTTCCAGGAGAAGTGAACGGACAAGAACTTGCAGGTCTTGGATGGGTGACGTGGATTACCCCTCCAGGAGGCAGTGCTCTTTGGACAGAATTGCATCGCAACTGCTCAACGTACCCCTTGGCCGCCCCACCATTGAGGGTTAGTGAGGGAGGGGGGGGGGACGAGGCACCGGACCGGTTTCTGGCAGATAAAGGTGTCCTCTCCATGCAGTTCCAAAAAGAAAGGTACCGGGGCGATGCACTGAGAACCAGTCGTCCAACCTCAAGGGTTCAGGACACGGTGGAGGCCTCCACTTGAGCCCAACTCTCTCGTTGGCCCGGGAAAGCATAGCCATCAGCTCTGGGTCAGGCTTGGGTAACGCTACTCTCCCCGAAGAGGGCAACACAGCCAAGTCTTTATGCCCGGAGCGGCCAATGAGATGCGGCTCAACATTAAAATACTTGCTGTTGTTTGCTGTCATCATTCTGCAGCGCGCTTTCAGAAACCCTCCACCTTCCCCAGGTCCACCTGTATAGATCTGCTACAGGGGTATGTTCAATGTCTTACCTGCCTTTGTATCCAGTAGTGTGGAAGGTGCATACAGAGGTTAATCTTCAACGGTGCAGAAGTGTGTGTCGATGGCTTCTAGGAGGGACTTTTTCATGGTTTTTAATCTAAGACTCAACCTCGGTTTCCGTGGAGAGGAGACATTTGAGACTGGTTACCTTTGGGATTTTGTCTGCCTGTTCATGTTTGTTATATCCTGATTGCACATTTGTAACTGTCAATATTATGTTAAGTGTCAGTGGGTTCTTGAAAGACTTTGCTCAACAGAATTTGCTACTTCTCAAGCATCTCTGGACCGATCGGTCTGAGCAGCATCGCTTCAAGTCGAACACATATTTGGACTGAATAGAGTGGCCCCTATGGATAGGGCCTATTGTCACCGATAATATGTTTGTATCATGCTTCAGAGACAACACTGTATTGTCAAGTGCCTAACATAGTATAACCAGAAAGAGCTTTATTTGCAATAACAGTAATACAGTATTTTCTTTGCCAATATATTTTTTAATTACTTGCACGTCATTTTGATCGAATTAATATATTCCAATATCGATCCAGCATACTGCAATCAATTAGCCTGGCAAGCCAGACCTACATCAAGATGTTAGGTCTGGGAACTCGCAATTGGCATGCCTCAATCCGAGGGGCGGGATAAACGGTTGTCTATCAATATCTCTCTGCACGCAATAGGATAGCGCTACAACCAACCAGAACAACGAACTGCTGTGGATGAGTGAGTCCCATGCGTTTTCCCACCAGTGGAGCTAGTTGATATATTAAACTTTTGCCGTATCCGGTCGTCAAAACTCTGAACACATCTTCCTTTTTAAAGAATGGCTTAAGTGACGTTAACTCTTAACTCCAAGTCCTCCAGAGTCGCGGCCAAAGCCGATTCGAAAGACCGCTGTTCGCCAGCAGCATCTTGTTTGTTTTCAAGTAGCAGGGAAATCACCTATGGAAATCACGCGGAACCGTCACAACTCTGCTGTCATTATGTTAAGCCCGCCCACCAACTCTATACACGATGTGATTGGTCTGACCAGAGTTTGGTTTTTCCAGCTCGCAAGCCAACGGAGTGTTGCTAGACCACACTGGCAGCAAAATAATTTTTGCTGCCGCTAGGGTGTGTCTAGATTTCTAGGCTAGCAATCAATGTGCAACAAGTCTCATACCAGCCACCGAGTGAACGCACAGAGTAATGTTAACACGGCTTTCATATAGATAGATATATACACAACGGTTCTTTCTGGTTCTCGAATCTCCGCCCTATATTTGTGCAGTAACATCACTCTAACCATTTTAACGTTTGTATCACTCTGCCTGCGGCGACTGTCATGGCGGTCGAGCAAATCCACCATATTTTAAAGAAATACTACTGTTGTTGTGTCACAAAATGTAGTTTTAGGAGTTTTTTTAGGCGAGCATGTAGTTATTTAGACCTCAAATATGTGACTAATACATAATCATAGTGCTGTAAAGACTCTGCTTGGGTCTGATCAATGGGGAATTTGCATGTCATAATTAATAATTAATAACTAATAATTATTCATAGAGATTTGGATCAGCCCAGTCTTACATGTTAATAACTCTCCCATTAAGGGAGGCTTTGTCATTTTACCTGCGTGCATACATGTGTATCCCCACAATTAATCACAAATGAATTGTAAGTAATTATACAGACCACGTTTTACAAGACAGGTAAAATTAATTAGCTCAATTAATTTATAGAGTTGTGAAAACAAATTCTGTGGCCACAAGAATTAGCTTTCTTGCTCTATAAAGTTTACACATACCCGTCTGAGGTATTTCTGTAAAGAGCTCGTAACGTTATCGAAGCATATCAGTGACTTGGGTTATGAGCAACAGGCAATGAGTCAATCAAAAGGATATAATGTATTTAATGAAGCTGAACTACTTAAGCATTTACTACAATGATACATGTATTGACAAACATTAAACACAAACTAAGACGACGCGGGGCGTTTAGACAATTGGTACCCATGTAAACATGAGTTGGAGAGAGAGAGAGAAAGGGAGAAAGTTGGTGAGAGAGTTGGTGAGAGAGAGCGAGGGAGAGAGACAGAGCTGGTACAATTTCACCTCGACATCAACCTTTCTGAAACACGAAAACACATTCTTAATGCTCTGAAAACAGGGTAACCCAAATTTACTTGCATGTGGAAGGGTTCTCTCATGTGTTGCTGCGTTCCTTGAGCGGCCTGCATGGTCTAGCCGCGTTTTGGACGGCAGATCTTTTGTTCTCCGTGCGCGTGCGGCCCGCATGGTTTAGCTGCGTGCGTGAGCTGAATCCTTGGTTCCGTGGAGTCACGTGATGCGGCGCGAGTCTTTGAACAGCAGTCGGAAGTCTTTTAGGTCACGTTACCAACGGAAATAGTTCGGCTCAGGTCATTTCACTTCGTGGAAGTGAAACAAGTTGAGTACAGAAAACAGATCTTAGGCTAGAAAGTAAAGAAAAGATCCAGGATAGGACCTGATCCCCTGAGGGGACATCCGCGTGAATTACATGTTTCTGACGCACTGGAAAGTTCAAGAGAGAGTTGGGCGGAGCCGCGCTCCTACATTTATCACCTCGGAGAAATCCATCCCCTTCCTGTTCACTGGGCCAATCGGGGAATGGATGTTGCACGCGGGAACCCTTGGTTTATTGTCCTTTGTTTGGAAGAACGTGCCCCTCGTGGTAGAGGGGTGTGTTCAAGGAGGGTGTATAGTTTAACAGTTTGAATCTTCAATGGCGGTAAAACCTATTAAAAATACACTTTACTTTATATCTCTTTGCATATTCAGATAGCCCGTTCCATGAGCATTTTAGAGGTGTCAAACACATCATATGGAAGTCAAAGGAAAAATACAGAGGTATTTAATATGCATAAAGAAGGTATTTCTAATGTCTATTTATGGCGTGGCCAAACAAAGATATTTCACTGTGACATGGGGAAAAACACATATACATTTAACAAAATATATTCAATGGTTTTTATGTCTTTACCCAACAGAAATGTCCGTCTCTTTGTTCAGAGACATTCTGCGACATTCCGATGGGTTATAAACTTTGTAACAGGAGCTTCACTCGTGTGTTGGGGGAGGGAAGGGCTCGTGTGTGTGTGTGTGTGTGTGTGTGTGTGTGTGTGTGTGTTACATTCAGTCTTTAGCAGGATGCATTTAGTTATTCAGATTCACCCTTTTAGCCCAGTCCTTACAGTCCCCCTTTTTGTCTGATGAAGTCCCTGTGTGGACTTAATCGGACAACAATCATCACAATGGACGGATGGCAGGTGAATCATGACTCATGCAGCAGGTGGTTATTAGGGCTGAGGATTCAGCTCTATGAGGTTCGAAGCTGCCTCTGGCCTGGTCTCTGACTTGGCACCCCCTTTTTGCGGGTTTCGTCCGAAACCTTTCGTGAGCTTGGCTGAAGATGTTTTGTATCTCGTTGAGTCTCATGTATAGGATGAAGGTCAAGCCCAGTGTCAGGGTGTGTCTGACTACCATAGAGGTACACCGTGCAGTGTCGGCTGCGGTCCAGGCTTGGACAACAGGTGAGGTAGTCAGAATGGGTAGTCGAGACAAAGCTTGGAGAGCTGTGTCGATAGGAGCAATGTCAATTAGCTGGGATCACCCCCCTTTCGCAAACCACAACTCCCGTTCTGGAGTTAGGGTGAAAGTGTGGTACCTGGAGAAGGATGGGATTTCCAGTTTTAATTTGTACTCTTTGCATGGAAGATGGTATCATGCCAGGTCGTCAAGGTGAAGGATGGCACTTTCCGGTGCTTGGATTCACAGGCTCTAGTGGAGCGAGGTGACACAGGTGTCAGTGTCATTCTGGTCGTAAGTGAGTGCAGCTGTGCGCACAGGAGTGTTAGCGAGCCGCCTGTCACTTACACTCTCTGCTTGGGTCTTGATGCCTTGAGTGCGTAGCTTGGCTTCGGCAGGGCAGCGGGTGTCGCTGATCTGCAGCCCGCAGATTCCGTCAGTGTTGTCTCTGAGGAAAGGCTTGTTAGGGCAGAGATAGTGAATTTCTTTGGTCAATGTGCACACGTACGGGTTCGGAGCTTAGGACGGCTTTGTGTTGCTGTCGTTGCAGTCAACCCCGTCCGGCGTGTGGATCTTGATGTGAATGTTATTTTTCAAAATCTGACCTTGACAATGTTCTTGAGCCGGTGGATTCGGCTTGACTCTATGATGGGCAAGTTCGAGAGAAAGCCCCCCCCCCCTTCTCTGCTTGTGGTCGACGCAGAGAGGGATGGCACTACCCAGAGAGTAGGAAAGGTGTATTTGTAAAGAGTCAGTTGGCGTGGTGATGGCGGACGCCAGCACGGTTTTCACGAGGCTTAAGGGTATCAGGTGCGGTGGAATTCTACCCCTGGCGAGGCTGTCGATGGAGGAGTTCACCCCCTGCAGCAGGTTTGTCATCAGGGCTGTTACCAGCTGCGTTTGAGCAAAGTTATTCACAGTTCCCTTCAGTGTCTTGTCGATGGTCTGCAGGGATGCACTCTGTTGTGAGTGCTCTTTTATCTGTGGAATCTCAGTCTGAATTTCGGCTACATGCCGTCCCACGTTGGCGAGGTTTGCTGCATTCATGCTGGACATACAAGTGTTAAACAGAGTTCTGACGGCAGTGCGGCGGTGGTTGTGGCCACCTGCTCCGCTAGCGTGACAGTCATTTTCTCAAGTTGCTTGGGCATGTGTTCAACCACGGTCTCAGCGTGAGTGCGGGAGTCCTTTGTCCATCGGCACCTACCCAGCTGTATTGTGTTGTTACCCTGGGGTAGTGTTCTGTAGGCGTTGTGAGGATCAGGTGGCACATTCACTTTCTGAGTGCGCGTCCGGCAGAAAAGGAGTCCTGGTGCCAGACCTGGTGAGATGTCCGATTGCGGTTGCCCTCTGGTTGGCTGGAGGCACAGCAGCATCCTGGTAAAAGTGAAAGGGAGAGAGAAAAAGAGAAAGGGAGGAAAAATTTCGGCAGGTGTTGTCCTTGGTTGGCTCGGACAGTCCTTTCACGCCGGTATGCCACTTGCTTCGGTGTCTTGCAAGTGTCTCTGGTGCTGCGGCGTGCAGCGGCATACATTGGCATTACCCCCCTTTTGCACTGTGGCATCACAAGCTGTGGCGCGTGATGGCATCAGGTGCAGAACGCTGAATGTTGTTGAGTGCACGCAGCATGTGCTTGTTGACGCAGGTTGTCCGGAGCACCGGTTGTCGGTTTGTGCAGACGGCGTCCGTGGGTGGTTGGAGGGGTATGAGTGGAGGTTTCTCATAGTGTCCATTGTTTTGTCAGTCTTTGGTAAGCTGAAAGTTTAAGGTCAGGTTAGGCAGGGGCTCTGTGGCATTCTGGCACACTTGTTGTGAGTGATTAATGCGTGGCCCTAAAAGTTCAGAACTACTGCTTAATAGGTTCGTTAAGCATTTAGCATAAAGCTAAGTGTCTCTTGTGTCCTTATCTTAGCTGTGACTGTTAGGCTAAGTTTTGTGTGGTTCCGATGGTGCTTTCTTATTTAAATTCTGCTTATTGTCAATCCTCAGGACTCTAGTAGTGGTGTTGAAGGGTCACAAAACGAGTGCACCGGTTGAAATTAAGCCAAAATAACAAATAAGGGGGTCTGTTTCCTTTCTGGGCCCTATAGGAGATGGAACCACACTCGGACAAGAGAGGCCAAAAAAAAATTTAAATCATATAGATGACCTAATAGACCAGGGAATAGCTGCTTGCTATTATTATCAAGGTCAAAGGAATGAAATAATTAATGAGGAAAATAAAATAAAAATTAAAGCAAAATGGAATAAAATGATCAAACACAGGAATGATCTGAAGTCGAGAATAATCAGTGGCATTAGTGACTAAACTTTGGATTTGCTTTGATCAACACTTTATAGTGGGTTTTAGCGGTTGCATGTTCAAAACCACCTCGTGTGTGTCCCTCCAAAGGTTTAGTCAACATGCAGATGAAAATTCCTATGGTTATACAAATTCTTCTGTAGTTAGTTACGCAGTTTACATGTAGTTAAACTTAAGTTTAATTAACAGGGGCTCTGCGAAGTTAGTCTTCAACGGTTAGCAAGGAGTATTCCTAAACCAGTGAAGGTGAACTTTAGCTAATAAGAATTGCAAACACGGAAAGTGGATAATTAGAAACCCTAACTGGTGTTGAGGAAAGTATTCTAGAATACTTTGCCCTGTGGAACACAGGCGGTGATTAAGGGTTCAAGTAAATGAAGCTAGCTGCTAACTGTGGAAGTTATTTCGGTTAGCCTATGCTGTGCGGGAGCTAGGTTAGGTTAGCTTAGCCTAAGTTAGCTTGATGCTAAGCTAGGTTAGCTTAGCCTAAGTTAGCTTGATGCTAGGCTAGGTTAGCTTAGCCCAAGTTAGCTGGATGCTAGGCTAGATTTAGCTTAGCCACCCAGGCTGGTTTGTTTACAAAAGTGACATAACGAGTTAACACTTCCTGTGGCAAGTTGTTGTCATGGGAACCAGAGCATGTCAGAACAATTCAACAGTACTTGAAGAATGTCTGTACATTTTACATGAATCACACACGTTTTAACGGGTTAACAGGAGGCGCCTATACTTTGTTTTTCAAGAACTTGATGTTCCATTTAGTAAACTGCAGATGTGTTTTGGCATTTGCTAATTGTACTAATGGAACTTTGCTCTTTACTTTACATGACTTATTCTATTTGTTTACAAAGTAAGGAAATAGAATTGCTGCAAGTCAACGCTTGTCTAAGCGTATGTAGTTACGTTTCTTCTCGTGCATAAATGCTGATTTTTTCAGCACGTGACTTGGTTTGATCGCTTAGTAGCTTTCTGCTTGTAGATGCAGCCAAAATTTAGGTGAATTACATCAATCTAGCAACAAATTTTTTTTTCTTTTTTTTTTCTCTGAGGGCCTTTACATCGTAGAAAGGGGAGCATCACCCGGGTCTACATAGATAACACTGTTCTGAGTTTTCTTTATCAGAAACAGGTTTTAGTCATACCGCGATTTGGATTTCTTTTTAACCAAAGCGGAATGGATATCGGTACAGATTACAAGCTGCTGAGATGATACCTTTTTCACACAGACTTACGCTTTAATGCTGAAGTTACTGATACCAGTTGAGAATCTAAGGCTCTTTTACTTGAAGTAGAGATGTCAATTCCAGCTATTGTTTTATCGGCATTTAGACAAGCCAGCGATCGAAACACGTATTGCACGTTTTGTTTTAGTTGGATCGCGATGATCAAGTGCACGCCCGTGGGTTAACGGTAGTTTAGAACTCCGGTGATTTTACTACACTCTGGCGTCAAGGTAACGTATACCCTATTTGGAGCTGGTGTTCTATGTAACTCTTCACTGTCACGGAACCTAATGTTTAGCGGTGCCGATTTACTCAACATCTAGAAACCGTTTGTTTCAAAAGAGTCGTGCATAGTCTGTCGGCCGTTGAGGCTTACATGTCCGTCTAAGATTCCTTTAAATCAGTAAAATTCTAATTTTACAGACGCAGAGTCTTGCAACTCTTTGAGCACACTTTCATCTACTTTTAAAAGTTTTATGTCCGATGTTGATCAAGGACCTTTTAGCTGAGTCTTGCACGGTGTTCGTGCAGTGTGTCTTCTGGTTTTGCAGTTCAGGAATTTGGGGTTTTAGGAATTCTTACTGAGGGGACCTTCACGCATCGTTGAGTGGGCATTGCGTGGGGGCAGAAGAACTATGGTGGCTGACGGGTTTTGGAGGGAAAGTTTCTTGAAACTTGTGTCCTCAGTCACAGGTTCGTTGTAAGTTCCACAGCAAACTCGTTCGGAGCCGGTGGTGGTAGCACAGGTTCTTCTAGGTCTGTGCTGCTGGGTGTCTGTGACGTGTGTTCACCGGTTGGAGACCGCAGGTGAAAAATCAATGTCCTGTAGATTGTCAGAGATGTGTGGAAGGCGGGCTTTTTCACCCCCCTTTTCAACTCTTGTGCGTTGGCTGAAATGTGCGGACCGGTCAGGGGAAACTTGTGGTGTGTGTTTCCCCTTTTCAGGTCATGCTGCAGTCTAACAGAGTGTGGCGACTCTGTGTGATCGGTGCCAAGTTCGTGTTCGAGATCTTGTCTCTGTTGAACGGGCTTGTGGATGGTCGCACGGGCCTCTTTTGGGTTTTTCGCAGGCCGTGCGCTTTCGAGTCTCTTTCAGTTCGGTCTCTGCTCTTTGCAAGAGGCTTCACTTTGTCGGAGTTTCTCGTCGAGTTCCTCTCTGGTTCTTTTCTCTGACTATTCACTTCGGTCTGTGTCGATGAAGGTTAGCCAGGGCAGTTTGAAGTCTTTCCACTTCCTTTTGTAGCTCGGGGTCGTTGTCATCCTCGGCGTTGCAACCTTGTGCTCCAGGGCGATGCGGCTCCTTTGTGGAGGCGTGCTTGCGCGGTGAGCTGGAAAGCGAGGTTTTGACGTGTTTGGCCCAGTCTTTGTCGTGGGAGCTTTGGCTGGGTTGGTGCGACATTAGCGTGTCCACGTCTGCGTCCAGCTGCTCTTGGCTCGGGCTCTGTCACTGGCGACCTTGGGCAGGAATGGAGGTGTCATGAATCTCAGCCATGTCTCCATGTTGTCCCAGCGGGTTGTGGGACTGTAGGACCGGAACATACTGGCTTCACTGTGGGCGAGAGGAACACAACACACACAGAGAGACCAATGCAAGTTCGTCTATGTCTAATGAGCTATAATACCGGCTATGCCGTGTATGAAAATTTTGGTTAACTGATGCAGACAGTTAAATCATTCGGTGGGACAATTTAGGTAGTTCAGTATGGGCCTGAATAAAATTTAACAGGGCGGTAGCTTAGTGGTCACCTGTTGATGCTAACGGCTTGGTTTGTCAAACTATTATTCAGCGTTCCTTGTTGTCTCAGATAGGCTCTGTCTTCTAGGTGAACTGAAAGGAACAGAGCACAACAGAAAAGAGCAGTGGCAAGATAGCAAAGTTTGAAGTAACATGCAACCATTAAAGATGGAAAGTTCTGTAATGAAATGGCGTCAATAGTACACAGGAAGTGTTACAAGGGAAGAGGAGGCCTAAGCCTGCGGTTTGTGGCTCGGAGAGGAGAAGGGAGCCACACGCTTCAATGACCGGGGGAATTCATAGATTCTGTGGCCAATACTAAGTGGATGGGTTTAATACCTTTTTCTAGTTTGCCTGGGGTGAAATGAGGTCATTCCGCTCGAAGTCAGCATCGTGGTTGGTCCTTCTGTCGCCCCAAACACTTGGCAGCAGTGTCCCGGGCCTTTCGGTGCATCTGTACCTAGGTGCGCCCTTTCAAGCAACTTGACCTGGAACACAACCGGCGGTGCCGAATTGGTAATGTCGTGTTGCGGGCCGCACGAAGGGAAAGATACAGGAAAGTCCGAGACCCGTGCTCAGTCAGTGCTGGTGACGCAGATCAGACGAACCACCCGCCGGACCTCGAGCAGAGCTGACTGTCAAATCGCCACAGCCCGAGAGAGATTTCTACCTACGAACACAAAACAGGATGAAGAACAATTGAACCTCAACGTGAATTAAAGCTCTTTTATCTAAATCAAATTGAGTGTCTCTTTTTTTTTTTTAGAAAAATCAAAGGCAACGGCTTTACTAAAATTATGGTAAAAACAAAGGGAATTATGACAATGTTAATTATCAGAATAACCTAGTCTCCCTTCGGAGGAGAGTTTTAGAGCCGCAGGAAGAGCACAGGAGGAAGCAGGCTGTAGTGGCGCGTTTGGGCCACAAAGGGGTTTGGGCCACTTCCTCTTAGTGGTCAAGCTGGCTGACAGAGAACTTGATTTAAATTGCATTCAAACTGGTTTAAATACGATTCAAATCAAGCGTATTCATAGATGTTAAGTAACTTCTAGAACAGCAAGGAGACAGTTGTAATAAAATCAAACTTATTAAAAATAATTTGAAAAGGGAAATATAGAAAAAGCCATAAAACAATTCCCAACGAGCAATGAGACTTAATTCAAATTAACCTTGAAATCTGTTTGTTTCAAACCAAATTTGAATAAGTGTAGGAAATTAAGGGTTGGCCTTATATTTGATGATCACGACCACAGTGAGGTGTCAGTGGTAGTAACCAACATAAGATCAACTGGGAGAAAGCCATTTCAAAACAGAGCGGTCATCAGAAACTGCTAAGACATAATTTTGAATTTTTAAGTTCAATTGTGGTTTGAACCAAAATCCAAAACAAGTGCACACAGTCAAGGCAGGGAAAATCATGTTAGTAAACGAGGCTGTAAATTTGCTATGCATTGAAAGTTAGAAACACGAGTTCAAAATCTCACTGGTAAACTTTGAAGTTGTGGGAAGAGAAAATTGAAGAAAAGACACTTTACCGCTAGTGTCCACACGATGGCGCTATTGCGCTCCTGGAGGGCGTGGAGGCAATCTGATACTGGAAAACACTCAAGGGCGCACCCTAGCGTTTGGCAGTAGTATTGCAACCAGCCCGCTTTCGATTGTCTCGGGGGACATGCACTGTCTCATTTAAATCTCGACGGATTTCTTTCCGGTGCTATACTTATTTTAAACACATTGGCAGGTTTTCTTCGCTGCGTTGTGCAAGGAAACAGGAATTATTCATCTGTTTTTCAACTCCAAATAACATTTATCAAATGGCATTGATTAAAAATGTTTTCAGTTTTGGATTTTTATCGGTGCTATATTTATTTAACACGTTAGCAGGTTTTCTTCGCTGCGTCGTGCAAAAGGAAACAGGAATTATTCATCTGTTTTTCAACTCCAAATAACATTTATCAAATGGCATTGATTAAAAATGTTTTCAGTTTTGGATTTTTATCGGTGCTATATTTATTTAACACGTTAGCAGGTTTTCTTCGCTGCGTCGTGCAAAAGGAAACAGGAATTATTCATCTGTTTTTCAACTCCAAATAACATTTATCAAATGGCATTGATTAAAAATGTTTTCAGTTTTGGATTTTTATCGGTGCTATATTTATTTAACACGTTAGCAGGTTTTCTTCGCTGCGTCGTGCAAAAGGAAACAGGAATTATTCATCTGTTTTTCGACTCCCATAACATATATCAAGTAGCACCTATGATTAAATATGCTTTAGGTTTTTACAATTGAGTAGCTACGTCAATGTTTTAACCAGGAGTTTATCAGTTTATCGTTAATCTAACGATTATAAAATAAGGCCTTTTTAAGAATAGTGAAAGAGCATCGATTCACTAAATCTTGTCTTCACCCTGACAGAAGAACATCGTTCGGACAGGGGAGTTTAACATTAAAAATGTCGTCGTTCAAAAGAGGTTTCTTCGTCTTTTGTGGGACAAATTTAATACTATGAACTGCAGTTTACTTTTAGCGATTAAAAGTGACTAAGATGTTTGAACATTTAGCAGCTTGTTAAATCAGATCGGGAGTTCGCAAGCGTTCACTCCGATGCGCACGTGTAATATTAAATATTACATAAACAATATTAAATAACAATATACACATTAGATTGAATCTGAATTGCTCATAAACAAGTTTGAAATGCCCCAGCATTCTCCACCAAAACTGTAAAGACTCTGCTTGGGTCTGATCAATGGGGAATTTGCATGTCATAATTAATAATTAATAACTAATAATTATTCATAGAGATTTGGATCAGCCCAGTCTTACATGTTAATAACTCTCCCATTAAGGGAGGCTTTGTCATTTTACCTGCGTGCATACATGTGTATCCCCACAATTAATCACAAATGAATTGTAAGTAATTATACAGACCACGTTTTACAAGACAGGTAAAATTAATTAGCTCAATTAATTTATAGAGTTGTGAAAACAAATTCTGTGGCCACAAGAATTAGCTTTCTTGCTCTATAAAGTTTACACATACCCGTCTGCAGAGGTGGAAAGTAACGAATTACATTTACTCGCGTTACGTAATTGAGTAGTTTTTTTGTGTACTTCTACTTTTTTAAGTAGTTTTTAAAATCTGTACTTTTACTTTTACTTAAGTACGTTTTGTTTGAAGTATTGTACTTCGCTACATTTGAAATCATATCCGTTACTGAGTAAAAAATAATACAAGGGAGAAAAAAAAAAATCACACTCCGGAAACTATTGCATTGGTTGAAGGCTTCTTATACTGTCTATGGTTGAAGGGCGGGAGAACAAACGCGCAAGAAAGGTGACGCAGACCCAGCTGAAGCTGAAAGCGCCCTCGAATTCTTATGAAGCGAATTATGGCCAGAGTATGGAAATACTTTGTAGAAAAAACGAGTGGTTGTCCTCGAGGATAGATATCCAATTTGCAAAAAATGTGGACGCAAAGTGGCTGCAAAAGGAGGATACATAGGACACCATCCCTCCTGCAGATAAAGGTAGGCCTATGTCCCGATGAATTTAACTTAAGGCCGAATGACTTACGTGATGCAGAGGGAATGGGAATCCCGGAATCCAGTCATGAAAATGGAATTTACATAACGCAGATGTCACGTAAAACACGCAAAATAATGGATGGATGAATACATGGAAAGTAGAACTGTGCAATAAATCCAATCGCGACATGGTCTGTGAATATTGAAGCACAAAAATACTGCTATGTAAATATATAACATATTTGTTCTGCTGAGCTGCGCCGCTTTGTCTACTAACGTTAACGTTACATACTCAAGTACGCGTGACGTTCATGGTGTTTTCAGCGTCTCACAAACAATTTGAGGACATGAATACATTTCCAGAGCTGCTCTGAGAGAACGCCTAATGAGCATTTTCATAATTTTATATGAGAAAAACCATTGTCAAATACCGGTAGGCTACACTTTGAAACGGGTCTTCACTACAACCTGTCAAAATAAAAGTTCGGTTTTACTAAGGAGAAATTCTGGGCATACAATAGAACGAACTTCTCAAAATAATAATAACAACAATAATACATTTTATTTAAACATTGTTTAAAGGAATATACATTTTTTGTCCATGGTTTAATTTAGTAAATCTGTTTTTGCAGCGCTTCCCCAAAAAATAAAAGGACACAAAGTTTTAATTTACATTTGATTACCACCGTTTTTGATAATATATTTGGATTAAATCATAAAAAGAAACATTAATTTTCTGAACAAAATACATTTCATAGGACTATATTATTCTTACATTTTAATAAATTATTAATGTTAAAAATAAGTTGTCAATCTAATTCATTATCAATTATTGAATTTAATTGATTAGACATGTTTTATTGAAATTTTAATAAACAAAACAAACAAATGGTTTCAAGTTTGTTATAGTAAAAGCATTTGTTCAACCAAAAAAAAACCTGTTTTCATTAATTTAACTGTCATTTTAACTAATGATAATAATAATTTAATAATACCGTTTATTTATTTAAAGGTGCTATATGTAACTTTTCTTCTAAAATTAATCCTTTTTTTATTGCCTGTGTGTGAAGGGCTTGTAATCACACATTACAATGATCCACTTGTTGGGTTTAGCTATTACCTCTGAAGGCCGGTATTCCTATTTCTATGTAAAGTGTCCGGGTCGGATTTACTGCGAAAGCCATCGGATGTGACGTGCTTGCGCTCCCGAGCCTCTCTCCTTTATATGCAGTCTATGCGACGGCACTGCAGCTGACCACATGGAGTCTGATAACACCAACAAACGACCTGCCTCCAGCACAACACACACTCCAACACAAACTCCACAAAAATATAAAAACTGAAACTGCTGAAACTCGTCAGGCCAAACGTGAATCGGATCGACTTAGGACGAAAACACGGATCAACATCGGCAGAGCGTTTGAATTATGGAGAGACCTCCGCTGTTTTTATTGTGATAAATTACAAGTTTTCAGATATGCTGAAATAATGTTAAACTATAATGAAATAGCAAGGTAAACTACAACATACATGAGACATGAAATGAATACAAAAGACTGTTCCAGGATAACAAAAAGTAGGTGCTTTAGGATGTAACTTTTATTTTATGTACTAGATCTACTGTCTAACGTCACTCATCCCACTACTATCATATTGTTTATAATACACATTTCCGACACGTTCAGTACAGTAATGTTACTTCCTACGATCTTACTGTTACACTGAAATTGTTCAGTCTAGTTCACTAACCGTTTTCGTTATCATATTATACATTCATCTATGTTGACATTGCTGATTGTGAAAGATACACGAATGGTTGGTGAAATGCCTTATGCTAGATAACACCACAAATGTAACGTTATCATGGTACGAGCATGGAGCATTAGTTCAACGTCAAGCTGATAAAAGTAGCCTATTATTATAAAGTTGCAGTGGGAGTTTATATGAGTTTCCAGCATGTTGTGTGATGCTTTCTCCAGTGTGTTGAAAGTATCAGTGTGGTCGGTACGATGAGTGATCGCTCTTGTGTTCGAGCACGAGCGCTCTTGTAAAAATTGGTTGCAATCTGAAACATCACCGATAGAGGCGGTAAAAAATACATATAGCACCTTTAATAATTGATTAATACTGTAAACCGTGATATTTTCTGAGACGTTATTATACTGTGAAAATCTCATACCATTACAGCCCTACACGGGGGATTCCCCCACCCGCTGTTAAAAAAGTTACTCAGTAACTTTTACTCTGAGTAAATTTTAAATGAGCTACTTTTTACTTTTACTTGAGTAGATTTTTAGGCCGGTACTTTTACTTGTACTTAAGTAAAATTTCATTGAAGTAGTAGTACTTTTACTTGAGTAGAATATTTTATTACTCTTTCCACCTCTGCCCGTCTGAGGTATTTCTGTAAAGAGCTCGTAACGTTATCGAAGCATATCAGTGACTTGGGTTATGAGCAACAGGCAATGAGTCAATCAAAAGGATATAATGTATTTAATGAAGCTGAACTACTTAAGCATTTACTACAATGATACATGTATTTACAAACATTAAACACAAACTAAGACGACGCGGGGCGTTTAGACAATTGGTACCCATGTAAACATGAGTTGGAGAGAGAGAGAGAAAGGGAGAAAGTTGGTGAGAGAGTTGGTGAGAGAGAGCGAGGGAGAGAGACAGAGCTGGTACAATTTCACCTCGACATCAACCTTTCTGAAACAACACGAAAACACATTCTTAATGCTCTGAAAACAGGGTAACCCAAATTTACTTGCATGTGGAAGGGTTCTCTCATGTGTTGCTGCGTTCCTTGAGCGGCCTGCATGGTCTAGCCGCGTTTTGGACGGCAGATCTTTTGTTCTCCGTGCGCGTGCGGCCCGCATGGTTTAGCTGCGTGCGTGAGCTGAATCCTTGGTTCCGTGGAGTCACGTGATGCGGCGCGAGTCTTTGAACAGCAGTCGGAAGTCTTTTAGGTCACGTTACCAACGGAAATAGTTCGGCTCAGGTCATTTCACTTCGTGGAAGTGAAACAAGTTGAGTACAGAAAACAGATCTTAGGCTAGAAAGTAAAGAAAAGATCCAGGATAGGATCTGATCCCCTGAGGGGACATCCGCGTGAATTACATGTTTCTGACGCACTGGAAAGTTCAAGAGAGAGTTGGGCGGAGCCGCGCTCCTACATTTATCACCTCGGAGAAATCCATCCCCTTCCTGTTCACTGGGCCAATCGGGGAATGGATGTTGCACGCGGGAACCCTTGGTTTATTGTCCTTTGTTTGGAAGAACGTGCCCCTCGTGGTAGAGGGGTGTGTTCAAGGAGGGTGTATAGTTTAACAGTTTGAATCTTCAATGGCGGTAAAACCTATTAAAAATACACTTTACTTTATATCTCTTTGCATATTCAGATAGCCCGTTCCATGAGCATTTTAGAGGTGTCAAACACATCATATGGAAGTCAAAGGAAAAATACAGAGGTATTTAATATGCATAAAGAAGGTATTTCTAATGTCTATTTATGGCGTGGCCAAACAAAGATATTTCACTGTGACATGGGGAAAAACACATATACATTTAACAAAATATATTCAATGGTTTTTATGTCTTTACCCAACAGAAATGTCCGTCTCTTTGTTCAGAGACATTCTGCGACATTCCGATGGGTTATAAACTTTGTAACAGGAGCTTCACTCGTGTGTTGGGGGAGGGAAGGGCTCGTGTGTGTGTGTGTGTGTGTGTTACATTCAGTCTTTTTGGGTCTTTAGCAGGATGCATTTAGTTATTCAGATTCACCCTTTTAGCCCAGTCCTTACAGTGCCTATTTTAAGATGTGTTCAGAAGCTTTCGCTGGTTCGAGCTCCGGGCCTTTAGCGGTTTCTAAAGGCCTGCAGCTAACATACTGATCTTGCCCTTTTATTCTAGTTACCAGCATCAGCAAGTTAAGTCTACACCCAGCAAGAGTCACAAAAGACCACAAAAAGCCACCGGTGTCCAGTATAACAGAGGAGTCAGACTGTGATCAGTATGTTTTTCTGCTCTATCCTAATAATCCAGGCAGACATAGCACATTGTAAACTAACCATTTATCTTTTCAATTAGGGATGAAGATTTCCCTGTACCAGGTGTCCAGCCATTGGTCACAGAGACAACTATTTTTTCTGCTCTTATAAGGTAACTGCTAATACACTGCACATATTTATATTTAATTTATATTACTCTAAACCACCTTCTGTTAACCAACTGTACACTTCTGTCTACACTGCACCATATTTCTTTTTCGGTCTATACTTGTATATCACATTGCACTTTTCTTCTCTTTTTGCACTTCTGGTTGGACACAAACTGCATTTCGTTGTCTTTGTACTTGTACTCTGCACAATGACAAAGTTGAATCTAATATAATCTAATATAATCTATTGCTACAAAGACTGAAATATTTTTAAAATAACTCTTGCTGACATGCCCTTTTTACCTTGTCATTCACAGTATTGGAAGATGTGTGCCTTTAGCACATATTTGTAATTGTTTGAGGAGAGCGGGCTGGAAGTGATGGCTAAACAGATTTACCCTTTATGCCATTGTGGTAAGAAGTGTTACTAATGTGTGCCCCCCCTCTCCCCTCTTGACTTCATTATTTAATGCAAATAAAAAAAAGTTAAACTAAAATAAATAATAAATATAAGTTCACAATTGCAGAGGTAACCGGGAACAAAACATACAATTGACATTCACAAATGTTTCTTCCATAAGGTGCTGTTTAAAAATTACTGTATAACTATTTACAAAAGGCTGTTTAAAGGCGGCGCAACCGGAATCCTGTATATTGGCCTCTTGGGTCGGAGAATTTGATCCTTATCTTACAGACGCAACAGCTGGGCTCCTGGTTGTCGTCAACAGCAAAAATGTCATTCCAGGCCGCACGGGCCATGTTGCATGTGCAATTTGCAGGTCTCTGGCGACAGCAAAGCCTTTCCAGGTCTATGTCCATTTCTCTGCAATTGGTATGCAGGCCATCTCCATCAGGGTCAGGGCTCTGAGGTACTTCCAACATGGCCATCACATCAAACATAAGACCTGGCAACCTTGTCAGGACTGTTTCCAACAGCCTGTCCTTCTGCACAGCCTCCACGGAATGCTTTTACCTACACACAAAACAATTTGTTAGTATATATATATACACTCACTGGCCACTTTATTAGGTACACCTGTCCAACTGCTCGTTAACACTTAATTTCTAAGCAGCCAATCACATGGCGGCAACTCAGTGCATTTAGGCATGTAGACATGGTCAAGACAATCTCCTGCAGTTAAAACCGAGCATCAGTATGGGGAAGAGGTGATTTGAGTGACTTTGAACGTGGCATGATTGTTGGTGCCAGAAGGGCTGGTCTGAGTATTTCAGAAACTGCTAATCTACTGGGATTTTCACGCACAACCATCTCTAGGGTTTACAGAGAATGGTCCGAAAAAGAAAAAACATCCAGTGAGCGGCAGTTCTGTGGGCGGAAATGCCTTGTTGATGCCAGAGGTCAGAGGAGAATGGCCAGACTGGTTCGAGCTGATAGAAGGGCAACAGTGACTGAAATAACCACTCGTTACAACCGAGGTATGCAGCAAAGCATTTGTGAAGCCACAACACGCACAACCTTGAGGCGGATGGGCTACAACAGCAGAAGACTCCACCGGGTACCACTCATCTCCACTACAAATAGGAAAAAGAGGCTACAATTTGCAAGAGCTCACCAAAATTGAACAGTTGAAGACTGGAAAAATGTTGCCTGGTCTGATGAGTCTCGATTTCTGTTGAGACATTCAGATGTTAGAGTCAGAATTTGGCGTAAACAGAATGAGAACATGGAACCATCATGCCTTGTTACCACTGTGCAGGCTGGTGGTGGTGGTGTAATGGTGTGGGGGATGTTTTCCTGGCACACTTTAGGCCCCTTAGTGCCAATTGGGCATCGTTTAAATGCCACGGCCTACCTGAGCATTGTTTCTGACCATGTCCATCCCTTTATGGCCACCATGTACCCATCCTCTGATGGCTACTTCCACCATGTCACAAAGCTCTAATCATTTCAAATTGGTTTCTTGAACATGACAATGAGTTCACTGTACTAAAATGGCCTCCACAGTCACCAGATCTCAACCCAATAGAGCATCTTTGGGATGTGGTGGAACGGGAGATTCGCATCATGGATGTGCAGCCGACAAATCTGCGGCAACTGTGTGATGCCATCATGTCAATATGGACCAAACTCCCTGAGGAATGCTTCCAGCACCTTGTTGAATCTATGCCACAAAGAATTGAGGCAGTTCTGAAGGCAAAAGGGGGTCCAACCCGTTACTAGCATGGGGTACCTAATAAAGTGGCCGGTGAGTGTATATTTGGGAAAAAGGCTACACGTCTTGACCGCAGCTCCTGCAGCCTCGACTGCTCCTCAAGGTCGAGAGTTTTTGCGCCCTTCCCCCCTTTCGATGGCCCCCTTTTGTAATGTTTACATTACACTCAAACACAAATTAAATTATACAGTAGGCCTATAGGCTATTTACTTATAATGTTTTTCCATGATTGCAGTTAAATTACAAGCCATCAAACGCGGTAGGCTACTTAATTATTATAAAGTAGGCTAATGCTTGACATAAACTTATTATTATCCTATTACCATCATCAGTAGTTCATATTCGATAGCACAACATATACAATTATGCAGTAGCCTAATATTTGTATGAAATCGTGAAACATTACCTGGTCAGTAGACATCTTCGGAGTCTATCTGTGCCTGTTCGATGTCCGACGCTTCCATCCTACTGAACAGGTACTGCTATACAGGGGGGAGGGGATTAGGTCGTGAGTGCAGAGACGGCTCTGAGTCAGTGGTATAGAGCATCACAGTCCCGCCCACAGCCCGAGAGAGCTTAGGTGCCAGAAGTAAATTTCCTATTCATTTCTCCCATTGACGTTTTGGAAAAATCCATATCTAAAGAGTTTTATAACATGTCTGAGGAAAACCAGCTACGGCTGAACTCATAAGCATACAATATAACATATCATTTCGAGTGAAAAAACTAAGAGAAAATCCCCCCAAAAAAGTCAAAGGTACAAGACTGTGTACATCAGGGGTGCCCAACTCTGCTCCTGCCAATCGACTGTCCTGCACAGTTTATCTCCAACCCTAATCAAACACACCTGAAGCAACCAAATAAGGTCTTCAGGATCACTTGAAAATTAAAGGCAGGTGTGTTTGATTAGGGTTGGAGATGAACTGTGCAGGACAGTCGATAGGCAGGAGCAGGATTGGGCACCCCTGGTGTACATATTTTCATTTACGAGCGAAGGAACTAGTCATCCCATAAACCACCACGCCTCACTGAAGTCGACTGAAGCCACAATCACGAAAGAGCCTTTTGAGTAGGGGTGTAACGGTACATGTATTCGTATTGAACCGTTTCGGTTCGAGGCTTCCGGTTCGGTACACATACAAACCGAACGATTCCTTGGACCATTTTTCCTGCCGACAAAATTCGCGCTGGCGCGATCATCACAACGTTGCGCAACATCTAATGGCAAGCGTAATGAAACCGGTGTGGTGCCGAATTCGAAATTCGGCACAACAGGTGTGGTGCCGAATTCTGACACCCGCCAAATTATTACCCCCCTAGTATGGTAGGTTTAGGATTAGTTGTGGGGGAGGGGTTAGGATTGGGGGAGGGGTTAGGATTAGGGGTGGGGTTAGGATTAGGCAATCAGGTACTGATTTCAACTAGGGGGGTAATAATTTGGCAGGGAGTCGAAATTCGGCACAACACCGGAACGAAACTGCGCTATTGTGCTTCACGGACCGTTTATAAGTTCGGAGCAGAGCAGCAACATCTGTGCAGCGGGAGCCGATCTCGATCAAGCGACACTGTTACAACCGTTACAACACAGCGCTAAGAGATCCAGTAAAGAAAACATTTGAGTTCGCCACTGAAGTAATAACATCGCTGCGAGATCTAGTGAGAAGCATTCAAATTTCTCCGTTATTAACCGCAGATCTCTAGATCAAACAGCGCTGACGTGGACACCAGGAGAAACATTGTGCCGTGAATGAACTAGTAATACTTTACGTCCACAGACCAGCAACATTCACCATGGATTTAATATAGTAACACTAACTGTAACCAGTTTGGCTGGAATAGTGAAATGCTTTCAAGTACTTCACACATCTGTTTCCAGCACTTCAAAACTCAAATATTATATAAATAAATATATGAAGAGTTCAGATGCAAAAGCCTCTATAAGTGCCATTTGAAATTTTCTTCTAGAAATTAGAATGATCATTTTTATGAAGCTTGTATATTTAAGTTCAGTAATTTCACTCAAATGACAATTAATAGGCAATCTTCATTGCCATTTAAGTGAAATTACTGAACTTAAATATACAAGCTTGATAAAAATTATCAATCTAAGAAAATTTCAAATGGCTTTTGCATCTAAACTCTTCATATATTTAAATGTTATTTTTAATGTGATGACCAAAACATTATTTGTTCATCCTTCAAAGATGACCCCCATTTATAAACCTGAAAGTTTCAAGATGTAGGAAAACTCACTTATTTAAAAAATATTTTTTCTTTTAACAAATAGGAAATTTCTCTGGCATTTCTTACTTTTTGCTGTATCGAAAACGTACCGAACCATGACTTTAAAACCGAGGTACGTACCGAACCGTGATTTTTGTGTACCGTTACACCCCTACTTTTGAGTGACTTCCAAATCTGACGACGGCCACGCGAACTTTTTCCTCCAGTGAATTTTATATAGTGAATGTGCAGTTAATAGCAGTTATTTCAGTAGTAATCATGTAAGTAATAGTGTTTTATATAGGTATTGTGTATTGAATTTTATACGTATCATTGTGTATTTTATATTGTGTGCTTGTGTGAAAGCGGTTAACGATAACGTTAGCAACATGGTGCAGTGCTTTGTACCTGACTACAATCACCGCTCAGTCGTCAACACATGTCGTTTCCATCGATTCCCCAAGAGTGATGCCGTGAGGAATCGGTGGATAAGATATATCAAGTAAGTACGTTATTTTATTACTTTTTTCAAATGAATGTAAGAACGCAATCAGGGTGTTGTGTGTTAATAGTAACGTTAGGGTAACGTTAGGCATGGCTGCAGGGGAGTAGCAGCTACCAGTGTTTTTTGCTGCTCACATGTGCTCTTAGGATGTCCAATTTATCAAGTGACATAAGTGCATTTATTTATACAGTAATGCATTTATTTATATTAATGCATTTGTTCATGCATTTATGTAGACACATTACCTATCTTATGTGTTCGTGTTATGGTATAAAGGACATCGACGAGGTGTACATTTAAATCCATTAATGCACATTAATGACAGTAGTGCATTAAAACATTTGTTAAATGCATTTGTGTGAAAATTTTTTTGTTTATGTATTATTGGGAATGGCTGCATAGACCATGCAGCTAGCGATGTTTCTGGCTTCTGACTTTCTGCCTCTTAAGCTTCTACTTAGCTTTGATATTTAATAATTAAATAATAATTGCATAACTGTCTAACTGCATAACAGGCTTTAATGAATAACTGTATTGGTTTATGCATTAATGCATACATGTACTTGTTTAGGCACTAATGCATAACTGTATTTGTTTATGCTTTAATGCATAAATGTATTTGCTTAGGATTTAATGCATAAATGTATTTGTTTATGCATTAATGCATACATGTATTTGTTTATGCATTAATGCATAACTGTATTTGCTTAGGCTTTAATGCATAAATGTGCTTGTTTAGGCATTAATACAGAAGTGTATTTTTAAATGCTTTAGTGCATACATTTACTTGTTTAGGCATAAATGTATTTGATTATGTCTTAATGCATGTAAGTAAACCATGAGTATGAATAACAATTGTTTTTTTGTTCAATCAGGCGTGCAGACAGGGCACCCAATCCCTACTCCAGAGTGTGCAGCTGCCATTTTAAAGATGGACTTGAAAGGGGTCCAACGAGGACAGCCCGAGTCAGCCCCTGGAGCCCAGCACGAGTCAGCCCCTGGAGCCCAGCACGAGTCAGCCCCTGGAGCCCAGCACAAGTCAGCCCCTGAAGCCCAGCACAAGTCAGCCCACACAGGAGAGCCTGCCCATGACGTCCAGTCCCATTTGACATATGCATCAATGTTCCAGGTACTCTGCATAAATCCTTGATGAAAAGGTCCTATGGATGGAAACTTGTTTCCCCGACAGAACCATTTTTAACATCTTTGTTGGCTATGTGTTGCGATTCAAGGAGTCTATCGTGTACTATGCTGGGTGGAAGGTAGAATGTCTGTCAATTGACGACCAGATCCTGATGACTCTGATGGAGCTTCATCATAATTACACTAACCTGCATCTTGGTTGGCTTTTTTAATGTGGCTCATCCTGCGTGGCTAATAGGGGTGCGCCAAAATATCGATATGGCGATATATCACGATATTTACTCCCGCGATCGATTCTCGATGCGCTCTTGCCAAGTATCGATCTTAAAAGCCGTTATAAAACGCTCTATTCATTATCCGAGTTGACTGGATTTGACTAGCTTTCATGAGGCACACACGCAAAGTCTCTCGCTCTCTCCCTCTCTGCCGTGCTATGTATGTTATGCGCGCAGTAGGCTGTTCTGTCTCGCATGCGCGCTCTAGATTGCGGGAGATTTGAACTAATTTGCGGGCATCAGGGAGACGCTATCATTATGCGGGAGACTCCCTGAACTTACGTGAGACTTGGGATGTCTGGCTTTGCAAAAGTCCGCAAAACGGGAAACACGACCACATGTACAGACACCTCACGCGGCATCACCCGGAGCTCTGTGAGAAAGCCGTGGTTGGTGCTGGCTCGAAGCCGACACACCCCGGCGTAAACATTTTTATTACTACTGATTGCAGCAATGTTACACTAAAATAGTGTCTGTGACTGTTTTGTTGCAACTGATAAGACACAAGTTGTTTTTGTTATTGTGTTTCATCCCAAAAAATAAATGGAGATTAATTTTCCTAATTAAAAAAAAATTGTATTTCTTAAAACATGATATATTGTGAGTTATTACTGATAATATATCGATTATCGCAGTATCGCCATATCGTGATATTATCGGTATCGTGAACAATGTATCGCATATCGTATCGTATCGTGAAGTACCCAGCGATTCCCAGCCCTAGTGGCTAATGTAGTACTGACTTTGAACTATGTTCATGTAGAACATAGATAAAAGACATCATGGCCGCTGTGCCAAGTCGGGAGAAAAACCAGTCGAGCCTACCATTGTCTTTCCAGATGTTCCGTAACTGCAGGATGGTGATAGACTGCACTGATGTTGAAATTGCTACTCCAGCCTCAATGGACCTTCAAAAACACACCTACTCCTCATACAGAGGCATCCATGAATTAAAGATCCTGCTAGGTGTGGCACCAAACGCAGTCATTACATACAAGAGTGGCATCCTCGAAGTCTTCAAGTCGGGTGATGTCGTCCTTGCTGACAAAGGCTTTCTGATTCGAGATCTTTTGCCAGAAGGAGTCAGCTTGAACATTCCACCATTCTTGCACCATGGCAAATTAACCAAGAGTGAAGTGAAACTCACAAAAGACATTGCACGGACAAGAATTCATGTCGAGAGAGCAAATGCTCGTTTGAAAGAATATAAAATCCTGCACTTTGTTCCTCACTCCTTACGAAGCCATGCTGACGTGGTGGTACAGCTCTGCTGTACCTTGGTGAATCTCCAAATCCCCTGATAAAGGAAGTTGCAGTGAATTTGGATGAGTGACTTTTTCCCTTACACACACACACACACACAGAGGAATGGACGCTGGGGAGCCATCTATGTGCCAATGTCTTGAGTGTGGAGCGCTTTGGGTTGCACTCTGAGAGGCTAGTTGTTTTTATTTCTTATGTTCTGGATCATCCAGGTGGATGCTGCACATTGGTGGTGGTTGAGGAGATTCCCCCTTCCACGTGAAGCGCTTTGAGTGCCTAGAAAAGCGCTATATAAATGTAATAATAATGAATTATTGGCTTCCCTGAAACCAGGTACTGACAGGAGGCACGACGAGAACGCTGATCCATTGCCCCCCCAAAAATGTTTGAACAGAACTGTGAAAAAATCCTCAAGGATGAACAAAGGGGAACTGATTGTAAGAACTATTACATTATATACACTATTTACAAGTTACAAGTTCTGCTCAATATGTGGGAGCATATGAGCTCTGTAAAATGCCTCCAAAATCCCCAAGTTAGGCAGCCAGGAGTCATCATGGGAGATTGGCAATATCATGCACTGCTTAGGTGTCCAAATGATAAAGTGGCATGTGGTCTTCCCTGTAATGTGCAGCTGCCCCTGCACTTGGTGCCAGTAGCTGTGGTCCCTTTTCAGGTGTTAGGTGCCACCTTCCTGGTAAAGGTAAAAGCTCTTCTCTTTCACCGCTTCCTCAAAGGTACTGTCCCTCCATCTGTATGGACACTTCACCTTAATAATGCCCGTCTCTCCAACAAGACCATCAGGGGTGGCACCAAGGATCCCAGAGTCAGCCAACCATAAACCAGACCCTCTGACCTTCAGGCTGGTGCCCTCCTCGAACGCAGCAACACCCTCTTTTTCATTCACTATGCCCCACTGCACAGCCAAAACTCCAGAAAGGTCCTGGTTCCCACAGAGCCTGTTGATGAGGGAAGGGGTGGCACGTTTTGCGGACAGCACACTCCCATAATTGCTAGCCGTTAGGCGACCTTTCTGCAGGGCATGCCTGAGGTGATTATCCTTTTGGCCCACTGTTGCTGTCTGGATGGCCATTCTCTGGTCCAAGGACAGCCTTAAGGCAGCAAGAACAGCATCACTGCCCAGGTGTTTATTGGCAGTTACAATGCTGTGACTGCAGAGATGAAGAAGGGATCCCTGCTGAGTTTCTGGCTCAGGAGTGAGCAGCCAGGAAACCCCCGTGAAGCGACCCTGGAATTGATCCAGCAACCACTTGCGGTCCTCCGGGGTCACTGAACGAGTCAGTGGCTTGTAGCTACATCCAGCGAAAAAGTTCCTCCACTGCCTTGACTGTGTCTGATGGACCACTAGGCTTTTCCCACCTGCAGTCCTTGCACAGCCCAGATCATCAGAGCAGCAGTGTGACTGCATTTATATTCTCCATGAGCAGGGCCGGCCCTGACCAATTTGCTGCCCTAGACAAGATTTTACCTGGTGCACTGCAAAAAGTAAAATCTAAGAAAGAAAAAAACAACTTATTTCTAGAAAATACATCTTGTTTTTTGCCATGAAAGATAAAAAGTCTTATAAAATGCATTGCACACTATACTTTAAATCTTAATATAAGAAAATTGGTCTTCTTTGGTCTTGACAAGTACATTTTAACTCATTTTGAGGTAGATTTTACTAGGAACAAGTGACAGTTATAAAGCGCAATTTTTTGTGCATGTTCAATTAGATATTTGTGCTAATTCTAAGAATAATACTACCCTTACAAATTCTAATTTCAAGAATCTTAATTAAGAAAGGTCAAAGATTTATGATTTTGTTTTGTTAGTCATCTTCTGTTCATAGGTTTGTGTCTGTTCAGATATTTGAAAAATAAATTAAGACAAATTGCTTGTGTGAACAAACACTTGGTCAAAAAGTGGTTTGATTCTGATTTACTAAATTTCGTATCAACAAACACATACAACAATGAATTTCATGTATGTAGAATAATCATTTACAAAGTAACACTTACAGATTGTTGTATCCCCTTGGCTGTTGAAACAGACAGCACTTTACATGAGCATATTTATACAATCTTTATGCAAGGAATATTCTGGGTTCAATACAGGTTAAGATCATCGGCAGCATTTGTTGTGTAATGTTGATGAGCACAAAAATAACGGATTTAATATTTTCTTAAAAAAGGTTTGATCAACTGTTGATTGAGCTTAGCTTGTATTGAACCATATACAGTGCTCAGCATAAGTGAACACACCCATGCTAAAGTTGACTAAAAAGAGGAATAAAAAATCATCTTTTGGAAATTGATCTTAATGCCTTAATTTAAAAATATGGGGAAAACTCCAACCTTTAAAGACACCAATTTTCTTTGTGAATGAATAATGTATCGTAAATAAATAAATGTTCTTCCTTAAAATACAGGGGGCATAAGTCAGGACACCCCTGTGTTAAATCCCCATAGAGGGGCAGATTTCTATTTTAAAGGCCAGTTATTTTATGGATCCAGGACACTATGCATCCTGATAAAGTTCCCTTGGCCTTTGTAATATAAAATTGCCCCACATCATCACATACCCTTCACCATACCTAGAGATTGGCATGGGGTACTTTCCATAAGATCATCTCTCAATGCAAATCAAACCAGCGATTAAGCTAACTGAAATAAAACCATGCCAATCTCTAGGTATGGTGAAGGGTGTGTGATGATGTGGGGCTATTTTATATTACAAAGGCCAAGGAAACTTTATCAGGATGCACTTTATCAAGATGATTTTTTTTATTCCTTTCAATCAACTTTAGCATGGGTGTGTTCACTTATGCTGAGCACTGTAGAATATTCCAAAACATCACAATGATAAATTAAAGACAAAAAAATAAAATGTATACAGCCAAAATAGTATGCAATTTATAGAACACACCCATAACTTTCTCACACATTTGAGGCTTTATGTAATTCAATCACATCTCCAAGGTAATACTTCATAGGGACATATGTAATGTCCCTGTGACTGACACTGTAATACGGTGTATAGTCTACAAGGTTGTCTGCATTTACCAGTTCAGTTGCCTCTGCCAGGTTGGGAACCTCAATTTTATAAGACATGTAGTCTCTGTCAAAACAGACTGTACTGAACATCTGACACTCAAAACAATACAAAGATGAATTTATGACAAATATGTTCCTCACGAGTCCAAATTCAGGTAGGCTACTAGCATTTGCCATACACACAAGTAATGATTTATCACGAATGTATTTGTTACCATTCAAAGTAATCCACTTAACAGACACTGCATGGTTTATCTGATCAACTCCAAAGTAGTCCCTTACTTTTCCTGTTAAATATGGCATGTTTTTTACTTCTGATACTGGTCCCAATACACATTCACTGGTAAAAATAGGGTGGTCGGAACTGTTTACATTCTGACAGCATTCAAACATTTGGTTATGCTTAATCAAGGACTTGCACACATTTTTGAAATTAACCTTTGAAACCCATTTTTTAAAAAAACAATGTTTGGATTCGAATCTCATGCACATGTGACGTAGCATTGGTCCCAACAGTTTAATCTGGGATGGAATATGAATCAAGTAATGTTGTTTAGGTGTAATGTTGTTCTCTGAGAAAAGGTCCTTAAAATGTTTAAGATGCTGTTCAATAAGTACTTTCAACTTGTCAATAGTCTCAAGACAAATAACAGGTGAAAACAAAATTTGAACAATCTCCAGAAGCTCAAGAACGAATGAAAAATAAGCAGTACCTCTAATCACATCCAACAGAAATGGCAATATTTTGAGTAAAACAAGCATTTGACCTGATGACTGTTTCAGTTTGTTGTCATTGGAAGCTAATGTACTGTACGGAATAGGGCTAGGCCTATCTCTAATATCTTGTGGAGAGTATGGGAAACCAATGATATCAGCATTGAAAACATCTAGGTCCAGTTGTCCCAAAAGAACCAATTGTTTCAACATACACTTAATTTCCAAGGGACCAATGCCCTCAAGAATGACATGCATTATATCTTGAGGTGTTTGTTGGATTAAATTGAAGGCAGGGAAATCCATTACTTTGCTCCTTCGGTTTATTCCGTATGTAGTTTTAAGGCTGTTCCTGAGATACTCGGTGCTGGCTTTCTCAATGTCACTGCACTGTCGAATATGTCTTTCTAGGGTCCTTTGCTCAAAGTTATCTTCATTAAAAAACATTTGCATGTCCTCAAAAGAACATTCACAATGTCTGCATTTACTGTATGCAAAGCCCACGCCCTCTTTAAATCCACACAACTCATGTTGAGCTAAAGTATCTCCACAAATGGAAACCACTGCTCCATATAGTTCATGTTCACCACTTGCCAGATGAATTTTCACACCATTATATAGCTTTACCAAGTCCTCATGCAATCTTGCCAATATGGCATCAACTCCACATTCTGAGAGTTCACTTTGCTTCGCAATGGCAAGAAGGCGGATTGAAGCTAATTTTGACCTGTACTTTGGATTAATGTTTCCCAAAGTGTAGTAAAACATGAGCAATTTATTCTTTGAGGCATGAGATCCAAGGGGATTGCAAATTTCGATTTCATCTGAATAAAGGATTATCTGTAAAGCAGAGGGTCTAGAAGAAAATAAAGGGTGTGACAGCATGAGTTCAGCATCTATGATGTCATAAAAATATCCACCACTGCATTTCTGGGATCCACCATTTATCATGGCAAAGATTTTTGGATGAGACAGCAATTGTTCTAAACTCTTTATCAGGGGTATATAATGGAAACATTTGTTTTTTATGGCGAGATCTCTTCTTTTATCTCTTTTCTGACAACATACTGCCAATCCAACTGAAACCTCTTCTGCTTCCACAAAATTGAATTTTTCCTTTATGACACTGTCCTGTCTATATGATGTTGAAACTGCAGCAAATGGATCTTTAAAGGAGTCAAAGAGTCCCAAAGCTTCTTGCTGAAGTTCACTTCCTGCATGTCTGTTAAATACTGTTTGTAGCTGACTCCTCAAGCTGTTCAGTAACTGAGCTTGATACTCTTGAACCGCTGCCACAACATCATTCACACCGCTCTGAAAAAAAAGAACATTAATTTTCAGGGAAATACACTGAACATTACAACATCATTGAATGAAAACACTGATAAATCATTAATGTGTCTCAGCAACAAAGTTCTTTTAACAGTTTTAATAGTGGCCAATACTAATTTTAGAGCTATAATTTATGGGGCATTTTGTAAGGTATATTGTATTTATAAAAAAACTAAAACAGAAGATGAGTATATATATATATATATATATACACACACACACACACACACATCTACACACGCAGTAAAAGTTTGGAAACATTACTATTTTTAATGTTTTTGAAAGAAGTTTCTTATGCTCATCAAGTCTGCATTTATTCTGCATTGTAATTCTATTTTAATACACTTTAAAATATAATTTATTTCTGTAATGCAAAGTTGAATTTTCAGCATCATTACACTGAAGCATCAGGCCTCAGTGTTACATGATGATCCTTCAGAAATCATTCTAATATGCTGATTTATTAATAATGTTGGACAAAATTGTGCTGCTTAATATTTTTTTTGGAATTTGTGATACTTCTTTTCAGGATTAATTTTTATTCAAAATAGAAATCTATTCAATTTGAGTCTTTACTATAATTTTTTATTCCTTTTTTTAATCAATTTAACACATCCATGCTGAATAAAAGTATTAATTTCTTTCAAAAAGAGAAAAAAAAAATACTGACCCCAAACTTTTGAAAGGTAGTGTATATTGATACAAATGTTGTTCTTTAACTTTGTATTCATCCAAGAATACTGAAAAAAGTATCACAGGTTATAAAAAAAATATTAAGCAGCACAACAGTGTCCAACATTGATGATAAATCAGCATATTAGATCCTGGAGGATCATGTGACACTGAAGACTGGAGCAGGTGGGCCACAGTATGGGCAATATTCAACCACTTGAAAACATAAAACTCTAGATAAACTTAATCTTATAATTCTAACTCGTAAATATGTTCATTTATTTATGAGTTTCTAGGCTATTTTTAGTCAAAGTGAGATGGATATGTTGAAATTTAATTAATGGCTTGGGTTGAAAGGTTGGCTATATTAATGATTGAAGTGGGGCAGTGGGTCTCTGAGCCCTCCCAAGCTCAACAGCACCCTGCATTTTTCCAATGTAAATTTGTGGTGAAAATGGAAATGCAGCACACTGTAATTGAGAGCCATATGGGCAGATATGAGCCTGTTTTTACGCTATGTGAACTATATTATTCCGTGTCAGCAAAGCTTAAGAGTCTGTGCCAGTTAAAGGAACACGCCGACTTTTTGAACTTTAGCTTATTCACCGTATCCCCCAGAAGTTTGACAAGGGGAGACTCATTGCACAAACATTTGATGGGGCAAGTGTGATGAGAGGAGCATCTGGAGGAGTGCGTAAGAAAGTGCAGGACATTTACCCAAATAAAATATAGCGACGCTACTGCGCAGTCTAAACGAAAGAGCGGACCGCATTTGAAGTTTGTGACACTGTAATAGCTAGGGATGGCTCGATACCATTTTTTTCAAACCGATACGAGTACGAGTATTTACATTTGTGTACTTGCCGATACCGAGTACCGATACCGATATTTCTACCGCAAAAGTAACTATAGGCTCCCAGAAAAGACAGAAGACTATTTTAGAACACAGGTCAGAAGACTTTTTATTTTCTTCTCTGCTTGTTTTAACAAGTCAAAAAAAAAAAAAAAAATGTAAAATAATAAATGTATTAACACACAAACCACTGTTAATTTAACATAAAAGCAAGCAGGCTACTGCGTGCATGGGCATGACTGAATGCGCGCAAAGTGCGCTCCCTTAATAAATCCTAAAAGCTGACAGTTCCTCGCGATCTCACACATCTCTGTTATTATCAATGAAGCTGACTGCACAATGAATCTTTCATAATATCCACAATTTGTTTGTTATAATTAGAGGATTTGCCAGCATACAGAATTCAGCACTGAACAAAAAAGTCCGTTTTGAGCGGTGAGGGGAGTCTATCTTAAATGCTTCTGATTGGCCATTGCGTTCAAGAAATCAACACATATGTCTGTGATTGGCTACATCGCTCAACGCTGTAACCATGTTATGAATAGAAACTCTGGCCTGTAAATCGTTTCTATTTTGTTGTAGTTGTTCTTGTTGCTTTTCTGCAAGAGATGAATAAAAATCTATTAGTTTTTATGTTTTATTCATAGATATTTCTAGTTTGCAGGAGTCCCGCGAATCGTTTTATTCTCCCGTAACCCGCACACAGAGTGAGTGCATTACCGCCCGCGCGTGCGCTCGGCCATCAGATCTATGATGCGTCTTCAGATGTTTAATTAGATTGCTGGTGTTAAACGATGTACTTTCTTTCCCTCCTCTCGACACCTTAGCTGAACATAACTCACAGTCTGCCTTGCTGTTGTCATCATCCCTTATCTTGAAATGAGCCCAAACCGCCGACATTATACTTTCCTATGCCTCAGTTCACCTCGACAAAGCACTCGCGGCGGCCAGTTTCGTTTTGCAAAATGTACGTGGTATCGGTACGTGGTATCAGCGAATTTTTATGAGTACGAGTACGAGTATATTAGGACAGTATCGGCCCGATCCCCGATGCCAGTATCGGTATCGGGCCATCCCTAGTAATAGCCAATGCTAAAGGCAGATTTGATTTCACAGGGCATCTGTCAGCTGCGATCTTATTCGACAACATGCTTTTTTGCGAATTTTCAAAATACTTTTCTAAAGAAAAATTGAAAAGGGCAGTTGATGCATACCCTATGTAAAATCAACAACTTCTCCAAACAGAGCTCTCGTTGATTGATGACAATTCCGACTTCGGAGCATGCGGAGGTGCAGTCACATTTTTCACATTTATAAACAGTAATAATTTAAATGATGTGTGCTCACAGAAACAATGAAACTCCTACGTATCCTGATCACAATGCCAATGACAACTGCCGTGTCTGAAAGATGTTTCTCCACCCTTAAACAAATTAAAACATTTCTTAGAAACACTAGGCCTATGTCATAGGAACAGCTTAAAGCTGCCGTCGGCAATTTTTTTTTGGATCATATTCAGTGAAATCGACACTATAATCCAACAGAACAACATAAATAAAGTGTTTTTAGAAAAAACCCGAGCTTCTAACTCCACCTGGAGCTTGTTATTTGTTTTGCAAAAATCCACCGCTCCCGGATCATCGGGTCCAATCAGCGCAGGGGGGCGTGAGATCTGCCTGTCAATCACAGGTCGTGCACACGCCACCCCTCGCATTACAATCACATGCACACGCCTGAAGTTCGCGCAGTAACGAAGAGTGATGGCGGATGTATCTCGCTTTCAAAACACTAACAAATCAAGTAAGCTCATTTAGAGTATAAATGACGTTAGCAATTGCAATCTATCGGTAGATTAGCCAGGGCAGCATACCTTCAAATACCCCATGGTGTTGATGGATGCTGATGAGACGGGCGCGTTCACTGAAAATCTGGTGCACACGCACTGGCGAGCATGAACTCGGTGGGAAGGGTATTCGTCGATAGTGGGGGAGGGGCATGAGAGTTGTAAACATTCAAAATGTTGCCTAAGTCCACTCAATCTGCCAGACTTGCCGACTGCAGCTTTAATGCATTGGCGATGCTTTCAATTGAAAAGTGGTTATTGCGTGAGATTCCTGAGTTCAACAAAGCAGTCGTCAAAAATTTGCTAATATTAAGCAACGACGGGCCAAAGTCTTGTACAAAAAATTATTTACCATATAGGCCTGTCACGATAAAACAATTTGCTGGACGATAAATTGTCCAAGAAATTATTGCGATAAACGATAATATTGTCGTTCTGAGACCATTTACATCTAAAATAATAGGGCTGCAACAACTAATCGATAAAATCGATTATAATCGATTATGAAAATCGTTGTCAACGAATGTCATTATCGATTAGTTGGTCTGCTTACGTCACGGTAGGACTGGGCGATATGGCCAAAAAAATTGATCACGATATTTTTTTTTATATCAGTCTATATCGATAATTATCACGATAAATGTCAAATCTTTTTTTCTTTCAAGTTTAAAGGCAGATTTTTGCTCCTAAGTGAAAGTTGTATAAACCAGAGCATTGTGGTTTTAAAAATCTGAGGTAGAACATTCAAACATTTGTCATTTTTCCTTAAAATAAATATCTGAATAGAAAAATATTTCTTCAGCACAGTTTGCAGTTTAGGCTGCAATATTCAAATTACATGTTTTGTCTCGAAACGCATATTTGACAGTGAGTTGACAGTAAATCTACATCCTAACTCAAGCTAATACAATACTACTATGTTAAATTTATGTTCATTAACAAAAACAGTAACATCTGGGTTTTTTTATTATTATTTTATTTTAGGACCACATTTTTATTTGGTTTGAGTTTTATTAAAATTAACCATTGGTCATCCAGTATCATGTATTTAGATCATGATAACCACAGATAAAGCCAGGCACAGCCTATAGCACCTCACTATCATGGCAAAATGTAACTTTATGGTTTCTATGGTATTTGTATGAAAAACAGTAGCCTAACAGTTAAATACATTATTAAATACTGTAATTATATTCGATTAGTCATTTAATACATTGTCTACATTAATAATATTATACAATTCAATATGTATATCCCACATTTCATGGTGCAGTTAATATTACTAGGCCAACGTTACAGTAAATTCATGGTAGGCTAAATGGATTCAGTATCAATTCAGATTCTGACTGTTTCGCTGCGCAGTGTTTCTCCTGTTTGTCAGCGGTGTTTCATCTGCCTTTGAACTGATTTAAACTGGACATTTGTGTTCTTCGCTGAACTTAAGCGCTTCTCACTGGATCTCGTGAGCGAGGCGATCAGAGTAAACGCGTCTGCCATAGTGAGCTCGCGCTGCCGTTTGGACTTTGAGCCGAGCGGATAAACGGTCCGTGTGGCGCGCGGTTCAAATGAGTTTCGTTCCGCTTTTGGCGCATACACATTATCGAACATTTATCGACCTCTTGATATCGTTTTATCGAGAAAAAATATATCGCGATAATTATCGTTATCGTTTTATCGCCCAGCCCTACGTCACGGGGAGCGTTTACTGGTGATTGGTTGAAACAGGCCAATCATGATGTGGCACACACCGCTCTGTCGTGCGCGCGCGCTACACGGTTTGGAGCAGTCTCTTCTGTCTCGCATGCCGCTCTTGCTCGCACGCTCTAGATTCAGAGAGTTTGAACCTGGTTTGAACTAATTTGCGGATAATCAGAGAGGCCGCTATCAATATGCGGGAGAATCCCGGAACTTCCGGGAGACTTGGGATGTCTGTGTTGTCTCGAGGTTGCGCAATCAGTTCGCTCGCAACATAAGTGATGGATTAAAATAGCGCTACCGCAGAAATCAGGTTATTAAAACGGTGTTTACAAAGTGAAGCACTAAATAAGGCAGTTATTAACAGCAGCAAAAGATTTTTTAGTCACTGTAGTCAGTGGTTTTCAGCGAATGCTTGTGCACTAGTGCTGTGTTGAAAAAATCGATTCACCAATTCTGAATCGATTTTCATATTAATTTCTAAAGATCGATCCGTAACTCAGAGGATCGATTTTAATAGGTTTACATTTTCCCCGTGAACTTTAACTTGCCGCGACTGGGAGATCCCTGTATGCGCATTGAAAGGCTTTCACTCAGCGCGCACATTGTTACGACAACGGGCTTTGAGTGAGTCATTAAACCGTTCATTCAACGAACACGTTCAAAAAAGCTGATTCATTAAAAGAGATGTAATGAAACAAGGTGTTAATTATTTTTAACTTTGAGTTCCACTTTTCAAGGCTCAGCTGAGCAGCAATGCGTCGCATGGGTAACGCTGAAGCTGATGCTTCACTTATTAGAGACCAATATGGCATTGATTCAATGCGTGACTCGCTGATTTTATTTCCCCGCAGCTTCCTCGCGCTGTGGAGCGCTGCTGCTGACGTGCATTTATGGTAAATAGCCGTGACGTGAACGTTAAAAGGATGATACGACAAATATTTCGCTTTCCTTTGACACAGCAACCTTTTTCACGAATACATATGACTTCAGAGACAGACGCAGACTCGCACGCGCTCTGCCGATCTCTCTCATTCACTGTCTGTGCGAAGCCTCTGTAGGCTACACATCACCACGATAAACAGTCTTGTTTGTTATCATTATGAACTTGTTTAACATTCAATACACATGCATGAAGTTCAAAACAAGAAGGGTATAGCCTTATAAAAAAACGTGAATATCGCGGTTGCTGCGGTTACTTGCAATCCTCTGCGGTTACTGCTGCTGATATAGCCTACCTCTGCGTCCTCTGTCGTCTACACCAGTGCAAGTTTGTGAAAGCAGTTGTATCAACACTCTGGAAGGGGGATTGTTCTTTACAACCATCAATACTCCATTAATTTGCAGTTAAATGTCTATAATAATTGTATCAATATGTTGCATAACTACAGTCCTGTAATTCAACAGCTGGAAAAAAAATATGCTTTTTTCAAAAACACTTATCTAAATCTCGAAGATCGGATCGGATCGGATCGAATCGAATAATGATAATCGATTCAAGATCTTGAGAATCGGAATCGAATCGATTCTTGAAATTTGAATCGAAACCCAGCACTATTGTGCACTAATGCATCATTTTTCCTGTACTTTTAATCAAGCCTGTTAGCTTGCTGTGTACCTCCATTCCATTCTCTTTTTATAGCATTTGTCTATTATTAAGTTTTCATTGTTTTACAAACCCGATCTACTGCGGCTCTACTACGTTCACACGCTTGTTTTCAGTCTTTCTATATTTATTTGATCAATTTATCCTTATAATTAATTGAATCTTAAATAAAAATTAAATGAATTATATATTTTTTATGTTTTTGGTTTATATCTTCACATCTGAACAACATGTCTGTGTAAATTTGTTTTTAACAAAAATGATGTTAAAACATAATATGTTGTATATAATTTTGATTTTTTTTTTTTTTACATGAATCATGGTTGTCAACTTGCCATCAGCAATTATCATTAAAAACAATGCAAATATTGATATTAGTAAAACTCAATGTTTGGCTTTTGCACTTTTTAAAGTACACTTTTACAGTACACATAAATACCCTGATTTAGGGGTTTATTTAGTTATAATAAACAAAACAAAATCAAAATTGAATTGTTATCCGATTAATCGAAAAAAATAATTGTCCGATTAATCGATTATGAAAATAATCGTTAGTTGCAGCCCTATAAAATAATGATAATGCCATAATAATGCAGGTACACCTTTTCAAAGATCAATAAACTTTTATTTCTATAGACTATTTAACACTGAAAATGGAAAACATTAAATATCCACAATAAATAAACAAAACAACCAAAAACAATAAAAGCAATGGACTCACATTTTTTGTTAACAGAGACTGAACTTCTTTGTTCTTCCCACACATAGACCATGTGACTACAAGAAGGTTCACTCAGTCTAGAGCTTAGATCGGGCCCAAAAAATCAAGCCCGACCCTACCCTATGATAAATGATTTGTTATTAAAGCATTAACACACAAACCACTGTTAATTTAACATAAAAGCAAGCAGGCTACTGCGTGCATGGTTTGGCATGACTGAATGCGCGCAAAGTGCGTTCCCTTAATAATTCCTAAAAAGCTGACAGTTCCTCGTGATCTCACACATCTGTTATTAATGAAGCTGACTGCACAATGAATCTTTCATAATATCCACACTTTGTTAAAATCAGAGGATTTGCCAGCAGAATTCAGCACTGAACAAAAAGTCTGTTATGATTGGTGAGGTGATTCTATCTTAAATGAATCTGATTGGCCATTGCGTTCAAGAAATCAACACATATGTCTGTGATTGGCTACATCGTTCAATGCTGCAAACATGTTATAAATCAAAACTCTGGCCTGTAAATAATTTCTATTTTGTTTTAGTTCTTGTTGATTTTGTGCAACAGATGAATAACAATTTATTAGTTTTAGATGTTTTATTCGTAGAATCGTTTTCACGCAACCCGCACACTAAGGGTGTCACGATTTCGATTTTAAATCGAAATCGATCGAAATTAAGTCAATATCGAACTTCGAATTAAAAAATGGAATCGTCGATGCTGCCACGCCCATGTCACGAAAAAAAAACACGCGTGTTGAAGTGCTGCGACTAGTCAACCTCCTCTAACTTAGCTACAGCCAAAATAAAGTGTTCCAACCAATCACTGACAGGGGCGGGTGTTGTGAGGTTTTGCGCTCGTGCACGGCTGGACGCGAAATCGGAGCAACACCCGCCCCTGTCAGTGATTGGTTGGAACACTGTTTATTTTGGTTTTGAGTGGTGGTTGTACACATTTGTTTTTGTGTGCAGATCTCAGAGCCTAGGCTGCCTACAGAGACGCGGTTTTTGGACGGCATGCTTATGGGGCGGGCAGCTAGCGGATCGTTAGGAAAGATTAGACATTTATTTTTGGGCCCGAAATCACTGATACAACCTTTAATGACGACGAGATAGCTGCATCTGTAGAGAAGGACCGCGGCTAGCTTTCTTTACGTTATAAGAAAGCTACCCCGTCCCCCGTAGACGTCTGCGTCCATTTTAGCAGCACGCGTTCTCCGGTAATTCATTAAAGCGCATGCTCATTAACTGACGCAGCCGCGCCAAACGTGATTAGAAATGTATTTTACTTCATATTTTTTCTTAACAATACATTTGTAACGTAAGTAACTTAATTTTATTGACATTAGTAACTGTAATCAAATTACATACATTTTATTAAATGTAATGAGTTACATTACTGCGTTATCACGAAATGTAATTACACTACAGTAACGCGTTATACCCAACTCTGCAAATAACGCATTAGCAGGCATAACCGTACACCTTTATTTTTGCATGATGCTGCACGGACACACGCCGGTAGGTGTCAGTATAAGTGTAACACTGTCAGGCGCAAGATTCTAATAAGTGGAGACATTTGTCAATCAATCATAGGTTAATCATATAGCCCACAATACCATTCAGAATCTGCCCCACCTAAATGTATTATCAGGAGCCGCTCCTGGACTTTAGCAATGGAGTATACTGGAGTAATGATGCTGAAAATTCAGCTTTGATTCACAAAAAAGAAATTATATTTTAAAGTATATTAAAATAGAAAATTATAATTTTATATAGGCTAGTAATATTTTAGTTTTTTTTTCTGTATTTTTGATCAAATAAATGCAGGATTGAGCATTAGAGACTTCTTTCAAAAACGTTATGTGTGTAATACACACACACAAGCTGTTTGTTTTACTGATACTTACCTGTGAGAGATGATGTTTCTCTCTAGCAGTCATCACAATAGAAGTGGCATGTCTGGATAGCACATCATCACTTGATAATTCATCATTCTAAACACGAAGAAAACAATAAAATTATTAAATACTTGAATGTATACTAATTAGATTACACGAGTCTCTAACGTTACTGCTAATGCCATTATATTAACATCATAAGAACCAAGTTATTCATTTACCGTGGTTTCTTGGGGGAGGCGTGAAGAACAGGAGTCATCTGAAGGCCTGTTTGGAACGAGTAGAGAGGGATTTGAAGTTTCATTCGGTACATCCTGTGGGTCCGGGTTCTGAGGCGACTGTAAAACGGTGTCACTGCTTAAGCCAGCGAAAACTGTTTCACCGGTGTCAAATGCATCAAAATCACCAAAATGTTCCACAGGATCAGCAAGAGAGGGTTGTACATTACTCCCCGATGTAGTTTCATTATCCGAACTGTTAACGTTACTTGAGTTGCGAGTATCCTGAGTATCCACCGCCGTTGGTCCACTGTATGCCCACAAGTTGCTGTTCACTGTTCTTCTAGGTTCACTGGCTGACCTCTCTCTCCGATGTGATCTGCTTCTACCCACGCCGTCTAGATATTGTGAGTGTGTTCGTCTGATGTGATACCAAAAAGAGTTGTAGACTCGGTACTCTTTAGTGCACCCATCTATTCCACAAACCAGGCGGAAATCTGGACTACGGCTATGTGCAAAATTGATGTGACTCAATAAAGATTTGAGTGTAAGAGCCACAAATACATAACAAATGACGCAGCGCCAAATCATTGTTTCAGGTGAAATTAAAGCAAGCTTTGAACCTCAGATAAAACCGAAGAGTTTGAATCTAATCGTATCTTACCACCGCAACCAACGTGCTAAACTAAACACGTTCAACACACTAGGAGGAAGAGAACCGCGTGCGCGGTTTTGTATTACGCATGCGCAATCAACGCGCCAACGAGCAGCGAATGAGGAGCAAGTCAGTCAGTGGCATGGTGGCCAGTTTCTCACCATGGATAGACTCGATGATGTTGCGATTTCCACTCTAAAAGGTAAGTCATTTGTAAAAATGTGTTGCAAATTTCCTCTATTGGTCATTCTGTGTGAAATTGAAATGCTTCCTACTGGAAACAACACGTTTCTGTAACCGAATGAAACTAGCTGACAGGGCTGCCAACTCTCACGCATTCAGCTCTCGCGGCACACATCCATTTTCTCACGCAGAGAAACGTCGCGAAGAGGACACTGACACCGACAAACAAGACAGAGAAGGTTACTTTTGATATGAAACAAATCATCAGCTCTCAGATTCTGTCAATTTTATTACGAAATTCAAACAATAAAAACTGTTTTGGCGCTTGTAAATGTGACGTGACATGACAGACCGCTGTTGTAACTTAGTAGCGCCTCAGTTCAAACGGCACGTGAACCAAATAGGTAATATATGTCTTACTCTTTACTACTAGTTAATAGTAAATAAACACGAATGAACAATAGGTATGTTGAAAGATACAGTACAACATACCGAAATGTGTATGCCTCATACATAATATATCAATCAGTGATTTTCAACTGCGGAAAGAGGTCAATAAAACAGCTGGAGAACAAAATGCCACATAACATTTAACGTTTAAGTTACCTCAGGAGAGCCGCCATAGCACGTTAGTTGGCTTGTATTTAGCATATTTATTATATATATATATTATTTTTTTTACCCATACCGTTAAAATATTATAACTATTGTAATAAAAACCGCATACTATTTAATTTGAGTTATTTTTAACCCTTAATAATAATACCAGCTGACAGGGCTCTGTATGTTTATAGCATTAGGTGAGATATTTTTTTCTTGAGAAAAATTGACATGTATCTACTTTGCCTAATATTTATCTAAATTAATTGATATTGAATCAAGTTGGAAATCAAATCACAAGAATTGAATTGAAATCTTGAAATTTGTGTCAGCAATAATAAGAAAACAGTAGCCTGCCAGTCATTGTGCCATTGTAAACATTTTGTCACTAAACTTAATAAAATTCGGTTTAGTTACCAAATGTTTTGACAATCGCAATAACTTAGTAATTGTGATGCAAGTTTTTTTTAATAAGCAGTTTATAAAAACAGATATAGGCTAAATGCTTTATTCTTGATTCATAAGCATATCTATAATGTTTTAATAATTGTTTTTTCATACTTTATTAATTATCAATTTATCATTTCTAAATTATTACACTATTTACAAACCAGTTATTTAAGAGTTGTCAGTGGTTCATAAGATCAGTTATAATGTGCAAGTAAATGATTAATAAACTATTTAAATGTACATTTATACATATTATTTGGACATATAGTAACAGTTACTCAGTGTGTTAATAATGCTTTAATAAATTATTTAAATTCTTATTATTTAGACATTTGAATGAATGCTTTATTTAATGAATTTAGTTAATGAATGCTTTATTAACATAAGAGATTTAAAGGCTCAGTTATCTTCTAAACAGTAAAAGGAAACAAACAACACGAGTGATACAGATCATAGACATGTGTGTTACTCTGTGTTGTGTTTGTTTCCTTTGACTGTACAGTGGTTCTCAATCCTGGTCCTGGGGACCCACTGCTCTGCACAGTTTGTACTCTCCTTTATCTGACACAGCCAGTTCAGTTCATAGAGCTCTTTCCTAGCGAGCTGATGATCTGAATCAGGTGTGTTAAATGAGGGAGAGTACAAACTGTGCAGAGCTGTGGGTCCCCAGGACCAGGACTGAGAACCTGAACTTCAGAAGATAACTGAGCCTTTAAATCTCTTTTGTAAAAGCTTTACGAGGCATAACTAGTCCTCACTTTAGATGAGCTCACAAAAATAGTTAACTGACCACTACTAAATGCTTTATAACTACCTAAATTAACCATGAATTACAGTAGGAATTCATGTGAATAAAGCATTTATTAACACATATGTCTAAATAATAATATGTATAAATGTACCTTTTTAATAGTTAATGAATCATTTACTTGCACATTATAACTGATCTTATGAACCACTGACAACTCTTAAATAACTGGTTTGTAAATAATCTAGTAATTTAGAAATTATAAATTGATCATTTATAAAGTATGAAAATACAATTATTAAACATAATAAATGTGCTTATAAATCAAGAATAAAGCATTTATAGCTGTATTTAAAAACTGCTTATTAATGTCTATTAATGCTTTTTAAATTATGAATTAGCCTAACTATTTACTAATGCTTAACTAATGATTCATAGCATGCAGTTATTATAAAGCGTTACCTACATTTTTTATTTAAGTGTGTTTATACTAACATTGGTTATTTCATAACAAACATACAATGAACATTTGCACTACTATTAACCAATGTTGTTAAATGCTCTACAACTGTTTATAGCTTTTTCATAATACTTAATGAATTTACTGATGCTAACAAAAATAACCTTATTGTCAAGTGTTATGAAACTGTTATCATTATATCATAGATTTAATATTTCTGCTCTGTTAGTTCCATGTTACAAAACAGAAATTTGTCTATTTGGGTAAACTAAATAGCTATAATGATGTGGATATATTTTTACAATATCTGAAAAGTTCTGCATACAAAGTATAACGCTTAGAAACCTGAGCTATGCTAACTAACATATTTACATGTGTTCTAATCTCTAAGCTGCCAACATTGGGGAAGAGATTTTACCAACTCTCTCACGAGATGATATCCGAGATCTAGGGATGTAACGATTCACTCATCTCACGATGCGATACGATTCACGATACTGGTTTCACGATACGATTTTCTCACGATTTTTTTAACAAATGCGATTTAAGACAAAAGTGTCCCTTTTATTATTTCTCAGACAAAATGCTGCACATTTCTTTTTAATTTAAAATATATTTCTCAAATAATAAAACTACATTAAAAAAATTCCCTTCAAGGTTGTTTCAACTCAGTCTTTCTGTCTGTTTGGTCAAGAGGCTGGACACTGGTACCTTCGCACACTATGTAAAAGACTGTGTAAAATTAGTAGTACCAGATTGACAGGGGTTTTACATTGTAATAAAGGCAAGATTCTAATTTTGTTATAATTTGTATCATTACACTAGTAAGAGTAAAAAAAAAACACATTTAGAGAAAGAGATAGTAAAATAAATACAACACCTGGTTGCCACGGAAACACTGATGCACCTTGTGATCTCCGTGGCTCTCGCAATTGTAGTATTAATGACTTTTACATGAAAACGGAGGTGACTGGTGTTACTCACGGTGGTGATTATTATTAGTCTACGGAAAGTCAAAATGCCGCCACACCTCCGATTTGAATGAGTCAACGTCAACATCTACGCTTGCCGTCGCCAAAGCCATGTCTACTGTTTGACGGCACGTGCACACCAGTCTATGGCACACACTGGTGCGGCGCGAGCGGAGCAAACCGAGCGTTTTCAGTTCATTCCTATGGAAGTTGAGCTTGGCTCACACAAGATCAAGTTCCATGAATGAAGTGAAAACACTCGCTAGCTTCACGCCAGTGTGTGCTCGCTGCTATTGTGCTATTGTAAAGCGAGGTTCACAACTTCACAGTAGGCTATAGTAAACGCGCCCTGCTGTTTAAAACGTGTATCGCGATTCGTTTAACATTTCAACCGACTTGAATCGTCACACATTTTTATCGATTTTCAACCGGTTGCGAGTGAATCGTTACATCCCTACCGAGATCTCTTTCCTGGTCCGGAGCACTTCCTGCGGCGCAAAGCCATTTGGCATATGACTCATAAGGAAGAACAGGTAATTTTACTTAAAATACTTGTGTTTTGGATATTTTTAACCTGTTAGTGGAAATTACATTTTCAATACTTTAGCCACACCATATGTAAGTTGGTGTGGTTAAAGGATTAGTTAACTTTTTAAAAAAAAATTGCTGATAATTTACTCACCCCCATGTCATCCAAGATGTCCATGTCTTTCTTTCTTCAGACGAAAAGAAATGAAGGTTTTTGATGAAAACATTCCAGGATTTTTCTCCATATAATGGACTTCAATGGGGTCCAAACGGTTCAAGGTCCAAATGACAGTTTCAGTGCAGCTTCAAAGGGCTTTAAACGATACCAGACGATGAATAAGGGTCTTATCTAGAGAAACGATCGGTCATTTCAAAAACAAATAAAAAAGTTTAAGTTTTATAAGCACAAATGCTCGCCTTGCTCGGTTCTGTCAAAAACCTTCATTTCTTTTCGACTGAAGAAAGAAAGACATGAACATCTTGGATGACATGGGGGTGAGTAAATTATCAGCAAAAGTTTTTTTTAAAGTGAACTAATCCTTTAAAGATGAACACTTATTAGGGGTGTAACGGTACACAAAAATCACGGTTCGGTACGTACCTCGGTTTTAAAGTCACGGTTCGGTACGTTTTCGATACAGCAAAAAGTAAGAAATGCCAGAGAAATTTCCTATTCGTTAAAAGAAAAAATATTTTTTAAATAAATGTGAGTTTTCCTACATCTTGAAACTTTCAGGTTTATAAATGGGGGTCATCTTTGAAGGATGAACAAATAATGTTTTGGTCATCACATTAAAAATAACATTTAAATATATGAAGAGTTCAGATGCAAAAGCCATTTGAAATTTTCTTCTAGAATGATCATTTTTATCAGGCTTGTATATTTAAGTTCAGTAATTTCACTTAAAGGTGACCTATAATTCAAAATTGAATTTACCTTGGTATAGTCAAATAACAAGAGTTCAGTGCATGGACATGACATAGAGTGAATCTCAAACTGGACTGTTTTCGCGTTCTCATTTAATTCACGTTAATGAAAAACACCCCTGAAAAACGGTCGGTTCTCCACACAATACCGACTGTGACGCAATAGTCGGGATCATTAATATGTACGCCTCCAAATATTTGCATAATGCCAGCCCTCAATGCCAGGCGGAACTGCGCAGCCGAAGCATCGCAGTCGCTCAGTGTGGATGTACACATGAACACAAAAGTATTTTTTAGTTCCTTCATCTGGGCCTCTGAAGAAACAATGGGTTAATTTTATTTTCTCTGGAAATTTTCAAACATTTCACCGAGTGTTTCCTCAACTTGGGCCAATACAGAGCTGGCCTCGGATCGAGCTACCAAGCAACACTTTCTGATGTGTAATTGTTCAAGTTCAGACAGGTAATCTTTCTCTCAAAATCGTTCAATACTGTTTATGCATCAGTAAGTCAAGCCAGTGACTAAAATATCAGCTTCACATCGTTTCTTTTAGTAGGATGAAAATAATCGTATTTAATTTGTGAACAAATTATATACAGACAGCGATCAAAGAACAATCTTTCCACACAGCTCGAGTTTATCTGGACACTTGCCAAACTCGTTATGAAATCAATGACGCACGTTACTGCACAACGAAGCTCTTACTGTATTTACATCATCGTGTTTGCATTGGTGAAAGCATTAGAGAGAGTGCAAAAACTGCTTTGCAATGATAAGATCTTCATTCTCGCGATCAACACACTGTCATCTGCTCAATGCTCATCACGGCAACATTTTATGTGATGGGAATAGATCTAAATACTTTAAAAACATCTCACGATTCGTTAATCTCGATAGCTGTTATAGTAAAAACGTATAATAGCAGTAGTAAAAGTATTCGGGAGAGAGTTTCACATGTAATGCGTTGCTATTTCATATGCAAGCATGTCAGCCAATCACAGCAGTGGCCGCGGTTACACTGAATCCCACAGCAGACACGCCCCTTCAAACAGAGTGTTCAAATCAGAGGCTAAAAGCAGGCTAGGAAAAATGCCATTTATTTCTAAATTATGATTATTTTTTATCTAAAAAACATACTAACATTATAAGGGTAATCCAGGAAACATTATAAAATAATAATAAAAAACATTCTAGGGCACCTTTAAATGGCAATGAAGATTACCTATTAATTAATTGTCATTTGAGTGAAATTACTGAACTTAAATATACAAGCTTCATAAAAATTATCATTCTAGAAGAAAATTTCAAATGGCACGTAGAGGCTTTTGCATCTGAACTCTTCATATATTTATTTATATATTATTTGAGTTTTGAAGTGCTGGAAAAAGATGTGTGAAGTACTTGAAAGCATTTCACTATTCCAGCCAAACTGGTTACAGTTAGTGTTACTATATTAAATCCATGGTGAATGTTGCTGATCTGTGGACTTAAAGCCTATAACTAGATCATGCAGCGATGTTATTACTTCAGTGGCGAATTCAAATGTTTTCTTCACTGGATCTTAGCGCTGTGTTGTAACAGTGTCGCTTGATCGAGATCGGCTCGCGCTCACAGATGTTGCTGGTCCGAACTGTGATCCGTGAAGCACATAATGAGTAGCGCAGTTTCGTTCCGCTTTCATTCCGCTTGCCATTTGATGTTGTGCAGCGTTGTGGTGATCGCACCAGCACGAATTTTGTCGGCAGGAAAAATGGTCCTAGGAATCGTTCGGTTTGTATGCGTACCGAACCGGAAGCCTCGAACCGAAACGGTTCAATACGAATACATGTACCGTTACAGCCCTAACACTTATACATACAAGTGTGATGCTCTGAAAATAAAATTACTTTGTCTGATTTGAATGATGTACAGTCTACATTCGTATTTTAGGGGCACACAATTCCTGTTGAAACCCAAGGTTCATCAGCAGATGATGAACATAATGAAAGTTCAAAACGAGATGACCCCAGCACTTCAAAGTTTTTGAAGTTACCCAGCCCAGAATACGTTCTCTTCACTGATAGTGAACTACAACACGTGAGACGCGCATACTTTGAGCAGCAGCGTCTTGGAAAAGAGGATGAAGTCACCTTATCAAAGGAGCTCTTCTGCCGGCTCATCCGAAATACCATGACAAATATGATCTCAATTGCAAGAGCCTCTTCAGATGACTACAAATACCCCACTAAACATGAAGTTCTTGCCATGGCAAAGCGGTTAGTGGAATACTACCCTATGATAAAAGATAAGTCAACTGGATCCAGTCACGAGTGGGTAAGTGACTTTATTTACTTGAATATTTATATTTAAAGCATGTTTTTCTATGGAGCTAAAAAAGTCTCAATAAAGATAAATGCACACACTACATTCACATATGCACACACAGGATTCATACATGTACACACATGATTCATAAATACACACACAGGATACACAAATGCGCACAAAATTCACAAATGCACACACAAAATTTAAAAAGCATAGAAGATTCACAAATGCATACAAAATTCAGAAATGCACACAAAATTCATAAATACACACACAATTCAGAAATGCAAATAAAATTTACAAATGCACACAAGATTCAGAAATGTATTTCTGATGCACACACAAATATATCTATACAAACTGCTTGCGGTCTGTGAACTTCACTGCATTTGTGTGTGAATTTTGAGACTCCCCTGACTTGGCTCGACACACAAATACCTTTTTTTTAAAAGGGAATGATCTGCAACCAATCAGATATTTCCCTTGTTTTAGCCAATCACAAGAACACACCCCACGTGGGGGATTGTTTACTTATCAGCCAATCACATGAACGCGTTCACACAGCGCTATATGCATAGAGACAGAGCGTATTTAGGCCAATCCAACCATCTCCATTGACTTTGCATTGCGAGAGGCTGCCTCCTTGTAACAAAAAACAAAACAATGTCTAAAAGCTGCTATGTGACAAGGTGTACAGCAAACAAGCTAAATAACCCAGAAATATTTTTTTATAAGCTGTCGACCCCAAAAAACGGTTGTTTCAGTAGGGAAGTGGCAATCGAGACATCAATAGCTATAATATTAGTGACACTGGCCTTCATTCATAAAAAGATGCCATTAAGATACAGCTGTAATACTTAAAAATAAATGGTGCCATTGAAGATAAGTCTGTGTGTCTCCAACATTTTGTTTGTATTTCTGAATTATGTGTGTTAGGGATGTCAATTTTCACAAATTACCATGATCGATCGTCGTTTAAATTAACGATCGATTAATCGTTAACCTTAATACTGCAATATGCGTCTGCTGCAGTGGCATATGGCCAATAGCATGACAGGGTCTGCAAATCCTGCTAAAATACGCTATGTTCCTCACCAAATTAATGAGAATGGTTTCGATGAAATTGTTAATTAAATTAAATTAATTATTTAATAATCAAATATAACGACTAATACAACGCGTGTCACCAACGCCGCCTCAGATGCGTGCGTCAGAATGTGTGACTGTTGTGGCGTGCTCTTCCTGGAACAACGCACTGAAAACGGCAACTAAACCCAATCAATTCACAACAATTTAATAAAATAGTGTTCTCATGTTATGTAATATGACAGACCCAAATTAATCATCGTTATTATTAGTCATGTATTGCTGCTTGAGCGGCACGCGCTGAATGAATAACCGTTGAGCACTTTGCTAGCTCGTTATTTAACACAAAGAAACGCATCCTATATGAGATTACTAATCAGATATATACAAAATAAACATAATATTACAAATTATATCTGCACAAAATGACGTGAATGCACAAGTGAACTTGAACTAAGTTAACTTACGTGCCATTCAGAACTACTCATGTTGTGGACGTGCTCTTCCTGGAACAACGCGACACGGCAACTAACCCAAATAATTCACAATGTTTTATTACAATATTGTTCTCTTTATAATGTTATGTAATATGACAGTCCCAATAGTCATTATTAGGCGTGCATTGCCGTTTGAGCTGCGCACGCTAAAGATCACGTTTTAGCATCAATTCTTAACCAAATGCATCCAATATGAGATAACGTTAAATCAGATATAGATAGGCGTACACAAAATAAACTATTACAACTTTACATTTTCACAAAACAAAAGGCTGCGAATGCACACGCAAACTTATAGTCATGATGAAGGTGTAAAATAGTCCCAAACATAACTCCGGGCGCTCGCTTTACATGTTTCGCGGTTGAGCAGCACGCACGCGCATGAACCTGCTTAATCGATGATCGATAAGGTTTATCGATTAAATGTATTATCGGCAATTAATCGATCGCCGATTAATCGTTAACATCCCTAGTGTGTGTATTTCTGAATTTTGTATGTATTTGTGAATCTTCTGTGCTTTTTTAATTTTTTGTGTGCATTTGTGAATTTTGTGCACATTTGTGTATCCTGTGTGTGTATTTATGAATCCTGTGTGTGCATATGTGAATGTAGTGTACATTTATCTTTATTGAGACTCTTTTAGCTCCATATTTTCTGCTAACATTGTTTCAAAACTATTCATTGATGCTTTTGTTCTGTTGTACAGGACACTGTTGCCAAAAAGCTCATGAAGCGACTTTCAAATATCCGAAGTCCTGTGAAGGCCCAACACCCTCCCTCCAAGAGAGCCCGTCTGGACGAAGAACCTTCTGCTGCAGTGGCAAGTGACTATGATGCTGATTCCAGTGCATCAACACTTCATCTATCCCCACCTTCAAAATCAAGCACCCCACGGCAAGACAATGACAGCATCGATGAAGCATGTATGTACATTCAAATTTACTATAAAATGTATATAATTTTTGCAATAAATAATACCATAATATTTGGTAATATAAAGCCTAATTCTGCCTTATTTATTTTTATGTGGCATACATCCTTGAATTGTTGATTTTGTGCATCTTGTTTAATGATATATTCTAATTATATTGTATGACTGAATTATAGCCGATGGTCCAGACAACAGCCTTGACAGCCAGAAAACACAGGCACGACATTACAGGACTCTACGAGAAATGTACAAAGCAAAGAAGCCAAACAAAGCTGCTGTAACTCATCTATTAGACCTGGAGTTCCAGTCCAGAAGAAATTTCATTGACTCAAATGCCTTGAAGGAGCAAGACAGACCCACACAAATTTTACAGGCATACCCGTGCTTCAAAGAACTGGACCATGTGAGTAATCTGAAGCATAGTTTAGACTGATGTAAAACATATCATCTACCTAACTGCAGACATACAGGGGTGCGTTTCCCGAAAGCATCGTTCGCCAACTATGGTCGCAAGTTCCGTCGTTACGAATAGAGTTTAATGGAAATTGCGATCATAGTTGGATAACGATGCTTTCGGGAAACGCACTCCAGGTTGATGATTCTTATCACTTTCAATAATTATTTCTCTCAGACAATGGATGAACTGCGGAGAATCATTGAGCCAAACAATTGCCAATACATTTCTGAGGTGAAAGGCAGGTGGGAGACCTTCTACTCCAAGGTTCAGTTTTATGGTGTCATGAAGAAAGTCATGAAGCCTCCAAGGACATTAAATGGAGGTAAAGCTGTATTTTATTGATTGATTGATTCTTTATAGATAATACCCACACCTAATTTCAGTAACACTTTATAATAAAAAGGGGCCTACAGTAATAAAGTACTTGCAAATCATTTGCAAACTATTAATTAGTTAACTGCTCACTGTATTGGTATTTTATTGTTTACATGTATTTGTAAACATTTTAAGTAACACTGAATATGAACGCAATTAATGTCTAATAAAGGTTGGTTTAAAGCACTTAATTACATTTTCCATTTTCCTTTCTCAATCTAAAGAGAACAATTTACTCCTAATAACCAATCAAATATTTGTTTACAATGAGCTAATTAAACAATAATAATTGTGTTAATTACAGTGACAATGAACTCACTATTTGTATATAGCCTATTGAAATATTAGCAATGTAGATACTACAATATATGGTCTATGAATTAATTATAAACTAAGAGTTTGCTAATGATTTGCAAGTACTTTATTACTCTATACTTGTTATAAAGTGTTACATTTCTTAGCACATATCAATATAGATCTCCTCTCTTGTGTGTTTTTTTTACTAGTTGAACATGCCATTGCTGTTTTTACCGCCCTGCCACTGCTCTTCCCATCTGGCTCTGCAGTACCCAAGAAAGTGGTCCCAATCAGTGAGGCTCTTTTCCACATTCTTACGGTGAGAAATTGTTGAATAAAGTCATTATTTTGTATTTTTGGTGCACAAAAACTATTCTCGTCACTTCAAAAAAAAATAAGGTTGAACCACTGTAGTCACATGGACTATTTTAATGTTGTCTTTCATGCCTTTCTGGGACTTCAAAGTGTTAATTAAATAGCTGTCATTGGAACAAACAAACATTATTTTACCAAACGCTGTTGTTATGCAAATGGACTGGACAATAACTTTATTCTAGAGCTGCTGTGAAGCCAAAACAATCTCTGTTACTTTAATTTCCTATTATCACTGTAAAGCTGCTTTGAAACAGTCTATATTGTTAAAAGTGTTATATAAATGAAGGTGACTTGACTACTTATTTAGCTTTTTTGCTGTGTTTGTAGTCTAAATTCTGTATTTATATATTTGGTTTTCTAGCCCTCAGAGGACCCTGATACCTTCGTCCACCGGCGTGTGCTTTCTAGTCCTGTTTTGCTGGTTGGTGAGGAGAACTGCATGGTGGTTGCCGGTACAACTCCAGTTGTAACCTTTGAGAAAGATTTGCTCCACGAGGGGCTTCTCTACCTCCTGGCATATTACTATGCATTCCACCTGACCTATCCCAAGTGTATTGCCACACTCTTGTCTGTGTTGCAAACAGAAGTTCTGGTAGATGTCCTCCATGAGCAGGATGCAACCCCCTCTTATAAAAAGGCCATTCATGAATGGAAAATGTTTGTTGAATAAATAGTTGCAAACCTATATGGCTGAGGTAGTGATGGAGTATTTTCTTGTTATTTATTTTTTGTTTTGTTCCCCATTATATTTGAACTTGATTTGTGCTATTATGAGATTTCCCTGCTTTTTCAGTGTTTCTTAAATCAATTGTATTATTGCAATGCATGCATTAAACTAATTGCTGTTTAAAACTGTTTGAGGTTATACAGTGTATGCAGCTTACAGACTGAGGCATAGCTTTTTTATGCAGAACATTTGCTGTTGATGTGCCATGTTTTTTTGTTTTTTCAAGTGTCAGTTGAATAGCCTATGAATCAGTTCAACCTGCTTTATATGCTCCATTTGTTAAAGAGGATGTTCTTTAATAAATGTTCAGCAAAACTGAATATGTTGTTTGATTATTCATTTAAATGTATATATTTGTACTATATTTCTTTATTGGGTTGTTTCAAGAATATTTATCTATTTTTAGGTCTCACATCTTAAAGAAAATCTAAATAAGCTGAATTTAAGGTCAAATTTTCTAGTTTTAATGCAATTTTCACTAAAATGACTTAATATTCAGTGCTTAAAAAAAGTGAAAACTGCATAGTTTTAAGCATGTTTGTCTAGTTTTTAGACCAACAGTATATTAGTGATTAGATTTAAGATAAAGTATTCTAGTTTTAATTCAAATTTTGCTAAATTTATTTATTATTCACTTCTTATAATAAGTAAAAACTGCATAGTTTTAAGCATGTTTGTCTAGTTTTAAGACCAACAGTATATTAGTGATTAGATTTGAGATAAAGTATTCTAGTTTTAATTCAATTTTTGCTAAATTTATTTATTATTCACTTCTTATAATAAGTAAAAACTGCATAGTTTTAAGCATTTTTGTCTAGTTTTAAGATTCAATTGCATTTATCAGTGACTAGATATTTATGCTATTTTCAAGAATTCTTATCAAGTCGGTTTTGCTTACCCCATTGGCAGATTTTTTTGCTTGATTTTAGTTCACTTTAACTAGATTCAAGTGAATCTTGATTGTTTCAAGAAAGGCATTTTTTGCAGTGTGCCCCATGCATTACAGCTCATTTCACCCCATCATTGTGTTGGTGATTATTTAGTCATATATATATATATATATATATATATGTATATAGCAAGAGCATTACATCTAGCATTCAAGTCAAGTCCCCTTTATTTTTATATGATGCTTTTTAGCCTACAATACAGATTATTTCAATTTCAAGGCAGCTTTACAGTGATAACAGGAAAATAATGCAACAAAGTTTGCTTCTCCTGTACAGCAGATCTAGAAGAAAATAGTGTCATAATCAAGCTTAAGTATGTTCAGTGATGGTTTATTTTGTTGTAAAAAAATATGAATTTATTTAATTTATATATAGCCGCTCTGGATAAAACAGTGATGTCATCGTCCAAATGTAATTCATGCACAAACTATTCATTGAGCACAAGCAAAAGTGTTTGCTTGGGAGTTGATGGCAGCAATCTTCCACAAAATTTTGGCACGTTTCATGTTTTCAACATGAATGAAACTGCGAAATGTCTTCTTTAATGTGAACTGTTTTTGTTCTGTTTCAGCAGCAATGAGGTAACTTTCACCGTGTCTAGACCTGGCGCGAGCTGCCTGGCCCGTTTCTACGGGAGTGTTTGAGTTAGGGTTGCCAACTGTCCCGAATTTTTGGGCCTAATTTATTTGTCCCGATCGGGACCTCTCTTGTCCCGATTATTGAGTGCTACGCTGATCTGACTGATACAACAGCAACACGACACGTAAATTAGTTCAAATCTCCTAGAATCTAGAGCTGCGCATGCGAGACAGAACACTGTATGTGCGTCAGCGCCAAACCGGGTAGCGCGGAGAGAGAGGGAGACCTTGCCTGCGAGATACAGTAAACTGATCGTGTGCGCTCTGTTTCTGACACACTTCAAGCACTCGCTGGGCGGGGGAAGATTGATGCGCCGGACCGGAGTCGGGGGACTTAGTTAAGTTTTTGTGTTGTTGTTTTGCTTTATTTTGTAGTATTTCGAATTAATGGTTTTAAAATAGTATTAGTAAAAAAACAATTAATACAAAAATTCACTTGTTCACTCATTTTGCCTATGCCACGGGCCGGGCCTGTCCATGAGGACATTCACAGGAGGTAGAGGTGACATCTGCCGAGTCACCAGTGGAAACCTGAAGAGAAGAGAAATAATGAAAAATCACACTCAACCACCTATTTATTTCACAAATTTGTGACAACTTCATTTATATGTTTAATGCATCAATGTGATGGTTCTAAATAAACTGAAATGATGCAACACACTTTACATTGTTATTCATATGTTTATTCATTCATTGATTTAATCTCATGTTAGAATATTGTCACAGCTGAAAGGTGTACAGATATTTCTGTTTGTGTTATGCCGAGTTCAGACTGCACGATTTTCAAAATAATCGGGTCACTGTTGTTTTCACACTGCATGACTATCTGGGGTAACATTCAGTTGCTGCTGTGTTCACACTGCACGATGGATCGGCGACAGGAGGTTTCACACTGCATGACTTTACAAAAGAAAGAATCGCCGACAACTTCTGCCTGGTCCGCAAACTACGTTTCACAACCAAACAAACGCGAGAAGTGATAGGAAATAACGGAAGATCACGCGTGCGTGAGACCGGAGTTCTCACGCGACACTGAATTTGTTATTAAAAATGATAGCCTACAATTTGTATGTGCACTGATTTGTAGCAAAAAAAAAAAAGAAAAAAAAAGTTTATGCAGGAAATGGTTGGGAAGACGAGGGGAGCAAGGACTGTGTTTTGCAAAGAGAGTTGGGGTAAATAAATTATTTTGCAAATGTCCTGCTGTTGCTGCTGGTCATGCAAACGTTTGTGCTTTGTTTCTGTTTGATATAATTGTAAATATAGGCCTATCTATTAAAATACTGATATTCTGGTCTATAACTCCAAATATTAGGTCATCGCCGATGTAGTTTTCAGTCAGAACACATTCACACAGCAGGATTGTGAATCGCCGACAGGTCCAGATATTTAGCATGCCAAATATCTCACGGGCGTCGGCGACTTGTCGGCGATTCTCTCAGATCACGTCTTTGCTCATTCACACTGCGTGATTGTCACTCGCGTGAACGAGCACCGATTTGCCTGTGTTTTCGGGCATTTGTCGGCGATTTCTCAAAACCTGTCGGCGAGCCAAAATCGGGGCTAAAATCGTGCAGTCTGAACTCGGCATTAGCTGGTGAATGTCAGATGATTGTATAATGGATAATTTCATGCCATCTGCTGTAGCCATCTCACTGCCAATCTCAAAACAAGCACTCGACCTTAACTGACAATGAGAGTAATTGGTTTTATCCTGACAAAGACTGTTAGTAAAATTCATCCAGTGACTTCAAACAAAATAAAAAAAAGAAAGAAAGAATATTACAATTATTTTGTGAAAAGACATTAATCTGTTTAATGAGATGGTTTAGCACAGGAGTCACCAACCCGTCGATCGCGATCGACAAGTCGATCTTGGAAGCATTTTAAGTCGATCGCGAAGAGTTTTCAAAATCAGAGAAAAAACACCAATATTTTTATTCATTATTACTTATTAATTAAAAATGCACCATGTGTGAGTCTACTGTGTGTAGTAAATGGTGTCTAGGGGATCCGGAGGCGTGCGCGCCGTTACAATGACGTCATTTTTGGCTCATGCGGACGCGTCGAGTATAAACCTTTTTACAGTCTATGGTATAAACAAGGCCACTTCACACTACGCTCACATCAAGCTCTTCAAGGCAAGCTAACGATACGCAAGCTAACGAAACGATGGCACAACCGGCACAACGGTGAGGGAGTAGTCATCTGCAGGGTTTTTCCTGCATAGACAATTATGAGGCGGCCGCCTCTGTCAAATTTATAGTTAAGAAACAATATAACGTTATAGGCTACACACGACCAGAGTGCTGTTTTCCTGTGAATGCCATCGCGATTGAAACCAAGATATTGATTTCATAACAGTTCAATAAACAAATAGTTAAAATTAAGTTTAAAGTTACTTACATTTTTAGACGCTGACTGTTGTTGTTCTGTTTCAGCAGCAAAAATAGTTCCAAACAACAGAACCAGCGCATCTCACAGCATCCATGATCCATTACCGATAGATTCAGCGTTTTGACCTAATCGCTTGAGTCAAAGATTCAATTACCCATTATTAAACCGCCTCATTTTGAATAAATCAGCCGTTTGAACGAATCGTTTGAATGAATGACTCAATGACTCGCTCATAAGACGGGCGCCTGCCGCCTCCTACTGGCGGTTTAGTTTCAAAGTATCATTCTTTTCAACATTCCTTATTTGTATATTCAAAAAAATTTCAAAACAATCTCATAATCTCATTTAAACACAGTTATAATTTTTCAATTTGATTGCTAACAGCCTAGTGTCTTATTATTTTAATTGATGTATTGATAAAATGTAAGAATTTGAAATGAAATTTAGAGCATACATTAAATAAAATTAGGGGGAAAATGCCCTTTATAAAGGTACAAAAAATTATTCCGATAAGAGTGTTTTCAAAAATGAAACATTGACAATTTAAGTTTAACCCTTTAAAGGTGATGATACACAGGGCAACTTTTTGAGCAATCTTGCTGGGCAATGTTGCCGTCAACGGGCAACCAGATAAGACACAGGGCCCACGACCGATCTAAATTATCCAGATAGGAATGTATTGCCCATTTTCAATGGGAAAGTGCCCAAGCAACAATCGCTCGGCAAGATTGCCCAGCAACATTGCTCAAAAAGTTGCCCTGTGTATCATCACCTTAAGACCGACGGGAGCGCCGGCGCTCCCGTTTGCGTGTGTCTGTTTAAAAGCCTATAGAAACTGAAACCAAATTGCTAGCTCAATCATTCTTTTTGCATACAAAACCAGAGATGTAACATGTTCAGATCAAGCCTCCAACATGCCCATGTTGCGTTGTTTTCACCCTCTAATCAGTCTGTACAAACTGCGTAATATGCGTTTACAAAAAAAAACCCACAAAAATGCATTGCACGTCTTTGCACACATGTTCTTTAGATCTGCGATTGATAGTTACGTCTTCCGATGGCTCATTGACGTATCACGTTCTGTGCACTATGACCCCCGGGTGTGTCGCATGTTGTGACGTCACAAGCTGCGTCATTTGACCATGCGTTTGACTCGCGTGATTTTTTTTTTCCCAAACCACTTCAGCGGAAATCCCGCCCTGCAGCCGATTCTAAAGTTTTCATTGCTCATGTCAATCACTGTACAGATTGCCTACACCAAGCACTGATCCCTAAACCTACCCGTCACTGTAACCTAAACCAATGAAATCGGCTGCAGGGCGGGATTTCCGCTAAAGTGGTTTGGGGGAAAAAAATCACACGTTTGACTCCCGTTTGACTCCCATTTGCTATATGTTCCTTCTTATCGTTATTGTCTTTTTACCATTGCTTTATTTTATCATTTCTTTCTCCTTTAGACACTCACAAATACAAGCACATTGACACACACACACACACGCGTGCGCGCACGCACGCAACGTTATGTCTAAACGAAAGTACACGGACGCGGAGGTTTTGGAAATTCTAATTGCGTCCGATGATGATGAACTATACGTCTGCTCATCTATTTATTTTATATTTTAACCAATTCAATGTTCAATCAATATTCAAAAGCAAAATGTTATCTGTTTGACCACAAATGTAATTGAATATTTTACATGGCATTTCCCCTCCCTTTTTTTGAATGAGTGTATCTTAAAAACTAATTTATGTAAATTGATTTATGTACGTTTTTCACATTGACAAGTTTGAGGTTGACATTTATCCATTTTTTGTATTGAATAAAATATGTAAAAAATAAATAATTAAAATTGTTTTTCTTTTTGTTTATTGCACTTTTGAGATATTTATCTAGTTACTATTGATTTTTTACAAACATAGCCTTCAAATTGGGAGAGTAAGGATTATTTTGATGTATGGCATATGAAAATGCTCAAAAGAATGACACCACAGCATGTAAAAATACAAAGATATACTCTGGTGGAATTGTTCTATGGCAGGTCATAAAGGGTTAAAGGGAGTAGGCTAAAGCCTCTGTTTAGGCTATAAAGGAAATGTAATTTTGCCAAAAGAAGAACTTTAAATTTAAATAAATGTTCATTTTAAATCAGCCTACTTCAGTGTGATATGTTACCATATTATCATGCTTAATTGAACAATTGTAATGTGATGATCAGATTCAGATATCTAAATCAAAGAATATGGGTGGTTTGCGGGTGGATTATTATTTATTTTTAACAACAGATTCGAGTGACTCAAAGTGCACCAGATTAATGAATTTATCTTTAAAATGTACATAATTTTCTCCCCGGACCCCCCTAGTGTTACGATTTTACCAACTCCGCATCATTTTGAGCCAGGAAAAACCCTGTGTTGGCTATATTGTTAAAAGGAAATCTGTGTTTTATGTTGTTGGAAAAGGGAAAGAAAATCAGTGCTGTACATGATTATTTTAGGCCTGTAATTGATTGATTATTGAGGTAATGAATAGTAGTAGGTCTGTAATTTGTGTGAAAATATTTTTGTAGAATTGAAGGATGACTGTTGTCATAATATTTTGTATGCTAGTTGCACTTACCATTTTGAAGTGTTTGAAATATGTTTTAAAAGGGAAAAAGAAACAGTACATTATTGGCTTAGGCCTGTAATTGACTGATTATTGTGTTTATATATGAGTAATAAGCCTGTGGATATACTTAACAATGTTATATTACTGTTGAAAATGTTGAATTATAGTTGACAGTTTGTATAGTTATATACTATTTGTATAGTTAAATAAATATTTTGCTAGTGACTAACAGGCAACAAAGAATGTCAAAGTAGAACTACATTGTGGCCTTGTTTTTTCATAATTTTCTGCAAGTGGTAGATCTTGGTTTACATTTGGACTTGGGATGTGATCTTAGGCTTGAAAAGGTTGGTGACCACTGGTTTAGCATGTGTGTTCAGTGTGTAGTTTGTGTGTTTATTTCAAAGCCCTTTATGACACAGGACACTCTGCTGACAGGACAGGTTGAGGTCCATGCTCATTTTATTCATGAAGTTATAGTTCATCCTTAATTTGAATAACATTTAATGTATTTTCTTAATATCCACAACAAGTGAAAATTAAAAAGTGATGGTCAGCAAACCAGGAAGTGCGCCACGCCACCGGTCTGATGCATGGACCGGTGCATGGTCTGCTCTTGGACCACCATCATATTCAGTTTATTAAAGGCAGGGTAGGTAAAAATCCCCAAAAATACTTTTTTCCAAATTTGTTTAAACTGTCTTTATATATCAATCCATAATTAAAATGTAAGTAATCTGGAAAAGAAATTTTAAAAATCGAGTGTCTGTAGTCCTCTCAGGACTGCAATAAACACAGCTCATTATTCCATTAACTCCCACCCCCTCCCTTCTCGGCTCCTTCCAAAGCCACGCCCCCAAAACACATGAACGCGCGATCCCGGCCGTTCGCTCAGCTGGAAGAGTCGGACGCGTTTACAAGCGCCGAGCAGAGAGGAGCGCAGTGCATGTAGTGACATCATGTCAGAATCACAAGTAATAAAATAACTAACTTTATCAGTATGAATATAAACAATTAACATGGCTGTTAGTACACACTATCAAGCTCGCATATCCATACTGGTAAAGTTTAAAATATTTTACTTGCTCGTAACCGAATCTACAGTAGCTACAGTAGCCTAGCTTAAGTGAACGATAATGCTAACTAACGTTACCAACCTCCCTGCAAAACTCACCACAACTTGTCCCTCATGCTGGCCCTTACAAAACCCACAAGCTGACCCTTGGACACGCTACACTCAACTACATGACCCGATTTGAAGTGGTTTTCCTCCCTTTGAACACTTTAGTTTTCCTCCTTGAAAAAAGCCAACATGGCAGCCAAGGAGATCATGATTGCACTGATAAGTGTACCACGCAAAAACGCAACACAGGTTTATTTTATTTTATTATTAACCCCTTAACGCCCACTGTCACAAATATGCGACAAACCGTTTGACTCAATCAACCAACCGAGATAACGTCTGCATTCCCCCAATGCCGGTTAGTGCATATTCGCTAAGGACCTAGTAACCTTCGACAAGCACTTGTTTCTAGTGGGACCGCATAGTGACGGACTTATTTCCTGTTTACTCACGAGGATTACTCCGGACGCAAAGTTATGGATATGAGTCGGGAAAGTTTGATCCTGAGGTGTATATAAGGTAAGTTGTGCTAAGATAAAAAATACTCACCTGCTTATTGTGTGCATATACACTCGACGTAATGAGGTGAAATATGTGTGACAAGTATTTTTGAAGTTATTGTAATATTTCGCTTTGTTGTATATTAGCGACAGTGGTCCATAAGCCTAATGCTGACCGCTAACCAGCGCTATATAGAAAAACTCTTTTCGTGACAGCTTATCTAGGTAATCCTTTGTATTTTGCTTAGTTATTTTCAATAGTCTGTATACAGACACCATGCTGGGGTACACCATGCTAGGATATGAATACAAAAGCTAATTATTTTTATGCAGATCCGAATGAAACCTTCCGTGTTTTACGGCAAGCGCGTAAATGCGCAACCTCGCGTTAGAGCTCCCCCAGAGGAAAGTGAGGATAGTTGTCTCAGCGATAGTGCAGGCAGCGATGAGGAATATGTTCAAAAGCCAGGTGATGAAGAGAGCTGCAGTGATCAGGAAAATGTTGTCAAGCCAGGTGAATCAGGATTCAAAATTAGCACCAGCACCAGCCAAATGCTGGTTAATTTTTATGTTGGCTGGTACTAGATTTTAGACTGAAAATGCTGATTTCCTATTGAATGGCTAGTGAATTTCGCCAGTTTATCCATAGATTATCCATAGATTTTCACATTTCTAAAAGTTAATTTTGACCCCTGCAGGTGTGAGGAGCAGCAGCAGTGAGGAGGAGGTTCAATACCAAGATGCGGGCAGCGATGGCGAATGTGTTCCCGAGCCAGGGGATGAAGAGAGCAACAGGAGCAGCAGTGATGTTACATTGTTGTGCGTGCGTGCATGCCTGAGTGTGTGTATGTATGTATGCATGCATGCATGTGTGTCCACGTGTGCGTGAATGCGTGCATGTGTGTGTTTGTATGTATGCGAGTGTGTGTGTGTGTGTGTGTGTGTGTGTGTGTGTGTGTGTGTGTGTGTGTGTGTGTGTGTGTGTGTGTGGAGGTTAACCCTGGGGCTACCCAAGAGGTGTTTCACGGCCCCTGCTCCTTCAATAATTAAAGAATGGAGTAGCATTGTTATGTTACATTGTTATAGTACAAAGAACTGCTTCTGTGCATTCCCTCTCATTCTTTCAGGTTCAGCAACATACATTTGAAAACTTAATTTACAATTCAAATCAATCTACAATTCAAATTAATGCAATGTTTCCTATAGCCGTAACAGTAACGTTTGTGTATATTGTGTTGGTGACATGAAAGTGGTCATAATTCTTATTATTAAATACCTGCTGTTTCAGATTTATATAAATAAGTTTTTAAAAAAAGGGTGAATAAATAAAACATTGTTTTTTCACTGTTATTTTACTGTGTTTTTTGTTATCTTATTTTTGACCATTATGCCCACTGTTGCAAATTTGCAACATACCAAAATTTCGATTTATTTGTTGTGCAAAAGTGAAATTGATAATTGATAAAACACACATAAAACATTTTTTTATATACAGCTATATAAATTCAGGCGTTAAGGGGTTAACGATCTTCAGTCTTCACGGACCTTCGCGGGGTTTAACCAGACAGTTACACGACTTCCACCAATCAGGTGCATCACTGTGGGATTGTTCAGGATTGTGGGTAATGAAGTACTTATCCAAGACATCGCGAATAAAAGGCATTTATCTTAAAACAAGGTTAGTGCCCCATGAACTTTTGCCGTTTATATGAGCATATACAATCGCTTAATACAGCCGTAGGTGGTTTTAAGTCTACCATGTATGGTTACGTTTTTATGGCTTATACCCCAACTGTCAATGGAGAAATTGTATTGAATTCTTACTTCCGGCACCGGCTGTGGGCGGGACTGTGATGCTCTATTTACGACAGTAACGTTAAATACAAGTACTCCAGCGTCTCTAGGGGTTGCTGTTTGACAAAAACTGAAATTGAAATTGAAATTTGAACTGAAATTGCCTTTAAGTTAGCCTGGTTCTACCAGACTCTCGTACATTTCATTTGTACAGAGAGTCTGGCCTCGCTCCATTGAGAAACGTTTACTTCCTTGTAGGCGGGTTCTCTGTTAAAGTTCAAAACTATTGGATCTGCCCAGCGTCACTCAGGATCTGCCATAGCCAATCGCTAACGTGTGGTCGTGACGTATGTCATGCGCCGAAACCGGCTGGAAAGAACAAGTCCGAATTCCATATTCATAAATCTAAATATCTAAATGCTAAACCTCTCTTTCTTATATTTGTGAAAGAATTTTAAAAAATACCTCTTTTCAATTAAGTTGTCTGAGAACAAAAAAAGCCTTAAAAACATTATCTGTTTGTAATTATTTTCCTTTTTTCAGTGTCATGTAATTCTCTTAACTTGTTCATGTTTATTTTATATTATCCCCCTACTGTTTTATTTTTGTTTTGTTTTTATTATTATTTTTTGTTTGTTTTTGTATTATGTTTTCTGTTATTACTTGTGTATTGTTTTAAGCAATAAAAAAAAACAAGTCCGAATGATCAGAGGATTATGTTTAGAATAAGATGTCTGTCAAAGAGAGCTGCATGTTTTGTTCATCGAATTTAAGAGTTCAAGGAACAATTCTAAATTCTAAATGTATATTTGACACTAATGACAGTGATGTATTCAATCAACTGTCGAAGCTGGGTGTAATCATTAACAATACGCCGCTGCGGTCGTTTCGGATCTGCCGCAAATGCTGTAACGTTACAGTGATCATCGTGCACGCCGAGCTGCCCAGCACCAACTCCTAACCTTTCTGCCTCCCTCACTTGGTCCTCCATTAGTGCAACAAGAAGAGACGACAACAACTATCGGCTTTGCATCCTATCGTTCGCCTTAGCTAACTCATTCACCACTAGCGGAGTGAGCTGGAAAATTAAACTTTTCCCGAATCATGGCCACCAACAACACTTAGCAAACATTGATCTTGCTCGGGCTTTAACTTCTGGATATTCGGCAGTTTTGCAACAACGGACCGAATAGATTTTCTCACGTCTTTCTCCGCTGCCATTACTGAACTCCAACTCAAACTGACGCGCTACATCAACGTCATCGTTCTCAGCCACTCCCTCTGTTCGCTGATTGGACCGGTAAAAAAATTATTTCTGGAAACCAAAGTCTACAGCACAATCCCAGACGTAGTACTGAAGGAAAATAAAATTGAGCGGAAGTGCGTAGGAGGGCGGAGCCAGGCTACCTTTAAGTAGGGTTGGGTACCGAAACGCGACGTAACGGTAAACGGACGTAAGCGGTAGTAACCAGACCGAATAAGAACGAAGATTTCGGTGCCTGAGTCTCTGTGGTATAAGGCGGACACACGCAAAGTCTCTCGCTCTCCCCCTCTCTCTCTCCGCCGTGCAAGCACTATACGGTTTATTGGAGCACTGTCTGTTCTGTCTCACATGCGCGCTTTTGCTCGCTCGCTCGCTCAAGCGTCTGCTGATAGCGAGGGGATTATTGTAGATGCCGAAGACAAAACGCTCCAAAGTTTGGCTGCATTTCACGTGTAAAATTACGCGTCAGAACGATTGTCTGAAGCCCATATAGAATCACGATTCACTCTAATCATTGGCTGATGGCGCGGCCGCCGCCCCGACGCTCACGTCATCGTATTATATTAGCGCGCGCATCATCTGCTCCTCAGATTTCTCTGCCGAAAAAGGAAGCTTGTCGGCAGCGCGAGGAGTTTGGCAGTGAACGCAGCGTCTCGTTCCCTATTCAGAGAACATGGGTTACACCAGTAACCAGAGACGTCCTCTTTCATAGGTTTACTCAAAGCTGCATAGCTAAGACGCAGTGGGAACGAAATACCAAACTTGCCAAGCTAAGCGCTGCATAACTAGTACAATGATCAGATAACTTACATGACTGGTATAAGCAGACAAAACATGGGAACCTGGAGCCATGTCGATATTAGATTACCCAGGTAGTAATCTCTGTTAATCTCCAGTATTATTACATTGTTTAAAACAATATTGTTTTATTTGATAATATGTAATGTGAATTTTTATTTTATATTAGTTTATTTATTATTACCATATGTTACTTGTATTTATATTGTTTAAAGATATAACTTAATATTGTGTCCAGTTTGGCCCTGTAAATAAAGGGGTATTATTTTTTGACAAAGTGTGTATATATAAAATATCACTAAATTAGGCTATTTATGTAGGATTTTGGTGTCACGATTACATCAGTATAGCTGCTCAATTCATCTGTCAGTCACTACTGGAGGTGTCAGAACATACAGTGACATGTTCCGCGACTCGCTGTTGTGTCAGTGTGTCGCGATAATGTCCGTGGCACATGCCACCATCCACTGGCACTGAAGACCGGATGTGTCACTAAGCATAGCGACATGTGTCATTGGCTTCTGTGCGTCAGATGCCATGTCACTTAATGTTAATACCACCTGTCGTTACGAAGCCTATGCGCCGTTTGTGGTTGATATTATGTTTACTCTTTTGTATGTTCCCATTCTCTGCAATAAAATAAATAAATAATTAAAAAGCCTATGCGCTGTGTAGAAAATACATCTTAAATGACATAGCAGCACACTAGAGGAGCTTAATGTATACATATACTAAAACACTTTCAAAAGTTTTCCTGCTTTTTCCTTCATAGAAATCGGATTTCAATATAAAACTCAATTTCTTTCTTGAATGATGTAAAGAAGTGGGTTTTTTTTTTTTTTTTTACAGGAGAATGTACATTTGTGAACATGGAATTTTGCCATTTGAAGAATAAAATGTATTACCGTATATACCCGAATATAAGACGAGGTTTTTGTCCTAAAAATAGGCTGAAAAATGGGAGTGGATATTTGAGTGGAGAAATCGATTGATAGCATTTTTTTCCCGCGCCGTCGACTTGGAAAAAACGAGCGCGTCGCTTTCATTATGAGTGCGCCTACATTTGAAATAACGAACTTGAGCGCGCAAAAGACGCGATATGTGAACAGGGGGGGCGGGTCTCTGCTCGCTTGTCTCCGTCCGCTCTGGCATCCTCTGTGAACGGCGCTTTTTCTTGCGCGGCCACGGCTCGAGAAAGAGCGGGAGCCGGATCGTCATCGAAAACGGCTAGACGACCCCGCAGGGTGGTTAAATCCATCCCGTCGCACTCAGGGCAGCCGCAGTCATGGCCAATCAGGAAGCGCATATGTGCCGGTGTTGTGCCGAATTTCGATCGACCCCCGCCAAATTATTATCCCCCTAGCATGGGTAGGTTTAGGATTAGTTGCGGGGGAGGGGGTAGGATTAGGGGCGGGGTTGGGATTAGGCAATTAGGTACTGACTTCAACGAGGGGGGTAATAATTTGGCAGGGGGTCGAAATTAGGCACAACACCGGTCTCCGCCGACGAGCGAGCCTCTACACGAGGCTCGGGTGATGCGAGGCATTTGGAACAACGCCTCGGAAATTTGCTCTTAAAATTATTTTCTGTTAAAAACCAGATTTTTTCCACAAAAATCTATTTTTCCCCAAAAATAAGTCTGGAAAATGGGGGGGGTCGTCTTATATTCAGGGTCGTCTTATATTCGGGTATACACGGTGTATCAACCTGACTGTGCTTGTCTCTACAGTTCTCCAAAAGACCAAATAATAATAACAGTACAATAATAATTTCCATAACAGGTTATTAACAGCACAAATTGGCCATAGCCTCTGCGCTGTACGGTGTAACTTTTGGTTGTTTTTTTACGTCACAGGGAGGGGAGGGGGATTTGGCTTAATGAGCATATCCGGTCAAAAAAGTCACCGCTCACCACTGAAATAAATATCACTGATCCATTCACTGTTCTGGATGAGAGCCAACTGCTTCTATAACAAGTTTTTTATATCTTTTTTGTGATTATATATATTATTATATAAAAGTAACTCCAACTCATTTTGAACGACTTGTTTAACTGTCATACACACCCACTTGCTATAACTGTTCAGTTAATCCATTTTATGATTGTTACATACCTGCATACTTGCGTCTTGTGAAATAAATGTCTTGTGTTTTGAGTCCTCTAACATCCTCCTGTCTGAGTCTCTTTGTTGTCACACATTTATTTCAATAAAAATTCCAAATTCTATACAAATGATGTGTGTGTGTGTGTGTGTGTTTGAGAGAGCATGTTTGTTCCAAATTGCATTTGTGCTCTAGTACCAGGCCTTAGTTTTTGTGTGGAAATTTTCAGATTTTCAAATACTTAAAGTGTGACAAAATTTACTGAGCATTAACTGCAGAGCTTTCTGCGGAGTTCAGAAGTTGTAAATTCTGTCTACAGTTCACTCATTAAATTTGAATCACTCTACATTGGCAGCGACTCAAATGACTCTTGACATCTGAGACTTGAGTTACTATTTGAGATCTGTGAATTATTTTTTTATTAGACTGAACTATATTCATTTTTTTTATTGAATTACATTTATATTTCTACTGATTCTTTGAAGAATCTTTCATATTTTCATCTATTTACATCTATTTTCATCTTAAGACTAATTAACTTTATTTTAATATTAGAAACACACCTACTCATGCACTTCATTGTTGACACTTGTATATGAACTCCTAGACTATTTTTAATAAAGTTGTTGCATTTTAATATTGGGATATAAATGCTTTCTGCACCCAAGACTTAGTCTCATTGTCTTTTGTTAGTAGTTTTTAATTTTTTCATCACATTATGGACCACAATCATTTAAATAGGTATTTCACCAATTATTGACCATAGGCTCTTTAGGACTACCTTTAGGACTTTTATTTTAGTTTGGCGATGTGACGTCATAAGACTGCGCTGCGCTGCTGCCTCTGTTGTGATTCGGCTAATAGGTTTGTAATTTTAAACGTTTTAAAAGTATTTAAGTCAATGCAAACCTTCCAGACAATTTACAGCTTTTGCAAGCGATGTAAAATTATTCATTATTATTGAAAGAAACATTTGAATGATTTATCTACATTAATGCTCATCCACACATCAGTAACAGAAAAGGTGCGTCTCATTTCGCTCCCTATATCGTCAATCAGTTTATTGTAAAGACGATTTCGGTCGCTGGCGAGTGGTGATGGAGAAACGGAGCTTTTGAATCCCCTATTCAATCGAATCAAATGTTTAGCGAAATGATTCAGTGATTCGAATCGCCGCACGCTGGTCAAAACAGCTGTAGATGCAAGGGGAACATAAACATGTAATGACAACTTCAACAAACGAATTTGTATGAAAGTCTCTAGAATCTACAAGTCAGTAAATACCAGGTGTAAATCCTAAATGCCTTAATACAAGAACACATACGTACAGACTCTTAATATTAAGTTCATTTTTTATTGTTTGTCTAAACAGGTGATTAAGTCCATTAACTCTCACTCTGACTGACTCTCTTAACACTGAACTAGACCTGCTTGAGACGCACACAGAGATTTAGTTTGGATTTATTTTTCCTTTCTGTTAATTATTCTCATCTTATTGTCCAAACACACAGAAAAAGACACTATTGTAAATAGTGACACGCTATTATAAAGATGGCGTTTATTAAAGAGGAGAGTGAAGACATGAAGATTGAAGAAACGTTTAGAGTGAAACAAGAAGATACTGAGGAACAAACAGGTTGGTTTTATTCTCAAAGCTGAACTCAGTCATTTGATCCTTATTAAAATGTCCAGCGCTACAGAAATAATTTATTTTTGAAGAATGTCATATTAGTGTACAAGGGTGTAACTTTGGTTTGAGAAGTGGGGGGTGGGGGGTTGGGGGGACACAAAATGGGGGAATTTTTTTTCCGATTTGAATCCCATTTCCTGCATTTACATACATTTAGGGACTATGGTGATACAAAATCCAGGAAATAATTAAGTTGATTATAATGATAAATTCTGCCAAAAATAAAAGTAGGCTACTAAACGATGTATAACCAAAAGAAATCTTACTTTTTTATTGTTTAATAGGGGCCGATTGCCAAGACTTGAGAGAATAATTTTATAAAGTCAAAAAATGTCATCATTAAAGACACAATATGTAAGAATTTTGTAATAAAATATCCAAAAATCACTTGCACAGTGTGATATATTTCCTGCAGTTGTGTACATCACTGATTCTTGAGAGTCGGGACAAAACATGTCCCACAAAGAAAAGTCTAATTTATAGCAAAAATTAAGAAATTCATCATGTATGACATACTTACAAAGTTAAATCTAAAGGAACTGTATATACCTATCTGATTTTTAGAATAAACTTTTTTATCTTTTTGGGGAAAAGTTGTTAAAATGTATGGTCTGTGGTTAGATGGTCCATGTTATTGCACTTGTCCTCAGCAAGAGGTTACAATATTAACCATCCCAAAAAACTTTTAAAAAGCTCTACAATTGTGAAAACATATATATCAAATAAAAAATAAGGGGTGTAAATATAAAAAACAATGCATGAAGTGAACATCAAACTATATTTTCCATAAATATCTGCCTATTAAAGTTGTGTCCTCAGTTTCTGTCAACTCCATCAGATTTTTTACAATATCCCAAAAGTCTCCAAAGATTTTTTATTTCAGAGAAATTCACATTTTAACCCTTAGACGGTCTTCGGTCATTTATGACCGGAAAATTTTCTGTTTTGAATTTCTAAAAATCACAGCTTCATCGGAATGTTATGAAACTTGGTGACTTTTATGGCATTAGGTATGTGAATACAAAAAAAATTGAGGTCATGATCCGAGCATGCTAAGTGGTCATAAAAAAAATAGTCACACTTGTGGTCTTCGGTCAAAAATGACCGACCCATAGGAAATGAATGGGAAATTTACAAAAACACAAAAATTCTCTGAATTTTTGTCTGTACAATCTACAAATCGGCTACGATTCTAAAAAAAAGTACACCGCTGTAAAGGGGTGATACTCTACAACATCAAGAGTGCAAAAAATTCACACCCACCCACACACACACATACAAACACACTTTTATACACATACACACCAATAAATTCAGATTACAAAAAATCTGTTTGAATTTTTAAAAATCACAGCTTCATCGGAATGTTGCGAAACTTGATGACTTTTCTGGCATTAGGTATGTGAACACACAAAAAAATTTAGTTCATGATCCGAGCATGCTAAGTGGTCGTAAAAAAAATAGTGACGATTTTGGTCTTCGGTCAAAAATGACCCCCATAGGAAATGAATGGGAAATTGACAAAAACACAAAAATTATCTACAAATCGGCCACGATGAAGAAAAAAGTGAGAAACATAACATAATTAATAATTATAATTAATATATATATATATATAATTAATATAATAATTATTAAAATTATTAAAATAATAATTAATAAAATGTTATAAACCTTGGCAAAAAGTATTATTTGAGAATTTCTAAAAAAATACATTCAATCCACATCTTAAAAGTAAGTGATTTGGTCCAAAAACAACTAGAATTCACAAGCATCTCCATTTAGAGCTATACAGGCATCTAGTGGTAAACCATAAATTGAGTTTTTTTTTCTTTTTTTTTCTTTTCTGAAAGCCTAGTCTCTATTTTAACCTAAAATACTGCATAGAAGAAAAATAAATAACAAATAAAAATAAAATAAATAATTCATTATTTTCAATGGCAAAAAAATGACCATAAATATTGCATAAATATTAATAAGTTCAATCAAATTGTCTCAAAATACTAAATTAAAAAGAATAAATATTATAGAACAAAAATAAATTGCATTGGTTTTACTGGGATGGAGGAAGTTTCATTTTTAGGTGTCCGGTCACTTCTGACCGGGAAGGCCCAGGATGTGACTCCGAAACGAAGACCGTCTGAGGGTTAAATAAGTGGCCGTCCAGGAAAAAAATGTCGCCTGTCAATGTCGCAATATCCGCGCTATCCTCGGTTTCCGTTCATACTGCCATAGCCATGACATAACCATGGCGACAGACGTGGACAACTGCGTAGTGCGTAACGTTTAGCGCCACTAGAGCCCGTCATTCTCTGGCGGCACGCAGTTCTTGTTTCGTTCAAACATAGACCATCCATGGCAAGCAGACTTTGGGACAAACAAGGAGAACTAAAATGAGGATCAATATCAGCGTGGCGTTTTTGAGATGCCGAGAGCTCCAGTCCACGTCCGCGACTAACTTGGATTCGACAGAGCTTCACGAGTCACGACTTGACAGCTTTATTAGACAGGTGAGCAAATGTACATAAAACAAATCAATGTTATATAACGTTAGCTCAACATGATGAAATGTTAGAATATGGTCAGTATGTTATTCTAATGTTGATCTAGCTCACTGCTAGTTTCGTATAGCAAACGAACTAACACGTAGTATAACATTATAACTTTCAACACACATTTAAATACCGTTTAGTGTGATAGTGTAACGTTAGACCAAGTGAAGCGGCGCTGCGTTACCTCACAATATTCGTCTAATAAACTAACAGGTACGACATATACAGAAATTGAATAAGGTTATCAAATAGTCTGCACTGCATAAATTATATATAGATTAATCCTTATTAAAGCTACAAACGTTCTTTAGACAAGATCAGTGAGTAATTTGCTCTATTCCCCTTTGTTCTTTGGTCAACTTTACTGACAGAGAGAATTGGCTGCTGTCCCTTTAAGATCTGTCGCTGATGACAGGATCTTTCGCATTTAATTTTCTCATTTACTCTTGACGTTCATTTAAGATTTTATTTTACTCATTTGTGACTGTTCTTGTGAGGATACAATTGACAAAACGGACATTTTGGCATAAATGTGTGTGTTATTATTCAAGCGCGAAAGAGAACTGGATTCTGGCGCGCTGTCTGTGAATGTTCTGAAGCACACGCACACGACGCACAGACAGCGCGCCAGAATCCAGTTCTCTTTCACGCTAGAATAAGCGCGATACCTGTATATTAGAACTTTCAGTGAGCTATGAGTTTAGAATGTGGACTATGGTGTGTGGACGCGACGTACGTGGACGCGGACACGCGCATCGGCACAGACTCCTGCTCCTCCGTGGCGATGACGGCGTGCGGTTAAAAAAATCATGTCCCCCCTGTCCCCATAGGAAATTACGCCCGTGTTAGTGTATAACATTAAACCCAATGGGCCCTATCATACACTCAGCGTAATGTGGCACCAGGTGCGGCACAAGTGTTTTTTGCTAGCTTCAGCCCGACGCATTTTCACATCCTGTGCCACGTTGTTTAAATAGCAAATGCATTTGCGCCCATCTGTTTGCCCATGGGAGTGCTGGTCTGAAAACGAGGTGTGTTCAGGTGCATTGTTGGTGCATTGCTATTCTGAGGCAACTGAAATAGACTGAGCCATTGACCAACTGAAACCTGGTCTAAAATTAATGGCGCAGTATTTTTTTATTATTATTTAAAGAGCGTGTTCGTAATATGTGCCTATAGGCGGGTGCACAATGCACATACACTCTTATTACAAACACAGAGGAATGTGCAGCAGAACACAAACATAGCAAATATAAAAAAATAAAAGGATTACATTGTAAAAGATTGTTACATAAAGATATGGTGCAATCTGGCTTGTCCCGTAGATGGTCTGCTTGCACACTTAACCTCGCGCACGAGCAGATCCGTTTCCTCGCTAGAGAAGCGTTCAGTCTTTACGCTGGCAAATTCCACCATGTTAATAGTGAATCTGCCATGACACATGGCTTTTAAAGGGATACTCCACCGTTTTTTCATATTAAACTATGTTATTCTCTTATCTAAGACGAGTTGATACATACCTCTCTCGTCTCAGTGCGTGCACTGAATCGCTCTGTCGGGCGGAGAGCTTTGAGAGCAGTTAGCTTAGCCCCATTCATTGTATATGGGCCAAACAGAGATGAAGTTAGAAGCGACCAAACACATCCACGTTTTCTCTATTTAAATATAGTTACACGAGTAGTTACACGACCAAGTATGATGACACTAAATAAAATGTGGCGCTTTTTATAAGCGGGTAAAATGAATAACTATAATCTATGGCGGAATAGCACTTATTGGGAGCACTTCGACTCGGCGCTGTAATATCTTCACTCGTGAAAAGTCCTCTCCCTCTCCCTCTCCCTGTCATTTCCGTCAATATCAACGTGACCTGCAGTAGTAGTAGTTTTTTGTGCAGAGTTGACGAAGTATCAGGGAGAGGGAGAGGGGGGAGAGGACTTTTCACGAGTGAAGATATTACAGCGCCGAGTCGAAGTGCTCGCGCGGTCATGAATAATCACGCGAGTCAAACGCATGGTCAAATGATGCAGCTTGTGACGTCACAACATGCGACACACCCGGGGGTCATAGTGCACAGAACGTGATACGTCAATGAGCCATCGGAAGACGTAACTATCAATCGCAGATCTACAGAACATGTGTGCAAAGACGTGCAATGCATTTTTTTTTTTTTTTTTTTTAAACGCATATTACGCAGTTTGTACAGACTGATTTGAGGGTGAAAACAACGCAACATGGGCATGTTGGAGGCTTGATCTGAACATGTTACATCTCTGGTTTTGTATGCAAAAAGAATGATTGAGCTAGCAATTTGGTTTCAGTTTCTATAGGCTTTTAAACCGTCGGTCTTAAAGGGTTAAGGATGCACTCTGCCCTGACCTACTTCCTTTCCCAAATAAGAAATTGTTGCACGAGCAAATGTGAGATCCGCCAAACGTTGAAACAAGGCTCGAACCCGACTCACATGCTCATCCCAGCTGTCACAAAAAAAATTATGTCATCTAATTAAACCGCACATCCTTCTAACCCAAAAACTATGTGGTTCATTAATCTTTTAAATGTTGCTGGAGCGTTACGTAACCCGAAACTCGTGACGGAATAAGAATATAAGCCAGACGAAGTGATAAACGCAGTTATTTCCTGTGCCCGAAATGTCAAAGGTACCTGCCATTAACCATTCAACAGGTCAAATTTACTGACATAACTCGCGGAGCCCACTTGGTCGACACAGCCCTCCATCCTAGGGAGTGGGAAAGCGTCAGGTTTCATGATTTTATTAAGTTTTCGGTAATCTGTACAAAATCTAGACGTCCCGTCTGATTTTCTCACCAATAAACACAGCGACGCCCAACTCAAACTTGACGGCTCCAATTTCTTATGCTTATCAAAAGGAACACGTTAGAAACGCTGACGTATAGGTGAGGCATCACCCACATCTACGTCATGTTCTATCGAGTGAGTTTGTGATGGAACATCTCCAAACAGTGGCGGAAAATTACATATTACCTGTGACAGCTCTGACTGCTGCAAAGCAGATAAATGAGATAAATGAGACTCGCCAGATCTTTCAGGGTATCAGAGTTTTTTAACCAGCGTATTACTATGGTATCGTCAGGAACCTTAACATCTTCCATATCTACTACAGAAGGTGGAATAGGCTAATCCGACATTGAACCAACCACTACGGCTGATTTAACCCTGTTTGGTTCACAATTGCGGGACAAATATGGTTTCAATAAATTTACATGACAGATTTGAGTCTCTTTCCTCCTGTCTGGAGTGGAAATTTCATAAGTAAGGTCGGACAGTGCACGCACAACAGCCCCAAAAACCTAGCGCAGAACGGAGAACTTGCCAATGGCAACAATGCCAAAACCTGAACCCCAGATTGGAATACATGCTGTTCAGAATGACGATCAAAGAGTTTTCATCTTAAGTTGGGCTTTTTCCAAATCTTCTCTTGCTGCTTGACCAGCTAGAAACAACCTTCTTCGAAATCCATTCACATATTCCAGCAGACTGTTTGGTGGCTGTTTACCCTTTAACTGATCACACACAACAGCAAACGGACCGTGCACCTTATGTCCAAAAACGAATTAGTTGGGATTGAAACCTAAACTAGACTGAGTGACATCTTTAGCAGCCTACAGAAGCCACGGGACCCCTTCCTCGCAGTCTCGATTTACTTCAACACAATATGCACGCAAAAGAGACTTAAGCGTTGGATTAAAACGCTCCAGCACACCCTGACTCAGTGGATGGTATGCGCTGGACTGGTGGTGTTGAATTCCCAACTGTTTTAATATCTCCGCAAACATATTAGACGTAAAATTCGTTCCCTAGTCACTCTGAATGACCTTAGGGATACCAAAAATTTTTATGAATTGCGACAGGGCCTTAACTACAGATTGAGTAGTGATTTTACGCATCACATAAGTTGGTGGATAGTGAGTACTCTGACACATTACGGTCAGCAAATATTTATTTCCAGACTTTGAAGGAGGTAACGGACCGACACAATCTATTAACAGATGCTCAAACGGTTGTTCCACCGGAGCTCGTTTTAAGGTCTGGTTAGGTTTCCCAGTCATTTGGCAATATGACAAGCTTTAATTAACCGCAAAATATGCTTTTTCAATAGCGGCCAATAAAAATACGGCAAAACTCTGTCATACGCCTATGGAATGTTGTCAGGACGAGTGCATAGTTGTGAAACAAAAGCAACATTCTCAAAAGTGACGCGGCGATCTGGCAAACTGCTCTTAGCAACGCCCTGACTAGCCACACTACGAGGCTTAAATAGGAGCCAAGACAGGATTCAGGTGTTCTCAGACTAGCCCCAATCACCAATCAAACCTGCAAAGAGAAACAAAACAATCTCAATCCTTACAATCATCCTCCGTTGTAAATTTACCATCATAAGTTATTCAAGGATGAGTTTTTTATCCTGAACTCCATGTAGCAGCATAATATTCTTCATTTTATCTTTATCTTTATTGATTAAATATGTAAATAATTAACCATTGGTCTTCAATAGTATCATACATTTGTAGATCACAGACAACAGAGTAGTTTTACATACACCTTACAGAATCTAAATAAGAGGGATCATTCAAAATGCATGTAATTTTTTATTTAGTGCTGTCCTGAATTAGACAATTTACATAAAATGTTTGCATGTAGTCCACAAGACAAAAAAAATAAAATAATAAAGTTATAAAATTAACCCCGTTCAAAAGTTGACATACCCTTGATTCTTAATATTGTGTCGTTACCTGGATGATCCACAACTTTTTTTGTCTGTTTTGTGATGTTGTTCTTGAGTCCTTTGTTTGTCCCGAGCAGTTAAACTCTGCCCAATGTTCTTCATAAATATCCATCAGGTCCTGCAAAGGGTCCTGCAGTATCTTTTGAATATTTCAACCCTTTCCAGCAGTGACAATGATTTTGATATACATCTTTTCACACTGAGGACAATTGAGGGACTCAAACACAATTAAAAAAGGTTCAAACATTCACTTATGCTCCAGAAGGAAACACGATGCACTAAGGGAGTCAGTTGTATCAGTTGTTTTTCAATTTAATTCAAATATTGAAATCAAGCTATCTTGTTTTGTGTAAACTTCAATTAAAACTTAATCACCAAAATTACCCCATTGTAAAAACACAAATACAACGAGTGAGCAAAAATTGAAGTGAGATGCCCAATACCCCCCAATGCCCAAAGTGGGGAATTCAGAAATTCTTGAGACAGTTCAGAGGACACTATTTTTCTAATAGGAACGTGGTTGTATTAAACTCAGGTTAACTTGTTTTCCTCTTTTTTTTTTGCCTTAGACCTAATGCAGCTGAAAGAAGAGAGTGAAGAACTGAATGAAATGGAAGAAAAAGATCTGTATGAGAAACATTGTGATTTCATAAATGGAGAAAATTATTTTAGTTGCTCAGGGATCGAAAAGGCTTACTCACGAAAAAGAGGTCAAAAGACAGGAGCTACAAGTAATGTCAACTGCCAACAGTGTGGAAAGAGTTTTGGTAAATATGACTACATTAAAGTTCACATGAGAATTCACTCTGGAGAGAAGCCTTACTCTTGCCAACAATGTGGAAAAAGTTTTACTCAAAAAGGACACCTTAAAGTCCACATGAGAATTCACACTGGAGAGAAGCCTTTCTCCTGCCAACAGTGTGGAAAGAGTTTCACTGAAAAACGGGGCCTTAAAGTCCACACGAGAATTCACACTAGAGAGAGTCCTTACAAGTGCAAACAGTGTGGAAAAAGTTTCACTGAAAAATACAGCCTTAAAACCCACATGAAAATTCACACTGGGGAGAAGTCTTACACGTGCCAACAGTGTGGGAAAAAATTCCTTCGAAAAGAAAGCCTTAAAAACCACATGAAAATTCACACTGGAGAAAAGCCCTACACCTGCAAGCTGTGTGAAAAGTGTTTTACACATAAACAATCCCTTGATTTCCACATGAAAACTCACACTGGAGAGAAGCCTTACACCTGCAAACTGTGTGAGAAGAGCTTCTTACGGAAAGATAGTCTTAAGACTCACATGAAAATTCACACTGGAGAAAAGCCGTTTGTATGTGCTCAGTGTGGAAAGAGTTTCAATCGTAAAGAAACACTTAATTCCCACATAAGAAGTCACACTGGAGAGAAGCCTTACACCTGCAAACTGTGTGGGAAGAGCTTCTCACAACAAGGAAACCTAAGGACCCACATGAGAAGTCACACAGGAGAGAAGCCATTCGTATGTGATCAATGTGGGAAAAGTTTCTGCATTAAAGTAAACCTTAATATCCACATGAGGATTCACTCGAGAGAAACTGTTTAACTGTCATTAGTGTGGAATGAGTTTCAAAAAAGAAATATGTATCTGTTAAATCTGTGTATATCTATGTTCACACTGCAACTGAATGTTGGCCAAATCTGATCGTTCACCTTCTTGAATACTTATTTTATTTGCATTCTTATATTCTTTATACTTGGACTATAGGCTTTTAATTTTCTTTATGTTTTCAAATATTGAACAATTTCAATTGCATGACAACGTCACTCCATTCTGAATATTGACACCTCAAAATATTAGTTTTACTATGAAATGCCAAAACATGAATGAAAGATTGCACATAAAAAGACATAAACTAAATATGAAATTAAATAATGCATGGCAATGTTTATTTCATTTAGTGAGTAATTGCACAGGTAAGCATAAGTTGCCAATCTGAACTTGATCATGACTACTGTTGGGGCTCATCTTTTAAAATCTGGAAGTTTCATGGTCAAAGTTGCTCATCCCAGATTTACACAATGCAGATTGTAGCCTAAAAAACGGCCACCATCTTCACTCTGTACATGCTACCCTTGGGAGATTTCTAGAGAAAGCATGGCATTAGTTTTCACTGTTATGCTGATGATACTCAGCTCTATATTTCTTCCCGCCCTGACGAAACTTACCAATTCACCAAATTAACGGAATGCATAGCTAATATTAAAACTGAATGATTGATGAAAACAGAGATTCTAATTATTGGACAAAAAACTTCCTCGCATAATAACTTAAATTATGTCCAACACTTGATGGCTGCTTTGCCAAATCTTCGTCGTCGGTTAGGAACCTGGGTGTGCTCTTTGATACCAATCTTTCATTCGAAAGTCACATTTCTAGTATCTGTAAAACCACATTCTTCCATCTTAAAAATATATCTAAATGACGTCATATGCTCTCAATGACAAATGCAGAACAATTAATTAATTAATTCATAACATCCAGGCTAGATTATTGTAATGCTCTTATGGGTGGTTGCCCTGCACGCTTAATAAACAAACTACAGCTGGTCCAAAACGCAGCAGCTATAGTTCTTACTAGAACCAGGAAGTATGACCATATTAGCCGGTTCGGTCAACACTGAATAGGTTCCCTATTAAACATCGTATAAATTTTAAAATATTGGTCATTACTTACAAAGCACTAAATGGTTTAGCTCCTCAGTACTTGAGCGAGCTCTTAACGCATTGTAGTCCTTCACGTCTATTGCGATCTCAAAATTCCGGCCAGTTGATAATACCTAGGATATCAAAATCGACTGCTGGCGGTAGATCCTTTTCCTATTTAGCACCAAAACTCTGGAACAATCTTCCTAACATTGTCCGGGAAGCAGACACACTCTGTCAGTTTAAATCTAGACTCTTGACCTAGATCTCTTTGACCTAGCATACACATAGTACTTTATAAACTTCTATAATTCAATGTTAGGCTGCATAGATTAGGTCAGCTGGAACCGGGAACACTCACCATAAATCCTGATGTACTTATTACATCATAAGAAGAATGGCTAATATTAGACTCTCTATTTATCCCGAAGTTTACCGCAGTCAGCCGGATCCAGGCCACACCTTGGAACCTATTTTCAAGGTGTGCGTTCTCGAGCCACCAGGCACTGTTGTTGTGCGAATGAGCGGGGATCACACTTTTCAACTTCCCCGGAAAGTCTATGCCAGGGTACTGGAGAGGAGAATTCGTCCGATAGTAGAATCTCGGATTCAGGAGGAACTGTGGTTTTTGTCCCGGTCGTGGAACACTGGACCAGCTCAATACCGTCTCCAGGGTGCTGGAGGGTTCACGGGAGTTTGCCCAACCAATCCACAAGTGCTTTGTGGATTTGGAGAAGGCATTCGACTGTGCCCCTTGCGGCGTCCTGTGGAGGGTGCTCTGGGAGTACGGGGTGCGGGGCCCTTTCCTAAGGGCTGTCTAGTCCCTGTACGACCGGAGCAGGAGCTTAGTTCGCATTGCCGGCAGTAAGTCAGACTTTTTCCTGGTGCATGTTGGACTCCAACAGGGCTGCCCTTTGTCACCGGTTCTGTTCATAATTTTTATGGGCAGAATTTCTAGGCGTAGCCAGGGGCCGGAGGGTGTCAAGTTTGGTGACCACACGATTCCATCCATGCTTTTTGCGGATTATGTTGTCGTGTTGGCCCCATCAGACCAGGACCTTCAGCATGCACTGGGACGGTTTGCAGCCGAGTGTGAAGCGGCTGGGATGAGAATCAGCACCTCCAAATCCGAGGCCATGGTTCTCAGTCTACGCTATAAGCCTAGCTAACGTTACAGGGATATTCCACCATTTGGGGAATTAAGCTCATTTTCCACCTCCCCTCGAGTAAAACAATTGTTTTTTATCGTTTTGGAAACCATTCAGCCGATGAATGGTTTCCAAACCATTCCAGGGGCGATAAGCCTAGCTAACGTTACAGGGATATTCCACCATTTGGGGAATTAAGCTCATTTTCCACCTCCCCTCGAGTAAAACAATTGTTTTTTATCGTTTTGGAAACCATTCAGCCGATTTCCGGTACCACTTTTAGCATAGCTTAACGTAATTTATAGGTATGACGACAATACTAGGGGTGGAACGGTACACAGAAGTCACGGTTCGGTTCATACCTTGGTTCAGACATCACGGTTCGGTACGATGGAATGAAAAGCAAAACAAAAATATAGAAGGCATTTTTATAAATGTCTTAAGCCTTGAATTTTTATTAATAAAGGCTTAGAACCAGTTTATTTGTAGTGCACTGACAATAGTTTTATACAATTAGTTTATTAATTAAATTAATAAAAAGACAAAAAGACCTTGAGATATGTTTGGTAATTGTACCTGAATGAATTTAAAATTAATTTGCTATATTTCAGATCAATATATTTGTTTTCCTTAATTTTAATTAACCCTAACTTTATTCTCATCTGAATTATAAATAATTGATTTCCGTATAAAATAGTACTACCATCAAAAACATCTTTTTTAATCAATGTAGAATGTGCAACTTAAAATAAACAGATTAGAGCTCTGTTTGAGGACAAGAAATAAAAACCAATGCGATATGATGAATGTCCAAAAAATGGAACCCACAGACTGTTTTGAAATGGGGTTGGATAAATATGTTTTGCTTTTAAAACTGTGTGTGTGTTTTTGGTTGGGTGACAGTTGTAGGTTACAGTTTGACAAGAGTTTATAGTTTGACAAAAGCACAATGTTGTATTTTATTGCGAGTGTACACAAATAAGTAAACACTTTGCAGTTTGAATAATGTCCTGTATTAACAAAATTACGGAGTATGTTTTTATGTTTCCACTGTTCGATCGCGCCCGCGCCTCTCTCTCCCACACTCACTCTCACACACACACACACACACACACACTCCAGCGTTGCAATCTTGACATCGCAGCCTGTTCATTATGCTGCGTTCACACCAAACGTGAATAGAGCGAAATTTATCGCTATCTAGAGTTTTATTTATTTTTATACCGTGTATTCTCTGTGCAAATTCGTCCACCGAACCGTGACGCCCGTACCGTTTCGGTTTAATACGAATAACTTACATGTACTGTTCCACCCCTAGACAATACAATATTATTGTAAATTATATCACATAAAAAGCGGTAGCTAACGTCAATTGAATCAAGCAAATAAATAGCTTTTGTTTTTGCTCCAAAAAGCTTGACTTACCTCGAATTTCACAAAAGATTCCTACACGTTATGAGTTTCCATCAGACTCACGTGGTGTCTCATCCAATGGCGAGCTCCGTAGACGCTGTGTGCTTCAAGATTCTGACGCAAGTGCTAAGATTCCGATTGGCCAAGAGAAAAAGTGCTAAGATTCCGGTAGGCCCAGAGAAATGTAAATTATAAGAATTATCCAATAATGTTTCTCAATTCTAGCCTGCATGGCATGCAGATGAAGGGCAGCCTAACCCCCATCCCCCCCATAAAAAAAAAAACTCCGGTTCTACGCGATTCACGTAAATGACCCAATTGACCAAGAAAACGGTGATTGTCGCCGAATAGCGACAAGTTTGCAGGTCTGCATTTAATATTTCTGTCTTAAAACAGCTGTCAATTATGAAATGTTTAGCTACGGTACTTGCATCTTATCTCGCACTTTATGACGATTAACAAATTATCTTGATGCTGTGGAAAATCCTTGCAGCACTAAAGTCGAGTTAATACTATATTAGGCAATAGTTTCACAACCTTTATTATACACACCTCTGAAAAATACAGAGGTCCAGACTTCGGTGACCTCATAGCTGGCTACAGCCATGCTTGTAACCAGGCTTGACTTACTACAGGTAAATAATGCGAAATATCTCACCTGTAGTAAGTTACCAAAAACCCTTTATAAAAATAAAAATAATTGTGTATTGTAAATACATGAAGGGAGGTATTGGCACAATTTCACTTGTAGTAATTCTGTCTTACTAATAGTAACCTTCTACAAGCTTTGGAATTTGAAAATGTCTGTTTTTAAATGTTAAAAGTACTTTTAAATAATAAATGAAAGGCTACACTGCAAAATATTTCGTTGTCAATTTACAATAAATAATTGGATAAATTTTGCATGACTTTCACAGTAAAGATTACAGCAATATACTGTGAAATATACTCACAGCAATTTACTGTAATTTTATATCTGTGATATTACAATGCATTGTTGTAAAAGCACAACTGTATACTGTAACTTCACAGCTTCAATGACAAAGCAATTACTGTGATATTACAGTACATTACTGGGGAATTACAATCTTTTGCTGTACATCATTACAACAAGGCCCTGTACTTTTACAGTGTGTGCTGTGAAAGTAATGTACAAGTTGACAATAATTTACTGTGAATTTACAATGTATACTGTGGAAGTCATGCTAAAATTGTCCAGTAACTTACTGTAAAAGTAATGCAGATGAAGCTTCCATTTACTGTGAATTTACAATCATTGTACAATTAACCCCCTCCCCCCAACAAACAACTCTGAGGTAAAGTCAATGTTTGCCCAAAGGCATATTTATTAACAAATAAATATTTTTCAATGTACAGCAGATGCCAAGAACTTCAAGAAATTCAACTTTCTAGTGATAAAAGCCATCTTTACATGCAGAAAATGCAGAGAAATTGTGCAAACTTGCAATTCAACTACCTGTCTCACAATTCAACTATTCAACTAGCTGTGTCACAATAACAGTAATGGACAGGATGGGAATGAGGCCTTCATGGCAAGATAAGAGAGCAAGGGAGAGAGCGATGAAGGAATGTCGTAAAGGGGTCAGGCGCTCCTCTCAGTCTCAAATATTATAATGAGTCCACACGCAACAGCATTGTGTAAAAATCTTGTAGTGCAAAGTTGTCTTGAAAAATTACAAAAAGAACAAGGCTACTCAAAACTAAGCCTGAAAACTACCGCTGCAAAAAAAACTATGATGCCCACTCAAAGTCAATAAGTTTCCTCAAAAGGGTGCTCACATGAGGGTTCATTGTTGTCCGCTTCTTGGTCTTTGAGCCTCTTTCAGGATTGATGCCCAGGAAGCACCTGTTAATATGCAAAGATAGTTTCAGTTTTAAATAGACTTACAGTATGTATTGCAGACAGCATTTATCAAGGTGTGCTTTTTGCTGTGCTTTTTCCCCACATCAAACCCTAATAGATTTATAATCCAAACTTGTTAGATCTTACTCTCACCATAATTTTTTTTAGCCATTTTTAGCCAAGGTGCCTCAGGTTAGGTTTGCCTGAGGCAAAGTGGTTTATTTTCTACTATGAGAGGCCATATCAACGTGCGCCGCCACTGAAATGCATCTTCACGCAATTGGCAGGTTGGTAAATTAAAACCAAACCCTGTTGAAAGTATGACAAACACATCCTTTTCAATTAAGGGCCTGGGAGCATTTTGTTCTACTTTTAAAGAAAATTTCATCTACTTCATTCAATACATTCGCATTTCGCAATAGACGTTTTGAAATCATCATCACATAGCCTGCCCCAAAACAAAATAAATAGCTGTGATTGGACCGGCAGGTATTTGTCAGCATAACATGTTGAAAACCAGACTGATCTGCAGAGCGAAATTGAATGAGTTCGTGAGATCAGGATTGGTCTCACCAGGCTAGCCTCAGGTACCTCGTTTGTCAGCATTTTAGACCTCAAGACAATCATTGAGTTGGAAGCCTGTACTATAATGTGAATTACAAGATTAAATGTGATCTTTATAAAATACCTTTGAATGAACTCCAGCGTCGACGATCCAGCGGCAGGATACTCAAGGTTGAAGATGTAATAGCTGCTGAAGAAAGCAGCTACTCCGTGTAAAAAGAAAGGGTGTGGGCCCATCACGACATGTCCCTCGATGGCTAAAAGCCACCCAGAGGGCTTCATCGTGTCACCTGAAATGAACAGATACAACATTATATTTTCATATGGCAATTTTCTAGGCTGATTTGGCATGGAACTATACTCTCATTCTGGCGTAATAATCAAGGAACGTTGCAAACGTACCATGGGCGCAGTGATATCACGCAGCACCTGAAAGTAATCCCCGTTGCATTCTACGGCTAAAGTTAGCATTTCCCAGATGACCTATTCAACCTTTAACTTTATATTATTTAACTGTACAGTTGTGCAGTAAAATTCACTTTAAATAAGATCCCCATTACTCATTTTTATTCATGCAGATAACATGGACTATATCTGCCACCTGCTGGAAAAAAAAAACACTTAAAATTATATGAAATTTCCGCTATTGGCTCATTTTCCACTCCTTGCTTTTTGATTTACTATAAAATGACTATTATAACAAACTGTAGCACTTTTACTGTACTGAAGTACAGCAAGTGTAGGGCCCCAAAAAGGCTTGGGCCAGCCCTGGACACAATCTAAATAAGAGTCATTGTGCAGTGTAGACAGCGTTTGCAAATTTAACATTTACTTTATACAACAATTCAAGAAACATAAAATTAATATTGAATATTAATATAGAAGCAGATGCCGCCTTCACGTCTCTGGTCCAAGTTAACTTAACTTACGTCGTGTAAGTTAACGTTAATTGGCAAACATGTTCAAAGCTCAACAAGTCTGAAATATTACATAAAAAGATTCATTTGAACACTTATTGCTTCAGAAACATAAGTATAACAGTTAAATCTCTTACTTATTGCCGTTTCCTTCTCTTAAAGGAAACGTTAACTTAACCTGAATGCATTAGCGTTAGTCTATATTTTAAAACGGCCAATATGCATTCGTTTAATCGTGACAAAAATGAAAAATAACTAAACTATTATTATTTATCGGGATTATTTTAAGGTTGAATCGCTTCACTAACAGCCTTACTAAACTGTAAAGATGACATAAGAAACACACTAACTTTAAAATAACCTCAATGGAAACTTCTGGAATTTCTTGGACAAAATTATCAACGTTACTTATAACGTAAACCATCTTCTGATTTTTCGCTGCCTAGGAAATAAATTAAATTACCCTTAGACAAAACCAGTCTATAAAGACATTGAATTTTAAAATTACTTACCATAAACAGTCTTTCCTTGCTTCTGAAGAAGCTGAAGAGAAAATCGCGCCTTCTCTTTCAAGTGTCGTCTGTTGTTTACTCCCGGGCGTCCGGCGCATGCGCAGGGAAAATTAAGACTCAGAGTATAATCAACTAATGTTTTTATTTTATATCAGTGCATTGCCACCAAGCTATTAGTTTAATCAACCTAAACTAAAAAAAAATTGTTATCTGAACAACATTAGTGAATCTAAGTTGATTTGACAAAATAAAAAATGTTGTGTTAACAAATCATGGAAATCATTTTTTACTGTGTAGTAATGTTTGTCCCATCATTGGTTTTATAAACTTTACAAACACCAGATTTGTCTAAACGGTGATAGTGACATGAAAAATTGTAGCGAAACTCTCGTCATTACTAACATTAGCAAATGCTGTGATAGAACTGAATATCGACCTTAAAGCTAACTTTACCTCGCTCAACCACCGTATGTTAATTTAACGCATTTGTAATCGTTCAGGTTTAGCGGGGAGGGAAGGAAGGGAGGTTTGGATGGGGGGGGGGCACAGTAACTCGTTTAGGGGGGCATGGCCCGCGAATGCCCTTGGCGCCGCCCCTGGAGAGAAGTGTTACTAAGTGCTAATGTGGATTTCTGTCTAGATATGTAATAAACAATTAGCAAAGGAAAACCTCAAGATGTATATTATAGATAAAGTAAGACAGAAACTTTTTCCTCAGCTGTAGGCAAAGGCAAGCGCGTTTCAAATCAGTGCTTCTCCCGGGAGACTAGCGCTAAATTTATCCCCTAGCTTAGCGCCATCTACTGTTTTAAGAAGAGGAAGTTACTCAACTGCATTTGTGAGAAAATCTGCCTGGACACATTTGTAAGAAAATCGAGCCGAGAGATCTCACAATCGTAACAGACAGATACGCCTTTGTATGGACTAGATTTGGTGCATACAAAGACCCCTAGAGTCGCTGTGGAGTACTTGTATTTAATGTTACTGTCGTAAATACCACTCACCCAGAGCGTCTCTGCCATAGACTGGTCTCTGCACTCACGGCCTGATACCCCTTTGAAGCTGTTATATTAAAGGAGAACTCCGGCGCAAAATGAACCTTTGGTCTAATTACACATTGTTACCTAGTCAACCGTTATCTGAGATTTGTTTTCATGATTATGGAATGTAAATAGTTTTATCTCTAAAAACAGTTTAGCCTATAAAGCTAGTATAACGCTAGTATATTGGGCATAGATCAATGACAAATAAAAATCGCTTGTTAATACCACTAACAAGGCTCAAAATAGCCCCACACTAGCACGGTAGCATAATGAGGGTCCCTACCTTCAAACCGAAGCATTGAGAACTTTGTCAGTGTCCAGACAGTTTAATAAGAAGATATTTTTTACATACAGTCAACTTCGCGTATACAGGCAGAAGCCATCTTTGAAAAAGAGTCTCTACCAGTTGATCTACGAACGCCAAGTGCGCTGGTGAGATGTGAACGAGCTATAAGTTGTGATAAGGTGAGCGCGAACAGCAGGCTTGGATAGAGACTCTTTTTGACTTGTCATTGATGTTAGTGGAGATGTGGCATTGTGCATCGATTTGGAGAGCACCAGACTTCAGTCGAACAGCTTTGAATATTTCACTTAGCAGCTCTGCCCTCTGTATGTAGGCCTTCAGACCCTTTGTGGTGATGGATTTCACTAGCTGGAGGAGGTTGTTGGAATTCTCATTTCAAACAATATTTTCAAAAGTGACACTATCACAGAAAGCACAACATAATCATTGACAAACAGCATCAAATGCATATGTGTTAAGCACAAAGATTCTTGATTTCCTGAGTTTAACAGGCTGTTGATTGTTTCCATTTTTCAACAGTTCCACTTTGAGTCTCTTCCCCCTCACAGATGGATCTGCATGGAGCCATTCAGGACAAGGAGAGAGGTATGAACTCCTCTTCCTCTTTTTGGGTGGAACTGCTAAGCCTCTTCAATTTTCTACAGCTTCTTCATCTGTTGGATGGATGTTTGTGACAGTGTCAGAATTCCCAGAGAAGGAAGCATCTTTTTTATTGGCCTTCCATCTACACTGGAGGTTGTGGTGGGTAATGGATTAACTCCTGTGTCGATCACTGTCGCAACAGCTGCATCCTCTTCACCTTTTTCCACACTCTTTTGTTTTGCAGAAAAAAATACGCATGTTGCCTTTGTAACCTCTCCCAGTTAAGGAGTTCACAGGTAAATCATGTATAAAATGAACCAGCAGTCAGGATCTTGATATAAAAGCTTTTACACAGCAGTTTTATTTCACAAAGTCCATTCCATATGGACACATAAAACAAACATAATAATAATAAAGGAAAAGAACAAAATAAGACCCTGGCAGTACACCGAGGCACAAGTGGAGTGAAGAAATGAATAATACTCCAACACCAATTAATTCACCACAGCATTTACCAATATGTGACACCCTCACACCAAACCACTGCATCCACTACAAGCAAACACCACACGTGCGCCCACTGCCCCTCGAGTGCAGCCGCCTGGGAAAACCTAAACAAAATAAACACAAACACATTTACACAAACAACTCAGCAATCCTTCATTCTCCTGAACACCATACCATGTCGTTACTTCCCAACAATTGTCTAGTCAAGACGAGGGACTCACTCGACATATGCTGAGCACTTAAAACACCGTTTCCAGCGAGTTAAAAACTCAGTGAAAGAAACCATATATTCAATAGACAAAGTAGAAGACAAAACTCTAAATTAACAATCGGTGCCAAACAGTCCTACAATAAAAATGCACACGTTAGTACATTTCTAAAACAAAAACAATTAATAACAACTATCGATTCAGCTAATACCTGGTTTTAGTAGCTCGTGCTATCCACTGATATCTTAGTCATCAGCCCCATCATGAAGTATCAAATTGCTGCAACAAACAAGGAACATAACATTACGTTTAGAAAACAGTAAACAAAACCACAAAAACAATTACTACCTTGCTTTAGCAGCTTGCGTTATGCACAGCAATAATCGTCAGCTTGCTCCTGAACGATCAAAGAGCCCAGCTTCCTGTTCACCTTCTACTCTTCTGATCGTTTGTCTCCCTTAAATTAGTTCTTTCACCTGGTCTAATTTGTGTGACAATTATTAATCCTAGCACCCTTTACGGTCATGCATCACACAATTCTTCCCTAAGTCTTAGTGTCCCCCTACCTACCAAACCTTCAATGAAGGACTGATGTCGAGCAATGAATCGATCCACTTGAATATGCAAGTTTTCATGCTTGAAAAGGCCGCGTTTTATGTTTTTGAACTCGGCTTCGACATTGGCTGAACTTGCGGTGATGTTGGAGCTTCGGAAGTGAGGGATCATTACCCCTGTCCAGAGTGGTAAGTAATTTGCCAGCCAGATTATATTGGGAATAATCTCAGTTAGAAAGTGCATATTGTCATAAATTAATCACCATTAGATACGGCAAGTGACCTGCTCTCCTCACATATGTCAGTTACCCACTTCCGCAGGTCTGTCTGTGTTTGGTCACATGGATCTACTTCCAGGTCCTCACCCTGCAATTCAGGCTTTCAGATATTTCTTGCACCTTTCTGAAATGAGGGGGGCTCCAGAGCTGTCATTGCCCTCTGCTTTGCTGAGAGCCACAATAGTGATACTGTTTATAGCTCTCTTGCATCGTCCATGGATTATGACATGAGAAGCTGAGCCATTGACCTCACAAAGAAATCTTTAATGCGATGTGTTTTTTTTTTTCAAGCAGTCCCACCGGTAGATCATCTTGATGGAGTGAGCAACATCAACCCGAACAAAACAAGGTGGGACTTTTGCTGACTGTTTACTGAGTAAGACTCCACAACACTCATTGATATAGGTCTTAAGATCAGGATGAGGAGTAAAAGCCTTGACCAAAGCCAGAGAAAAGTTACTCACAACCTCTTTTGGAGTAGGTGCACCTGTGCGTATCCATTCTGTCAGCCAATGTGTTATGGCATTAACATCATGTCTCTCTGACAGCATTTGCACCACTGGGACACTTGAGCCCTCACCCCCTGACACAACACCCTGATATAGGAATATATGGCCAGACTTTCCATTTCGTCTTTTTATTTTCCTCACCACTGAGCCAGTTGCACCAAAACTCACAGTGGGGTTAGTAGATGTCTTTGATAATGTCTTGTACATATACATTTGTGTTTGACTCCAATAGTGACAGAAAAACCTGTCCAGTCCAATGTCTTTAATGCTTCCACTGTGGGGTACACTGTATTTTAACATCTGCAGTGACACAATAGAATCCTTGTCGCCTAATTCTAAATCATTTCGCTCTTGCTTTGCTTTGCGCAGGGTGGCCAAATTAGGCAGATGACTTGGCTCAGGATCTCCAAAAGCCATCAGCTTTGTTGCCTCTGATGCCCTCCATACATGGGATTCCATTCTACCCTCACACAGTTCTTTGGATATCTGCACACGCAAGTTACCAGACATCGCACGCTTGGAACAGCCAGTGTGCAGGGAGTCATCTGTGTTTTGAAGTGAACACTTGAACATCATTGTGCTGTTTATTTCAGGCTTTTTGTCACATTTTATGTGAATGTGGCCACGACACTCCTTACAGTTGCCTCTGATTTCAATATATTTGTCTGTGACTGATGGATAGACCTTGGCTCTTTTAAAAGCAAATGTGCAGGGGCATTTCACTTCTTGCCAGATGTGATGATTTATCACATGCATCCAGATACCAGGCTTCAAAAGTGTGTATTCCCTTTTTTTTTTTTTTTAGAGAACTTGTTTTTGTATGTGACCGTTTCAGGCATACATTCAATCCATTTCTGAAATGGAACTTCAAAATCAAAAGTCCAGCAATCTTTTGGACTGGAGGAAAGGGACCCTGGCTCAAAATCAGTGTCATCACTACTGCCACTTGTTTCATGATCACTTTCATGAGTAAACCCTAAAGCAGTCCAGATGTTGTGTCTGTTTAATTTAACAAAGGTGTATAATGCCTTTGCAGTGATCTTGTTGTTTAGCTGTTTACCAAGCCCCGCCCAGATGCTCTGATTAGGAGTAGCTATGTTGCCATTTTGGACTATAGCCTCTTTTGATGAACACAGTACTGTAAAAATGTAATCCCTGTCGACTGCTGAAGTCTTGGGCATCTGGCATAAGCAAAACATAATTAGCCTCTTCAATAATCCTGACTCCAAAATATTTAATGTGCAGTATACATTTGTTTTCATCTATTACTGTATTGGTCTGAATATAAGGATAATATATCTTATATTAGGACCAATATGTTAATGTTGACCCCTAGATTGTCAATGTTTATTGAACAGAAAACTTATTGTTAAAGGTCCCGTTCTTCGTGATCCCATGTTTCAAACTTTAGTTAGTGTGTAATGTTGTTGTTAGAGTATAAATAATATCTGTAAAATTATAAAGCTCAAAGTTCAATGCCAAGCAAGATATTTTATTTAACAGAAGTCGCCTACATCGAACGACCCGTTTGGACTATATCCCTCTACTTCCTTCTTTAATGACGTCAGTAGAACAGTTTTTTGACTAACGTCCGCCCACAGGAATGCTCCCTCAACTCCCTCAACTTGCGCACTTCTTATAACTTACTGTGTTTACTCAGCTCTTACGGTGATTTTCTGAAGTAAAACTGACGCTTCATCTTTTGTGCGATGTACAATAAACTTTATTAAACTCATCAGTATATGTTTGATCATCATTCGGACGTGGTCCGAAACAGCAGACTTGTAGGCTATTAATAAATAATGGATACATACAAGCAGATGACAAATACGTTATAATAACCGTAATTAAACTACTAAACTATACCTGTTCCATCTCTATACAATACTACAGCACTCTGACTCTGTAGGCATTATTGTCCTCGAAATGAACACCGTTACTGAGAGTTTATGATATTATTATCATTCCGTGAGATGAAATTGTCCTGAGAGACTGAGCGCGAGCTCATGAAGCTCCGCCCCCTGTGCCGGCAGCAGCAGCTTATTTGCATTTAAAGGGCACACACTAAAACAGCGCATTTTTCTAAGCCCCAAAAAATGACAATTTAAACATGCTGTAAAAAATGATCTGTTGGGTATTTTGAGCTGAAACTTCACATACACATTCTGGGGACATCAAGAGACTTATTTTACATCTTGTGAAAAGGGGCATAATACGGGACCTTTAATACTAATATCACTAATTTAGCTATGAAATGTTAACTACAGTTGCACATGTGACCCATGTTCGTTTTTTTTTTATACTAATAGGGAACTTATGCAACTGTAATCAGCATTTCATAGCTAAATGAGTAATATTAGTATTAGCAATGAGTTTTCTGTTCAATAACCATTGACAATCTTATCTCTCTTGAATGTTTTACAATTATTCCTAAACTACTAATATTGTAACTGACTGTTTTAAAAACAATGTATACTTACATTGGCCAGAAATTTAGAACTGCAACAACTTGAAGTTTGATTTATATTGACCTTTTCTCTACTAACTCTACGCTGTTCTACAAGAGCAATCTTGAACAGAAGTGTCACTTGCCCCTAGTGGTGGCAGTGAAGAAGTGTAGTAGATGATACTCCTTGTAAATTAATAAAAAGAACAATCAGGAGAGACCAGTAAATGAAGTAAAGATAATTGTTTATTGAACAAATTATGTGATGACAGAAAGTCTTTGTCAATTCTACTTGAAAAGTGTGCTCACCTCGAGGATATTTTTGCTGTTCTCGTGCCCAAACTTGCTGAAGTTACTTTAAACTACGACTTGAGGGCACAAATCCATTTTGCCCAGAGAAAGTAAGTGACAGAAAAAAAATAGTCTGACATAATGTCTGAACACCATGAAGTTTTTAATAAAAACTAGAGGGACTACAAAAACACTGATACGAAGTTGATGTTCTATTAAGTCATCTTTATTAGTATCTAACATTTTGGTAAGAGATTGAATAAATGACAAACCCGAAATAATCATACATCGTACTGACTTCACATAAAACTAGATAGACATGTCTTAGAAATAGCAGTAATCAGAATGACCATTACTAAATATTTTAGATTTTTGTGACCAATTCAATGATCTATTTTATTCAGTCAGCTTGTAGCCTATAATAAGTATCAACATTTATAATTTGATTTAATGTCTAATATTTTAAAACCTGACGCAGCACAAAATAAACTTTTTACAGCACAAACGGAGCACAAACGATTGCGTCTACAGGGTTCCAGACTGCGACCGTTTTTTGAGAATGTGTGAGTTAAAATTGTATGTGGTCGCATTAGTGCGAGTGGACGCTCGCGCAACAGAACGCCGCTGTATCAGCAGCTGCTGCAGTCCGTAACGTAACTTATGTTCAAAATGAGCGAGTACATCATGAATCCATTTTCCAAACCGTGTTTTTGACTTATCCTGAATCACTACGGTACGCCCAGGGCCGGTTCTAGACATTTGGAGGCCCTAGGCAATATTCATGTTGGAGGCCCCCCACCCCCAATAAAAAACTCTGAAACAAATATGATTCCTATAACCTTTTAATTTATACAACATTTAATTTTAAATGTTTTTACTTAAACAGTACATAGGTTTGGACACATTACTATTTGAAAGAAGTCTCTTATGCTCATCAAGCCTGGATTTATTTGATCAAAAATACAGAAAAATAATATAGCCTATAGTGAAATATTATTAAAATTTAAAATAATGGTTTTCCTATTTTACTATACTTTAAAATATATTTCTGTGATGCAAAGCTGAATTTAGTGTCATGTGATCCTTCAGAAAACGTTATAATATTCTGATTTATTATCAAATGTTAGAAATGGTGCTTAATATTTATTTTATAACATGTGATAATTTTTTTTTAGGATTTTTTTGATTATTAAAAAGTTGTTTTTAAAAGTCTTCACTATCACTTTTTATAGTTAACACATCCTTGCTGAATATTCCTGTTTTTTTCTGTATTTTTGATCAAATAAATGCAGGCTTGTAGAGCATAATAAGAAACTTCTTTCAAAAACATTAAAAATAGCAATTGGTCCAGACTTTTTACCAGTAGGCTACTGTATGTACATATTGATCAAACTTCATCTAAGCTAATCTCTTTTTTGTTTAAAGGCACACTGTGGAACTTTTCAACCTTTATAATATATTACCAAAACCCATTGAGATGGTACATCGACTTACAATAGGTTGAATGACACGTCTGCCGAAGCCTGAAGGTGTCTGTATCGCTTTTCCTAGCACTATGTAACTTCGGGTTTCGGGTAGGAACCCGAGCACAAAAAGAACTACAAAATTCAACCGCTTTACGGCATACGTCACTTCCCCCACCACCCACAACTTCCTCAGATTCTGACGTGAGTGCTCAACTCGCGTTTGATTGCCGTCTGTATGTTTTCGTCATGGCCGAACCAACAGCTACAAGGAAGAAGGCAAAGGTTTTGTCAGAGGACACTAAAAAAAAGAAAAAGGGATAGTGACAAATGAAAAGCCAAGACGAGGATCACCATTGGTCCAGGCTTGGCGTAGGCAGAAATTGTATTTTGGGTGGGCCAGTGAAAATATGACTGGGCCTATAGTTTTTCCTATAAAAAATGACTTCAATAATAATGAACATTAATAGACAAACTGAAAAAACAGTTACACCTTTATATTTGGCAAATCATCATGTTCAACCAACAGAGCTCAATAAAGGCTGGACAAACAGACAATAACCTGTCTATTTTATTCAGGCTATTCAGCAGTGCAAATACAGTTCACCCGGAAAAATAAAGTAAGCAAAAATAATAATATTACAGTTAGATCGGCGGATAAACACGCGTCAGGCTGACGGGGAGAGAGGGAGCAAGAAGCGGCCGGCGCCAGCACCTGACTAGCCTTCTCCTGGGGTAATGAGTCGGAAGAACTGGGCTGTGTGGACTCGGAAGATGAAGGCAGTGGCGTGTCTTCTTCCTCAATTCTTGCTTTTTTCAAATAGCACATTAAAGAAAGTTGTTTAGCCATTATTGTGGCGCCGACGCCACTGTGAGTTTTCCTGTCGGAACCCCCAGCAACCATAGCAACCAATAACGTTCCGGAGAGAGGCTTTCTACAACTTGCTTCACCAGTTAAATTTTATTCGGAAAATAAATTAAACGCACACAGCAGTCAACAATAAATCAGGTATATCTTAATATATTTTCATAAATACATTTGAATAATACAAATAAACTAAAAATGAATTTTTATCAAACTTGCCTGGGCGGGCCAGTGAGTAATGTGGGCGGGCCAGTGCCGCCCTGGCCCAATACTGGCTACGCCCCCAGCGTTCGCTCGCTGGCATGAGCTTCAGGAGGAGGAGGGGTGCCCGACCGATGCTGACGCTTGCCTGCACACAAATGCCGTTTCCAAGGTGACCCAGATAAATCAAATAAGTAGTGTAGTATTTTCTGGTATTCCGGCCTGACCGGCCACAGCCGATGGTGTTATGAGTGTAATAAAATGCCCACAGCCCATTGTTCATTTCTACACACAAGCACAGCCCGCCACAGTGCAGGGCTCGCACAAATAAAGTCGACTCATGTCAAATGTACATTAAATGTAGTGAACGTTCCCACGACTCAGTGCCCACAAACACTACACACAACATGTCCCACGGTTTCTGTAAAACGAAACCAACACACATAAGTTACAGTCAGCTCAGGCCGACGGTGTTTTTAGTGCAGTAAATGTGCCCGGCCCGCCGTCCCGCGCCCACATTCACTCACAGACATGTTAGCACTAAGCCGCTCGCTCTCTCTCAGCAGACTGCTATAAGGGAATCGAGCGCGGCAAGGCTGCCCGCCTCAAACACTGCAAGCACACACAATCTAAAGACACGGGAGGCTGACCCACTGTCTATGGGCGGACCGGTTGACTGTTTGTTGACTTTTGCGACAGTGCTGCGGAGCTTGTGGCCTCTAGGGACGCTAGACGTGAAAGTTACAGGTCGAGCGCCACTAGTGGCCAAAAGTTCCGCGGTGTGCCTTTAATGAAGATGTTGTTATTGTTATTTTGCTGTTTTTTTTTTTCAATTTATTCACAGTTCCAGAATACCACTTCAGTGATATATGCTTTTATCATTTTTTTTCATAGCTGCGGTATGGGCAGGATTTTCCCCTACCATTTAATCAATATTGACTGCATATTGTCATATTATTAATATGAGTAATATGATATTATGCGTTGCATTGCTAGCTTAAATATGCTATACACAAATCAAGTGGAAGAGAAAGACACGATCGCTACTGATTAGGAAAAAAAATTCTAAACTGATATTATTGGCGTAAGTAGGCTAATGTCAGACAGGGTATAATCTAATCATCAGCAGAATTTAGAAGATAGACCCATGAGATCCTTTATTTGAAACATTTAAAAATGTTGTAGTGTGTTGGCTTTTTAACTTTGAATACAAACGTCTTGTCTTTTACTTTTGTAGCGTTTTTAGTCAGCTCCCGACGCGATGTTATTCATTGTACGCCCAAATTCAAAGCGTCCCGTCTGGGCACGTTAATGACGCTCGCGCTCTTTTAAACTCGTAATAAAGCGGTGAATGATTTTTCTAGAAATGACGCTGATCTACAGTACAAGTTTATATTTAGAATACATTGCAATCACTCCAAAATAGATGACGACAACGCACACACCTGCATTACGAGCTGTGCGTCTTTGCGTGCCTATTTAGGCTTTTGCTTCGCAGCACCTGATGGACGCGTCCGTTACACACAATTTCAGAAGCCGGCACCCGCTTTGAAACGGAAACATTAATTGGTTTAACTGCAGATGAGTGACAATTCAACAATATCCAATGAACAATGAGGCTATATTTCTGCCCGTCTGGTGGATATAGGGGATGTTACGGTTATGGAGGCCCCTCCTCATAGCCCGAGGCCCTAGGCAATCGCCTGCTCTGCCTATAGCTAGCGCCGGCCCTGGGTACGCCTATAAGTGTTTATATTCTGACTATTTTTTCCCGGGCTCGGCTCGGCTGCGGAGTTGCCCAGTGTCTGCGTGACTCGCCATAGACATTAACGGAGAGAAGTAGCTCCGGCTACAATGTTCTTCCGCAAGACACATGCAGTTTATTTATTGACGAACGTAGACGTCACGCGCATTGCACACTGATGGTGAAACCCGCCAATTACGAATTCAGGAATTAAGGCATATAAAAATGAAAAGGTCTCACGAAACACCGAGCCCCTTCCTACGTCTTTTCAGCGGTTAGATGAGAGTAATCGCTCCACAGAGGAAAAGGAAATGATTATAAAATGCAGAAGGTAAGGTCAGGAGTGTGAGATTTCTGATTTTTGTTACAACTAAAACTTTGATAACGAAAATCTGTATCAGCGTATTATAATAATCTAATCTTTTAAAATGTAATGCATACATTTGAATGTTTAATGATTTTTAAAAGATAGAAAGATGATAATATACAGACAGATAGATAGATATAATATAATTCAAATGTAAATAGATAGATTGTATACACTCCAAACAATGCTGGGTTGTTTAAACTCAAATTTGGGTCAATAATGGACAAACCCCAATGTTGGGTTAAAAATTTAATTTTAACCCAACTTTCAACTGTAAAAATGTTTTATTACATTTTTAACCCAACATTTGGGGTTGTCCATATTAGACCCAAATTTGGGTTGAAACAACCCAGCATTTTTTAGTGATAATTCAAATGTTAAACGCTTAAAATTACAGATTAAAATTACTGTCCAAAATCCATGAAAATGATAATTATCATATATTACATATGTTTTTATATAATATATTACAGGTATTTATGCTGCTACCCAGAAATCCTTTGCTAGCCTTGGTCCATTAAAACCACTATTCATCAGCATGCATTGATTAATCCCATGGCATGTAGCAAAAAAAAAAAAGGTGCGACCAAATCATATGCTGGTGCGACCAACTGAGAAAGTTGGTAGCACCAGTGCAACCAGTGGAAAAGTTAGTCTGGAGCCCTGGTCTATTTTGGGTGAATTTGGAGCATGTGGGGGGCTGGTGACGTCATCTATAATTCAATGTCTGATATTTTAAACCCGACGCAGCACAAACGAAAATTTTACCGGCACAAACCAGCACCAACGAACGAGACTATTTTGGGTGAATTTGGATCATGTAGGGGGGCTGAGTGACCTCAGAATGACCTAAAAATATTATTTTAATATCTAAAAAACCGATCCAGCACCAACAATACTTTTTACAGTACAAACGGAGCACAAACGATTGAGCCTATTTTGACAACGTTTTGCGTTGGCTGGGGGGCCAACTTCACAGTTCACAATCTGTCATTGTTTGGTCTACCGTTATGTTTAGATGATCGGCCTGCCTGCCTTTTTGGGATTTACTTGTAAACTTAGTCGTTTGGAACTATCTTCATCGTCTTTTTCTGCCTTCCTGCAACCACCCGTGACAGAAGACCGAACCAAGAGATGGATTATGCAGCTCGATTTGCTGCCATGGCTTGTGAGATCACAGATTTTTTTGTCTTTTTCTGAAAGTTTTTTCATCTCGCCATCACCGGCCCCTACAATGACTAGACCCTGAAGTCACTGTTCTGGATCAGGGCGAATTACCATCATCCCGTCATCATCCCAGACACCACCAGTCTGAACTGGAAAGAAGACATCATCCAGTGTCTGGAGAGCGTCCTTCCCCGATACAGAACACAGCCCGACCCAGAGCCTGAATCACCACCATCGACCGCAGAGAAATCGTGTGAGCCCCCCACAGATGGGGAGCTACCCCCCTCCGCGATGCATCAGCCAGAGCCAGAGGAAAAGATGACGAGCTGACCCTCGTTCTGGAAGCAGAGCTCCATCATGAGTCTGACCAAGGGTGTGAGCCCACAACATCAGCTGGCGAGAGAACAGTGAGTACGGAGAATGAGGACTGCCTGATAGACTTCAATGAGGAATTATCAACTCCCACCCGGTACCACTCGGCCTCCCGCATATCCGCCAGGTTCAGCCAGTGATGGCATTCCTGGATCACTAGTGTCAACATCTTCTGGCCAAGGGAACGAGCCGTGACTTTCGCACGTAGGGCGAGGTCTGTCGCTGCGGGCAGCTTCTGCAGAAGCCCTGGGTCAGCACTACCCTCATGGAACACCTTATGCTGCGTTCACACCAAACGCGAATAGAGCGTCAAATTCATGTCTATCGCATCTAGTTGGACAAAAGTTTGAAGCGAAATTGACACGCGTCTGAGACGAAATCTGGTTCTTGTGAGAGGGGCAAGTGCTAGGCGGTTGTCTGTTTGCAAGATGGCTGATGTTGATCGAGCATTCATCGAGAGAGTCACAGCTCTGTATTTGCTCTGGAGAGCAGAACAGCGGTGTAGGGGCCATCGTCGCCGTACTTGGGTCCATCAGACCCTCCGGAGGCGAACCCAGTTTTTGCGAGTTTCACCATTTGCTCCAGGAGCTGCACCTGGATGACGGCCGCTTTCAGCGGTACTTCCGCCTGTCCGGCGTCCAGTTTGATGACCTGTTGTCCCGCATCAGAGCGAGGATCACCCTCGCCCTCACCCATCCAATTTGTCATTTATTTTTATTTTGATGATAAATGGAGCCAGCCTCCAAAAGTGATTAACCTGTCCTGTGATTTTTTACCACTGTCCAGACACGAACTATGTTCTTATGCACTTAAGTATGTTGGTTGCCTTTACAATGTTTCATATAATCTAGATTAGATATGGAATAAATAGCATTCAATACAAAATGAATATGTCTCATATATTGAAATCAAGTTTTTATGTGATAAAATATTTGCTTTGTTGTGCATTAGAACCACACCAGCCATTTCGTCATATTACAAAATAATTTAAGGCCAAACCTATAAAATAAGTTATTAAGTCCAAAAATATAAGATAAATTTATAAACTGAATAGCGGGCCTGCCCCCGTTTAACACGTCACTTCACCACGTGACGGCAGCAAGCAGGCTCCTGTTTGGATAAGGCAAACTGACGCCAAAGTTCGATTTTTCAACTCGGGGATCAGACGCGAATTCGAGTCAAACGCGTGAATGCACAAAAAGCACCAAATAAAATCAATCGCGCGTATCACGCTAGACAATCAATTCGCGTCATTTGCGCAAACTGGATGCGCCAATGAGGTGAATTCTCGTCCACCGCGTCACGCTAAATGCCTCATTCGCGCCACAGGACATTTACATCGATAGTCTGGCGTTATAATTTATTTGCTTTTGGTGTACTGTGGAGTGGGTAAAACTGTTTTTAATGGCAGGCTAGCAGTTACCGTTGACTTGCGCTAGCCTAGCACCGGCGAACTATACAACTGGAATGACTGGATAATAATTTTTGAAAACTGTCTCCACTGATAAATAACAGTAATGGTGCGTTCACACCGGACGCGAATAGCGCGTCAGGCGCGAGTGATTTCAATGTTAAGTCAATGCAAAGACGCGTTATGCGCGTAAAAAATTCCTGCGGCGCGAAATAGGCGTAGAGCGCGGCGCTGTAGACGCGAATACGCCTCATTCGCGTGAATGGTGCGAATTGAGCGTCTGGCGCGTTATGCGCGAATGATTTTGATTAAGTGCTTTTTGTGCATTCACGCGTTTGACGCGAATTCGTGTCTGCCGCCCGAGTTGAAAAATCTGAACTTTGGCGTCAATTGCGCCACGTAAACCAATCAGGAGCCTAGCTGCTTGCTGCTGTCACGTGGTGAAGTATCTGGATGCTTCAATAAATTATGTTGTAATATGTAAAAAATCACAGGACAGGTTAATCACTTTTTGAGGCTGGCTCCATTTATCATCAACACAAAAATAAATGACATATTAGGTGGGTGAGGGCGAGGGTGATCCTCGCTCCGATGCGGGACAACAGGTCATCAAACTGGCCGCGGGACAGGCGGAAGTACTGCTGAAAGCGGCCATCATCCAGGCGCAGCTCCTGGAGCGAGCAAATGGTGAAACTCGCCAAACTGGGTTCGCCTCCGAAGGGTCTGGTGGACACAAATACGGCGACGATGATCCCTACGCCGCTGTTCTGCTCTCCAGAGCAAATACAGAGCGGTGACTCTCCCGATGAATGCTCGATCAAAATAAAAAAGATGGCCGCCAACGGGTTTCGAATCCGACGCGCGTAAATTTTGCTTCAAACTTTTGTTTTTATGCGCGTCACAAAGTGGTCAAGCGTCAAACTAGACGCGGTAGACGCGAATTTGACACGCTATTTGCGTCCGTTGTGAACGCACAGTAAGGCTAACTTAGAAATGAGGCCCGATGTCCAAAATTCCGAACCACCCCTTTAAGCGCCGATTGCTGTTTTCAAACCCTTTTCGAATGTAGTGGTTCACCACATGCAACATCAATATATAGAGGACATGGCTAAGTGCTCCACTGATGTAAGTAATGAGTTAAATCTGCACAAAAAAATAAAATAAATAATATATATATATATATATATATACACACACACATAATTTAAACTTAAACATTACTGCAATGTCATCTATTATTTCTTCTTCTCGAAGTACCCTCTGGGACTGCTCTTCAAAGACGTGAACAAAACGTCAGATTTGGTGGACGTACTTCGCCACCTTCAGAAAGAGTAAGAATATTATCATGCTCCACTGTCACTTTTTTGGCAGGAGAAGGGCTTTATTGCAGCTTATAATTACACCGTTTGCGTGTAATTCATTTAGGTATGTGCCAAAGGGACCAGACGGGGTGTCAAATGTATTAGTAGGAGGTGACCGGCTGACTGAGGGGAACTGCCGAAACATACAGTGGGCCTTCGCAGATGGTTCTACAAAAGAGGGCAGACTGGAAGGTCTCATCTTTAAGTTTGAGGTCTAAAAAATATTGTTGTTAACTCCAATGAATGTATGTACTTTGTGTTGACCATCCTTTCCACAGTCGTTTCACAGAAATGCAGTTCACATGTGTGGATATTTCATGAATTGGGTTATTATGGGATGGGGAACTCAGTCCTGCTATCAGGACAGTAGCCCTGCTGTTCTCTGGGGTGCATTAGTTCAATGAATGCACTGGTATGGTATGTTTTCAACTTAATGCATGTTTTCACTAACTTTGTGTGGGCAGTTGAGGCTTTGTCAAGATGGTTGTTGGTTAGTTTCCGCAGTGCTAAAGAGCACACTGGACACAGAATACTCTTACTGTCCCTGTACAAAAGACTGTTTTTAACACGTTAACGTGTGTGTGTGTGTGTGTGTGTGTGTGTGTGAGAGAGTGTGTATGAGTGAGGCGGTGGTAGCGTAGAGGTTAAGGACCTGGTCGTCATTCAAAATAGTTGTGGGTTCAGTGCACTTATTCAAAACTTTGGATAAAAGCGTCTGCTAAATAAATAAATGTCTGTGAGAGATAGACAGAATAACACTGAGAAAAATATGTCAGCCATTCGCTAAACTTTATATTTCTGTTACATAGGTGCAGCAATGCAAAACAAGGTACCCATGCAGATTACAATGCCTATAAGGAATTTGTGTGTAAGGACACAACTGCACTCTTCCTTGCTGGTGCAATGGAGCACTTTGGGTTGCAGGATGTCACAGGTAAATTGACACTTGGCATCACCTTCAATAGTTGAGAATTAGCATTTATCACATAAATCGTCTCAAGGTCACCATTCTCCAGGATGAGGCTGAGACGTGAAAGCTTGTCGCTGCACAATTCAGGGTTCCCGGAACATAATGGCTCGAAGCGACCTCAGATGCTTCTGACTCCATAAGAGGAGGTGGCGAGCGAGTTGCGTCAACCGGTGAGAGCGTAGACCACCTTGTCGCTAGATGTACGCCACTGTCGCGTTATTGTCTGATTGGACTAGTACGTGCTGGTTCTTGAGCAACACATGGAAGCGGTGCAGAGCGAGACGTACTGCCAGCAACTCGAGGCAATCGACATGCCAAAAGGCGCTGGGGTCTTGTCCAGGAGCACATGGCACCCCAGTCCGTGGAGGAGGCATCTGTTGAGACAACAACATGCCTGGAAAATCGTTCTAAGGGCACTCCGGCCTGTAGAAAGCTGAGGTTCGAAGGCGGAAAGCGGGGTGAAGGTCTGACGGCAGGTCGGAGTAACAGGTACTCGGAGCATGCCTTATTGCCATGCCCACCTTGGGAGTCGATCGCGAAGCCAGAGCTGAAGCGGTCTCATATGAAGCAATCCGAGCGGCATTGCAACTAGGAACAGCCAGTCGTCGAGTATCAGGATGCGAACCCCATGTTGCTGAGCGGCACAAGGGCTGCCTCGACGACCTTCTCGAAGGCACGAGGAGACAGGGCTAGCCCGAATGGGAGAACCACGTACTTGTATGTCCGACTCTCGAAAAGGGAATGGTCTGTGTCAAGGAAGAAAGGAGACATGGAAGTAGGCGTCCTTCAGGTCGATCGCTGCAAACCAATCCTGTGGCCGCACACATTCGAAAATGCGTTTGGCCGTGAGCATCTTGAATGGAAGCCTTTTTAGAAGGGAACGGTTCAAGACGCGCAGGTCCAGGATTGGTCGAACCCACCGGTTTTCTTGGATACAATGAGGTTGGGGCTAAAGAAGCCAGACTTAATTTCAGCTGGAGGGGTGGTCTTGATCGTACCCTTTGCCAGTAGGGTGACGTCCTACGTACGCATGACAGGGGCATTGCCACCCACCACGGTATAGCGGATTCCCCAGAGCGGGGAGGAGACTGTGCGAACTGAATCGCAAAGCCGAGCCTGATGATTCTCATGAGCCAGCGGGACAGATTGGAAGCTCCAAAACTGAACCAGCGGGGTCATGTGAACCATAGACGTACCCACGATGGGGCAGCGAGGCGGAATGACGGGCCCAGACGTGGGAGGCGGAGTGTCCCAATGTGGGGGCACGGTCAAATGCCGCATCCTGACAGAAGTAGGCCAGGGAAGGACCAGCGTTCCACGGGGGCCTGCTCTGTCAGGGGTCTGGCGACAGAGGGGGACGAGAGTGGCGAGGCTCTTAAGCGGCGCGCACTGCCATCAGCGCCCTCTGGGGGCTCAGAGATGGGATCTCACTTCTTTGGAGAAGAGGTTCTCCCCTGGCCCTCCACCGGAGTGGCCCTGCAACCACTTCCTGAAAGAACTGCAACCGACCTCTGAGCTGCCCGTAACGGGAGCGCCGCATCGGCAGGCGTTCGGCAGGCTGCGGGACTGGTACGGGCAGGGGCGTCTTCCTGCGACCACCTGCACATTGCGGCCCGGTGCTGCTGGGGGCGGAAGTCGCAGGAGGGCACGTTCGGTGGCAAGCAGACTGAGGCGTCTGAGCCGGTGGCTGGGTGGCAGAAGCTGGCCGCGGGGTCAGAATATGTTTGGTAGCCTCAGTCTGCTCAGACTCGCGCATATCAACCAGGTTAAGCCAGAGATGTCTGACCACGCATGTGGACATCACCTGACCCAGGGAGCGTGCAGTCACCTTCGTCGCTCGTAGAGTGAGGTCGGTGCCGTCAGTCAGCTCTTGGATGAGCCCTGAATCAGCCCTACCCTCGTGCATGTCATTGAGCACCCTGAAGGATGGCAATAACATGCAGTGAGGCGGCAGCCTGCCCCGCAGCTCTATAGGTCTTTGCCACCGGAGTAGACAAAAAACCTACAGGCATTGGAGGGGTGCTTAGTGTCACCACGCCAGGTGGAGGCGCTGTAGGGACACAGATGTGTTGCCACAAAACACTCCACGGGGGGGACCCCAGTGTACCCTTGGCCACGGCCTCTTCGAGGGCAGAGAAGGCGAAAGAGGCCGCTAAGCAGTCGCGAAAAGTCAAAAAAGATTCCCACGATCTCATGACCTGTTCATGCACGTCCGGGTAGAAAGGATTTGGGTTCGCCTCCCCCAAAAACCAATCATCAGCCTTAAGTGCTCGGGATATGGCGGATGGTTCCACACAAGCCCGATACTCGCGGCAGCCCGGGAAAGCATAGCTGTCAACTCTGGATCAGACTCGTTATGCTAGCACACCCGAGGGTGGCAGCACAGACGAGCCCTCATCTCCAGAGTACTCCAGCTCACCTTGTGATACGGCGATATACATGATTTCATCAGCCGGGGAACCGAATGAGCCGCTGGGCCCGCCGGCGTCCTCTGACACGGCTCTGGTCAGCGAACTCATTCGGAACCGCATGGGTTGCAATGTGAAAGACAGGGTGTGGACCAAGGATATTTTGTCGGTTTAGTTCCAGACCTGCCGTCTTAGGTCACCCTGGCCACCAGGCAAAGTATTCTCTCGCGTTGAGAAAATAGATCGGGGTGTGGATGAGGGGACTCTCGCTCAATTGAGCTCATCGAGTCTCGACCGTTACATTGCGATGGTCATGTTCCCGCTGGGAGAACACTGTCTGAGCGTGATCGAAGCCCAAACACGTCAAAACAGCGCTCGTGCCCATCAGCTGAATCTATCAGAATACCGCACTCAGAAATACACGGCCAGATTGTCTTTAGAAAGACGTGCCGCGTGCACGCTCTTTTTGTGAGAGAAAAGCTCACAGCAGTGCTGTAGCGCCCAGGGAGAAACACACACGCAGTTCAGCAGGCAGGAATGTGAAACTCGCTGGAACACGCCATCACACCAACACCGACTGGAAGCTGCTTGTCTAGAAGATTCTCGAAGATAGTCAGAGAATAGGCTGCAGGAGTGAAGAGAACTTCTTGGCTCCGAAGCAAAAGCATATCTGCATATTGCCAGTATTCTTCCTTTATACCCACGAGGTGGGGTGGAGTCACGCTATGCAAAATCCGCAGACCCATGGCATTTCTTTGCCATTGGCTCGTTTTGTAATACTCGAAGTTGATAGGCTTTCTAAGCGAAACCCCATTCGTCGTCATTCGACGCAACTCGAAGTGACTACGAAAGGGAAACATGTATCTATATGTTACTACTGTGTTATAGTTAAATGTTAAAACTGTAATTCACTTTGATAAAAGTTACCACTCAATATTAGAACCACACCTTCAATCTATGCATTTACACTACTGGTGGTTAGAAGTTAAACATTTTATTCCATGTGCAAAACAGAAATTCCAGATGCGTTTGTCCCAGTGGATGTCAATGATGGATTGCCACAACTGAAGAGGAGCTGGCTGCATGACAAGGTTGGACAGGTTGTGGACACCTTAATCATGCTGACAGACGTCACAGAAGCTGCAAGTCAAAGGCAGGCTTCGACAGAGTGCAGGCAGAGGCGGCAGTTTCCATGTCGTGCGGACAGGTGTGGCAATACACATACGTCAAGGCAAGGGAAACACATGAGAAAAAGAAACACAATCTTGTGGCTCCATCAGACTCTTCTCCAGAACATCAAGAAACCAAGATCACCAAAAAGAACACACAGAAGCCAGACTTGGCTTTGGCTTCTTCCTGCTAAACATGCAGGATGCAGTAAAAGAAGGGGATGGTGAGAGGCTAATGAGACTTTACAAAGTTGCCCTGCTTTTCTATAAAGCATATGGGCACAGCCATTATGCCTATAGCACCTTTCTAGTAACACTGCAGGTTAACGTAACACTGTCCGTAACGGTACCATGCCGTAACGGCATGGCACATAGTGTGATATGGAACAGGTTTTGGAATGGTAGAAGGGGAAAGGGGAAAAATATTCCCCTTGACCTCCACCTAGAACACCTGAACAATTTCTTGAAATCATTTATGAGAGGCTTGGGGCGAAACGTCGGCAGCCAGAATTAGTAAGTCCATTAGCATCCTCAAGGAGCTGTTGGACAAAACAGACACAGAGCTGGGGATGTCAAGGCCAACTGGCATTCACCATGTAGCCCAGGAGGACGTTTTAACCCTCTGGGGTCGGCGGTATCGCCGGCGATACCAGCTCACTTTTTTTCTCATCAGTCCAAAAGAGACTAAAATAACTCTGTCAATTTTTGTGATACAGGCAAGTGTTATACATCATTCAAAACTGTTAAATCTCTACTTTTATTTGTGTACACTAATAATAAAAACAAAATGTTGTGTTTTTCGTAAAATAAAGAAAATAAACATGATGCGCGTTCTGTCGTCTCTCTCAATGTGAAGTTCATTCTGAAACGCAACATAAAATGATCTTTAATTCAGCAAATACTTGCCACCCACACGTGAGAGTTATGTCTTTACAAAGCTTTAAGTCTCCATTTTTAAATGATGTAAATAATACCAAAAACAAATATTCTCTGTTTAAGTAATCCGTATGAAAGCAACGACATGTACAGTTATTCAAAGCTATTCAAATGATCCACGTGAAGGAACGCAACGCCCTCATCACCTCTAAACAAAGAATCGCGACTTCAGTCCTGCTCTGCTTTTCACCGAGTTTGGAAGTGTTTGGTCTGTGCACCTTGGATTTACCTCAGAAGAATTAGAAGAACACGATTTGTTTATGAGAACGATTTTTAAGGTAGGACACATAGGCTAATAAGCGTCTTACGATTGCATAAACTTTACATTGTAGCTACTAGTTAAACTGGAGCCAGACTAAAATGTTATGAAATGAGATTGGAGTGAATATACATGTACACACAAGAATGTTTTTATCTTTGATAATTAAACACAGCATGATATAAAGTAGGCTTATTCTTCAATGATGAATATTATAATGTTTAGACCCATGTTTACTGTTAAATACTGTGTTTGTGGATATCTGCTCACACATAGATATGTATAATGTATCAATAATGTTTCATAGTTTGGAGCGGCTCGATCACTTCAGTAAATGTCCTCTGCACGCGCTGAGTTTGAGTCACTCGCGCTGTGGGTTTGAAAAGCTAAACACGCCAAACATTAGGCTTCATGTTTTTACTCCAATCTCATTTCATAACGAATGGAAACGTTTGAGGTAACATATGATAATCCATATATTTTTGTCTAGTGTAGCGTTACTGAAGTGTTTACTCTTAATGATTTATAGGCTGCCTGCTATCTAGGCCTATCTGTTATTATTTTATGCAGCCCTACACATATAACAATGCACAACAAACTTGCTGTTTATATATACAGGGCTGCCAACTTTTGAGTTCAGCTTAGAGTGAGATTTTGGGGGGCGGGGCTTGCGTTATGGGGGAGGGGCTTATCGAGGGGCGTGGCTTGGTGTGGGGAAAAATACAAACACAAAATCCTTGCATTAGCAGAAGTGTATTAAATATATATTGATTGTCAAAGTATTTGGTATCTGTACAGAATTTCTTGGGAGATTTACATTACATTTAATTTTACATTTAACATTTTAATTGACATTCTGTTCTTAGAAAACAATAATTAACATTAACTACTAGGCATGTCCATATTTGTCATCTGGAAATGCTTTTGTACTGTTTTTATGATAAAGTTATGTAAAATAACTGCTCAGTGCTGCAAAACAAACAACTCTGCTATTGCTAACTTAATTCTATATAAACTATATAACAGGCCTATTACCAGCCTAAACTGGATGGAGACAAGGAGCGCCCTGTAACTCACTGACCTGCCTGCATTCACAATTCACACGGTGCAGATGGGAGGGAGAACGGCTGACTACACAGTTTATGGGAATAAATTGTGTATTTCCCTCACAATTGTCACAAAAAACTCACACTGTCTGTCTGGTCTCCAGAGCCGGTCCGAGCCTTTTGGGGGCCCTACGCAGAATTTGATTTGGGGGCCCCCTCCCACTACGCGAAGTCCCCTGTGCTTGACGATTATTGACACAAATGTCATGCAATAATGATACATTATGAATGAATACAGTAAGGTTATGTATTAATACAAAATAAATAGGCCTACTTAATAAAAAATAGATGCCTACTTAAATAAAAAAGTTTTAACTTTTACTTTACTCTTTTACTAACTCTTTAAAACTTCTTAAAACAAACCGTCTCAAAACATATAAAATAAATGATTTGCTAAAATAATGACAAAACTGATAAATCAGAAATATAATAAGAGCAAGGGTTCAACAATGACAGTTATTGTTGAAAACTGTAAAAAATATTATTATTTCTCAACTGTCTCAATACAGTGTAACTGTCCACTGGGTTGTGTTGCGAAAGACACGCAAGCTCGCTTAATCACCTCTCTGTCGTCGTGCGCGTGCGCGGTTAGGAGCGCGCCGTTAAGAGCTCAACACATCTGTCTCGCATGCACGCTCGCTCGCTATAGATTACAGGATATTTTAACTAATTTGCGGTAAAACTAGTCGATCACGAATGGCTCAACTGGTAGATCTATAGATAAACTTATCTTTCAGGCATTTGACCGACCGGGTTGACACTTCAGCATGAGAAATCGGGGGTGTGGCGTGAGAGCGTGAGAATTGGCTCAATTGCGTGAGTCTCACGGTGAATGCGTGGGAGTTGGCAGACCTGTATATATTTAATAATAATTTTAACCAGAAAAATCTAAAAATGTATTCCCAAAATCGTGCAGCCCTATAGTTTCTCTTGATATCAGCATGTTCACAGGTGTTTATTTATTTTATTTTATTTTTTTACAGGGACCAGATGCCCCACTGATGAGTCCTGCTGACTTCAACATTCACAAGAGACTAGGTACATGAACATGGTTAAGTGAAAAATCAAACACCTTGGAAATGACAGGTATGTAGTATGTTTCAGGGATGGCACAAAGTCGTGTGACTGTTCAAGCCTCTGTCTTTAGATCAATGTGTTTACTAATGTGTTTTTTTGTCCTTTGTTGTGTATCTTTGGATTATGTTGTGTTGTAAATAAACCCAAACAATCTAAAAGCCATTCTTTTTTAAATCTCCTCATTCTTTGTGAAGGCTCCTCATAATGATTGGGCCTGATAGGACCTAATAGGGCCATTAGCAGTAATATTAATGAGATCACGCCTCCTTCGCATAAAGCTTTCTCACACAAAACATGTCTAAGAAATCTAGAATCACTTTATTGTCTTATCTGAATGAGTAGTCGGGATGATTTTCACATAGATTTGGAGCAAATACTCTAGGCTATGTGATACAAAGTCTTGTGAAGAAATAATCAGTATGGGTTTCATGACCTTATTTCAGTGACAATTTTTTTTTCACAAACCACGCATAAACGTCATTATCTCAAAACTACAAACTTTTACATTCATGCTGCTGACATATTACTGTAGCAGAGTTTGTGCTGAATACAATATAATCAGACTCTAGCCATGAAAATGTCATAAGTAACAGAAAAAAGCACAAATCTCAGAGCATGTCAGAACACCTCCAGGACCCAGAAAACACCTCAGACCCCAGAGGGTTAACACTGGTCAACGTTTTAAGGCAGGCTAAACTTTTCCAAAATCAGCCAGGCAGACAGTTTAGTTTCACGCATTCCCAAATTTCAGAAAAAACTATTGGTAAAGCTGAAATACTGGTAATTATGAAAGTAGATGAAGTCCAAAATAATGGACTGGAGAAATGTCCCTATTTAAACAATTATGGCGATGGCATTACATTTGTAAATACCTTTTTTTGTAAGGGACAATAAATAAATTTGTTTTTACAATATTTGTTTAATATAATTGTAAAGGATCCACTGAAGGCAAGTTGTAGAGAAGAACCCAAGTGCAGTTTATTACAAACAAAACTAAACATGAAACAAAAACATGGCTTGAACTCAAAACAAAAAAATGAATGTGACGCTTACCAACAGTGGTTACAGGTAACTACACATTTTAGTCTTGGCCTTTTATTGTGGCCAGCCTAAGGCACACCTGTGCAATAATCATGCCGTCTAATCAGCATCCTGTGAGGTGGATGGATTATCTCGGCAAAGGAGAAGTGCTCACTAACACAGAATTGTGAACAATATTTGAGAGAAATAGGCCTTTTGTGTACATAGAAAAAGTCTTAGATCTTTTGAGTTGAGATCATGAAAAATGGGGGCAAAAACAAAAGTGTTGTGTTTAATTTTGTTAAGTACTTATAATTTATTCTTATTATATAATTTATTTTATTTATGTATGTTTTTGTGCACTAAAACTTAATTAATTTGAACTTAATTTGATAGTCTAGATTATTGATGACCTGTGTATACATCATTTTTTTATTTTTTTTTATAGAAGTGCTCTGACTGGAGAGGCTTATGTTGTTCCATAAATGTTTAATTTAAGCAATTTTCTGTATCACTTTTTATTAACTAATTCACTAATTTTATTAGATTAAAAAAGGGAAATCAGCCCCCAAAAAAAATCGGCATTATATATTGGCCATCGGCTGCCCCGATTTCTAAATATCGGGATCGGTCAAACTCTAGTATGGAGTACCACAAGGCTCAGTACTAGGATCGTTGCTGTTCACTCTGTAAATGCTACCCTTGGGAGATATCATTAGGAAGCATAGCATTAGTTTTCACTGTTATGCTGATAATCCTCCCAATTCACAAAATTAATGGAATGCATAGCTGTTATAAAAATTGGATGATTAGTAATTTCCTACTACTTAATTTTGAAAATTCTGGCTTTTTAATTATTGGACAAAAAACCTCTGCATATATTAACCTAGAATACTGTCTAACACTTGATGGCTTCCCTGAAAAATCTTCTTCGTCAGTTTAGAACCTGGGTGTGCTCTTTGATACCAATCTTTCATTTGAAGGCTACGTTTCTACCATCTGTAAAACTGTATTCTTCCATCTTAAAAAATGTATCTAAATTACAACATATGCTCTCAATGACAAATGCGGAACAGATAGTTTATACGTTCATAACCTCAAGGCTAGATTATTATTGTAATACTCTACTGGGTGGTTGCCCTGCACGCTTAATAAACAAACTCCAGCTGGTCCAAAACGCAGCAGCTTGAGTTCTTAATAGAACCAGGAAGTATGACCATATCAGCTCGGTTCTGTCAACACTGAATTGGCTCCATATTTAACTTTGTACACGACAATTCACCATGTCACAATAGTAATAGACGTTCTTCCGGGTGGCAAAAGCCGAAGCGTTCCTATGGCAACGCTAGTAAATTGCTTGGAAGGGAGACCCACCGTCGACTGTATAAATGTAATAAAAATAAAAAATGTAATTAAATATAATGCGTTTTTTATCATAATAACAACTGTGTTTAATGATGTAAGTAAAAAAATATAATAAATATGTAATATAGTAGGCCTACACATTATTAGCAAAATACTAGCTCTTTTTTCTAGCCAAAATAACGTGCTATATATACAGGTCCTTCTCAAAAAATTAGCATATTGTGATAAAGTTCATTATTTTCCATAATGTAATGATAAAGATTAAACTTTCATATATTTTAGATTCATTGCACACCAACTGAAATATTTCAGGTCTTTTATTGTTTTAATACTGATGATTTTGGCATACAGCTCATGAAAACCCAAAATTCCTGTCTCAAAAAATTAGCATATCATGAAAAGGGTCCCTAAACGAGCTATTAACCTAATCATCTGAATCAACTAATTAACTCTAAACACCTGCAAAAGATTTCTGAGGCTTTTAAAAACTCCCAGCCTGTTTCATTACTCAAAACCGCAAACATGGGTAAGACTGCTGACCTGACTGCTGTCCAGAAGGCCATCATTGACACCCTCAAGCAAGAGGGTAAGACAGAAAGAAATTTCTGAACAAATAGGCTGTTCCCAGAGTGCTGTATCAAGGCACCTCAGTGGGAAGTCTGTGGGAAGGAAAAAGTGTGGCAAAAAGCGCTGCACAACGAGAAGAGGTGACCGGACCCTGAGGAAGATTGCGGAGAAGGACCGATTCCAGACCTTGGGGGACCTGCGGAAGCAGTGGACTGAGTCTGGAGTAGAAACATCCAGAGCCACCGTGCACAGGCGTGTGCAGGAAATGGGCTACAGGTGCCGCATTCCCCAGGTCAAGCCACTTTTGAACCAGAAACAGCGGCAGAAGCGCCTGACCTGGGCTACAGAGAAGCAGCACTGGACTGTTGCTTAGTTTTGCATGTCATTCGGAAATCAAGGTGCCAGAGTCTGGAGGAAGACTGGGGAGAAGGAAATGCCAAAATGCCTGAAGTCCAGTGTCAAGTACCCACAGTCAGTGATGGTCTGGGGTGCCATGTCAGCTGCTGGTGTTGGTGCACTGTGTTTTATCAAGGGCAGGGTCAATGCAGCTAGCTATCAGAAGATTTTGGAGCACTTCATGCTTCCATCTGCTGAAAAGCTTTATGGAGATGAAGATTTCATTTTTCAGCACGACCTGGCACCTGCTCACAGTGCCAAAACCACTGGTAAATGGTTTACTGACCATGGTATTACTGTGCTCAATTGGCCTGCCAACTCTCCTGACCTGAACCCCATAGAGAATCTGTGGGATATTGTGAAGAGAAAGTTGAGAGACGCAAGACCCAACACTCTGGATGAGCTTAAGGTCGCTATCGAAGCATCCTGGGCCTCCATAACACCTCAGCAGTGCCACAGGCTGATTGCCTCCATGCCACGCCGCATTGAAGCAGTCATTTCTGCAAAAGGATTCCCGACCAAGTATTGACTATTGAGTGCATAACTGAACATAATTATTTGAAGGTTGACTTTTTTTTGTATTAAAAACACTTCTTTTATTGGTCGGATGAAATATGCTAATTTTTTTAAACAGGAATTTTGGGTTTTCATGAGCTGTATGCCAAAATCATCCGTATTAAAACAATAAAAGACCTGAAATATTTCAGTTGGTGTGCAATGAATCTAAAATATATGAAAGTTTAATTTTTATCATTACATTATGGAAAATAATGAACTTTATCACAATATGCTAATTTTTTTTAGAAGGACCTGTGTATATATATATATATATATATATACACTCACCTAAAGGATTATTACGTTCAATTTCTCATTAATGCAATTATCTAATCAACCAATCACATGGCAGTTGCTTCAATGCATTTAGGGGCGTGGTCCTGGTCAAGACAATCTCCTGAACTCCAAACTGAATGTCAGAATGGGAAAGAAAGGTGACTTAAGCAATTTTGAGCGTGGCATGGTTGTTGGTGCCAGACGGGCCGGTCTGAGTATTTCACGATCTGCTCAGTTACTGGGATTTTCACGCACAACCATTTCTAGGGTTTACAAAGAATGGTGTGAAAAGGGAAAAACATCCAGTATGCGACAGTCCTGTGGGCGAAAATGCCTTGTTGATGCTAGAGGTCAGAGGAGAATGGGCCGACTGATTCAAGCTGATAGAAGAGCAACTTTGACTGAAATAACCACTCGTTACAACCGAGGTATGCAGCAAAGCATTTGTGAAGCCACAACACGCACAACCTTGAGGCGGGTGGGCTACAACAGCAGAAGACCCCACCGGGTACCACTCATCTCCACTACAAATAGGAAAAAGAGGCTACAATTTGCAAGAGCTCACCAAAATTGGACAGTTGATGACTGGAAAAATGTTGCCTGGTCTGATGAGTCTCGATTTCTGTTGAGACATTCAGATGGTAGAGTCAGAATTTGGCGTAAACAGAATGAGAACATGGATCCATCATGCCTTGTTACCATTGTGCAGGCTGGTGGTGGTGGTGTAATGGTGTGGGGGATGTTTTCTTGGCACACTTTAGGCCCCTTAGTGCCAATTGGGCATCGTTTAAATGCCACGGCCTACCTGAGCATTGTTTCTGACCATGTCCATCCCTTTATGGCCACCATGTACCCATCCTCTGATGGCTACTTCCAGCAGGATAATGCACCATGTCACAAAGCTCGAATCATTTCAAATTGGTTTTCTTGCACATGACAATGAGTTCACTGTACTAAAATGGCCCCCACAGTCACCAGATCTCAACCCAATAGAGCATCTTTGGGATGTGGTGGAATGGGAGCTTCGTGCCCTGGATGTGCGTCCCACAAATCTCCATCAACTGCAAGATGCTATCCTATCAATATGGGCCAACATTTCTAAAGAATGCTTTCAGCACCTTGTTGAATCAATGCCACGTAGAATTAAGGCAGTTCTGAAGGCGAAGGCTCTAGCCCCAACAACAGGACATCCACCACACAAAAAGAAAAAAAAAAGAAGAAAAAAAAAGGAATTACATAACGTCGCTGTCGGGCGGAAACCTCGTATGTCCAAATTTGGTCAATTTAATATTTTTTCACAAATCGATGCTATTGGTCAGTCTCCACGTGGGTCTGTTATTTTTACAAATTATTAACCAATCGAAAGTGTTGAAAATAGCTTGTGAGCAAACCTCTTAACTCCATTGGACACTTCAACTGTCTGAGAAACCTCGTAACTCCACCCCTTCTTCACTTGGCGCCGCCGCGCTGGACCTTCGCGGCATTTTTTCTCCTCAAGATTGGAAGTCGCAATCCTCGTTGAGCAACACGTCCTCTGAGGTAAATGTCCTTATTCATGATTTAGTTATATAAATTATATAATAATAACAGTTTATATATTATATATAACAGTTTTATCTCGATCGAAGTAATGGTAGTGCTAGTTTAGTGTAATGTATCATTTCTGAGGATGCTAGATTTTTCTTTCTGCTATGTCTTGCATTGGACGGTAAGTTAGCTAAGTTAACTTATCATGTTGATTGAAATCTTCCATGGTTTTGTTTCTGACGAGGACATTTTATTTAAACCGCAAAAATTGCCTGTCGTTGACTTAGTTAGCCGCTATGTAACGTTATTGGTTTTGTCATCATGTTAGGTGAGATAGGTAGCTAACGTGATTTTCGTGGGGCTTAAATAAAAACCTCTCGACCCCCGCTAACGCTAGTTCTGGCACTCATCTGAGGAACAACATAATAATTTAATGTACTATGTCAGTATTGTAGCTTACAATGTCAAGGCATTCCGTCATGTTCAACAAGTAGCTACCTTTTACGTCATGTTCATCACTTTAAGCAAGCTAGCTGGCTTCTTGCCTTGTTATCATACGTAAACATGTCGTATAACTTAGTGAAACGATCATTTGACCTTTATTTATTTTATTTTTTGCAGCAACCATGTCTGTGTCCTTAAAGGAACTCTGTCAGATGGTCAATGTGCCATATGATCAGGCAAGGGCCCTATTAGACAGTGAGAGCTCTGATGGAGAGAGTGTAACGTTAGAGAGAGAGGAAGCAACAGTGGTGGAGGATACAGTGGTGGAGGATACAGTGGTGCATGCTGGTAGAGTGAATTTCTGAGAGATAATCATGATTTCACATGCCAAAATGAATGAGTTTTAATGCAGATGTATTTCACAACAATAGAAATAATAAAAAAATCACACTATTTGTATGATGTGTTTGAAAAGATTTCTCTGGTGGTCTGGAGGAAGAGGAGGCCTCACTGCTGGCTCCAGAGCAGGTGCAGTTTGACACGGGTAAGTTTGATGCTTTTCTACATTTTCTCATTAAATTGGATAAGGTCCTTCAACTATAGCCCTCACTGTTGACAGTTTATAAAGATGTAACTCATTCATGCACGTTTGGTTTGTGTGTGTATTTTGAAGTTTTCCATGGTGGAGGCGATGAGGACTCGGATGCAGAGCATTCATGCTCAGATGCTGAGGAAGACGCACCTCCAAGGAAAAGACTGAGAGCTGAGAACACCTGGAAGAAAGTCATCAACAAGAAAAGAAGAATGGTTGGAAAGTCATACATTGGAAAACAGAAGCAGAAGGAAACAATGAGGGAGCCACGGGCTATGGGGCCTAGATGTTCATCAGCAGCATGTGCCAGGTCAGGTAAACATCACTGCAGTGCAATCGGCGAGCCTGAGAGGAATACGATTTTCAATGACTTTTGGCAACATGTGACCTGGGAGGAGAAGAGAGTGTATGTGCGTGGTCTAATTGATGTGGTCCCCGTGCAAAGGAGAAGGGGGGCTGAAAATTCCCGAAGATCAAATTCGCTGTTGTTTTTTTTACGGGTCAGCGGGCAGAGAAGACGCGTCTGCAAAAGTATGTTTTTGTCTACCCTAGGAATAGGCGAGTGGTCTGCTCTTAACTGGGCAAAGGAGGGACACACGCAAGCAGAGACAGAGGGACAAACACACAGCAATGCACGTCGTTCAGTGGCAGGCCATGAATTCATTTGCAGTTTTTTGCACGACCTCCCAAAGGTGCCCTCACACTATTGCAGATCCACAACATCCAAACAGTATCTGGAACCTGTGTTTCAATCGATGGCTGATCTGTATGCAGTGTATTGTCGTGCTGCTGCAGAGAAGAATGTAACACCTTTGTCAAGGCAAGTGTTCACAAATGAGTTCAAGCGTCTCAACCTAGGCCTTTACCACCCAAAAAAGGACCAGTGCAACATCTGTTGTGCTTTCAAGACCGGCAACTTACCTGATGACGAGTGGCAGCACCATCTCCTTCAAAAAGAAGAGGCCCGCGCCGAAAAGTTGTCCGACAAAAGCAAGGCCAGCAACAACACTATGGTCTTATGTATGGACTTACAAGCCCTCCTTTTGTGCCCAAAGCTAAAAGCCTCTGCCTTGTATTACAAAACAAAGCTTGCTGTTCACAATTTTACCATGTACAACATGCTGACACACAGTGCCACATGTTATGTCTGGCATGAAGGCGAGGGATCCCTGTCTGCCAGTGAGTTTGTTTCATGCATTGTCGACTACCTCTCTGCACACACTGAGCCTGACACATTTATTCTGTGGAGTGACGGCTGCGGGTATCAGAACCGGAATGCAGTTCTAAGCAATGCACTTCTTCTGTTCTCCATGAAGAATAACAAAGTCGTCATTCAGAAGTACCTTGAGAAAGGGCATACTCAGATGGAATGCGACTCCGTTCACAGCGTCATCGAGAGGCGTCTGAGGGACCAGGATGTTTATCTCCCAGCAGAGTATGTTAACCTGATGAAGAGGGCCCGTGTAAAGCCTCATCCATATGAAGTCAAGTACATCGACCACACCTTCTTCCAGGACTTCACCAAGCTGAGGCTCTGCAAGTCTCTGCGCCCTGGAGGAAGACCTGGTGACCCAACTGTCCATGATATCAGAGCCATCAGGTAATTACCAATGCAAATCTTATGTCTTACCAATATACTCATGACATTATGATGTTGCATATTGTTTTATGAATACTTACAGTGATTATGTTGTTGTGTTATATTTTGTGCTATTAGGTACAACAACAATGGAACGATGGACTTCAAAATCAACCACTCTGATGACTGGCATTCACATCCAAGTCACCAACTCCGAAACTCCACCTCAGACAGCCACACAGTCACCCCACTCTATTCAGACCGCCTGAAGATCAAAGAGCTGAAATTCAAACACCTCCAAGACCTGAAGGAAGTCATCCCAAAGGACTTTCACAGCTTTTACGACAATTTACTTCACTAGCTTAATATAGGATGCAGTATTAAAGGAGAACTCCTGCACAAAATGAACCTGGGGTGTAATAACACATTGGTACCGAGTCGACCGTTCTCTGGGATTTGTTTTCATGATAATCGAATGTAAAGAGTTCTATCTCTAAAAACGGTTTAGATTATAATGCTAGTATATGTTGGCATATAATAAGTAAAAAGAAATTGCTAGTTAATACCACTAACAATGCTCAAAATAGCCCCACACTAACACGGTAGCATAATGAGGGTCCAAACCGAAGCACTGAGAACTTTGTAAGTGTACAGACAGTATAAAGTATACAGACTTTATAAAGACAGTACCATCGCGGAGCCATCTTTGGGAAACAGCCTCGACCAGTCGAACCACTAACGCCATGCTAAGTGAGCTGAACTTTGAGATTCCAAGTCACAGTTCAGCTTGTAGCACGGCGTTCGTGGTTCGACTGGTCGAGACTGTTTTCCAAAGATGACTCCGGGATGGTACTGTCTTTATAAAGTATATTATTATTAAACTGTCTGTACACTTAAAAAGTTCTCAGTGCTTCGGTTTGTATGTAGGGACCCTCATTAAGCTACCGTGTTAGTGTGGGGCTATTTTGAGCATTGTTAGTGGTATTAACTAGCGATTTCTTTTTACTTATTAAATTATTTTACTCTTTACACTCGATTATCATGAAAACAAATCCCAGAGAACAGTCGACTCGGTACCAATGTGTTATTGGTGTGTTAATGAACCCCAGGTTCATTTTGCGCCGGAGTTCTCCTTTAAAGGAGAACTCCGGCGCAAAATGAACCTTTGGTCTAATTACACATTGTTACCTAGTCAACCGTTATCTGAGATTTGTTTTCATGATTATCGAATGTAAATAGTTTTATCTCTAAAAACAGTTTAGCCTATAAAGCTAGTATAACGCTAGTATATTGGGCATAGATCAATGACAAATAAAAATCGCTTGTTAATACCACTAACAAGGCTCAAAATAGCCCCACACTAACACGGTAGCATAATGAGGGTCCCTACCTTCAAACCGAAGCATTGAGAACTTTGTCAGTGTCCAGACAGTTTAATAAGAAGATATTTTAAACATACAGTCAACTTCGCGTATACAGGCAGAATCCATCTTTGAAATACAGTCTTTACCAGTCGATCTACGAACGCCGATCCAAGCCTGCTGTTCGCGCTCACCTTATCACAACTTATAGCTCGTTCACATCTCACCAGCGCACTTGGATCGGCGTTCGTAGATCGACTGGTAAAGGCTGTATTTCAAAGATGGATTCTGCCTGTATACGCGAAGTTGACTGTATGTATTAAATATCTTCTTATTAAACTGTCTGGACACTGACAAAGTTCTCAATGCTTCGGTTTGAAGGTAGGGACCCTCATTATGCTACCGTGTTAGTGTGGGGCTATTTTCAGCCTTGTTAGTGGTATTAACAAGCGATTTTTATTTGTCATTACACTATGCCCAATATACTAGCGTTATACTAGCTTTATAGGCTAAACTGTTTTTAGAGATAAAACTATTTACATTCGATAATCATGAAAACAAATCTCAGATAACGGTTGACTAGGTAACAATGTGTAATTAGACCAAAGGTTCATTTTGCGCCGGAGTTCTCCTTTAATACTGGTATGGCAGTAAAATATGATGGCAATGTAATGAATGAATGAATGAATGAGGCATTTATATAGCGCTTTCATATGTACTACTGTACACCCAAAGCGCTTTACAATCATATCAGGGGGTCTCTCCTCAACCAGCACCAGTGTGCAACAACACACACAGAGCCTCACAGATACATGCACACAGACAAGGGCTAACCATACTCACAAACACAAATACACAAGCCTTAACTGTGATTTTATTATATTATAAATATTATTTTATATTAATATTATATTTTTTTTATTGTTAAACTATGATATTAGTTATTGATGTATTTTAAATGTCTACTTATTACTAGGCTTATTATAAATGTGCATTGAAGTTTTAAAATGTATATAATATAATACTTGAATTGAATGTTTTGGATACCACCATTAAATTATTGTTTTTATTATTATTTTACTGACTCAAAGTTCCCTCTCTTGGCACTGTGCATGTAAAATACCCCAATTAGTGTTTTTATGGGAGAAAAAAACGGCTGTCTACTGGCGTCGAGTAAGCCTATCTTTGGATAACTCTGTCTGTTTTTTAGGTAATAACGAGTGAAAATAGTTAGGTTAGATACATTTGAGTAGGCCTGTTTTGTTAAAGATCGAAAGCTGTAATCGAAAGCAGAAGGAAGCCCGTGAGCCACAAAGGTAAGTTTGCGTGCAGATTAGGCTAATTTCCGCCTATTAGACAGCCTAGTCAGCTCGTTTTTTTTGTTGTTGTATTGCATCACTTATAGCTCATAAACTTTTAAAATAGAGTTTAGGAAGATATATGTAACCACAACCATAAGCTTTGATTAGCTCTTAAAGCCTTGTCTCGTCAAAAGGCTCAACGCGACCGCGGACTTTAATGAACAATGCTGGCAGCAGCGAAGTCTGCGTCCGTTCCATTCTTATCAATGACAGCGTAAACTCGTATCTCCCTGCTCCCAAGTCATAAACCTCGTATCTCCGATTAAACATGATTTTGGGGAAATGTTGTGTTAATGTTGGTACACAACAGTATATAATTGCAATATAATGTATAATACCAACTTTAACGATACAATGTTTAATAACTAAAAAAATATGCAGTTTTTTTTATTTCCTGAAAAATAATGGTTTTGGAGATACGAGGATTCCGCCCGACAGCGACGATAAACATATACAATACACCCTTTTTCAAAAAAATCTTAAAAGGCACTCATACCAATGCTTCTATAGGTGTGATTGATATCGGACCGAGCTACACCTGGGACTTGTGAGCCTTACTATAATAAAGTTTCTTGACTCATCAAGTCGACCCATAAACTTAAACATTAGGTTCCTCAAGAGGGCCTGTAAACAGCTTAGCCTCAAGTCACAAAAAAGCTTACTTGCACTGCTGCTCCTGGGCTTCTTCAGCAGTATCCTCAGACAATCATTATATGCTACCTGCAGTTTACGCATTGTCTCCTTTCTGTAGTTGACCCATAATGGGGCTGCATACATAGGGGTACAGTAAGCACGAAACAAGTGCACTTTCACATCATCAGAGCAGTAATGAAATTTCCTGACATGTTCGCTTGTACATACAACATTCGTCTTTGCCTATACATGTCAGCATCATCTTCCATCTTGACAGTAATGATATGCCCAAGATATTTTGTACAGTTAGATACACAGATACATTGCCCTGACAGGTAAAACATAGGAAAGTGCAGCTTCTGATCTTCTCTAGTCCTACAAACCAACACAACACTCTTCCTTGCATTGTACTACAGCATATATCCAACAACTGCTGAAACCCAACAGTACTGGGGGACATAACAACTAAATCATCTGCGTACATCAGGTGGTTTAACAGAGTGTTCCCTATTACACATCCCGTCTTACATATCCCAAACTGCTTTGAGAGGTTATCCATATATAAGTTAAACAGTGCCGGAGACAACTGAATGGTGACGATAAGCTATTTCCCCATTTAACCTGCATGCTTTGTTTTGCATACCAGTAAGCCAGTATACGTATGATGCATGCCGGCACACCCCTAAGCATAAGTTTAGTAAAAAGCTTCTGATGATTTACTCTATCAAATGCCTTGGACGCATCAATAAACCCAATAAACATTGTAGAGCCCTGCCTTCTATAGGATTCAACAGCTTCTTTCAATGCATAGATACATAGATCAGTACTGTGTTTAGACTTAAAGCCAAATTGATTTTCCGTGGTGAAAATGAGCCCACTTAGTCTATATAGTAGCATCTTTTCTAACACCTTTGAAAGAATGCTAGCTAGAGCGATGGGTCTATAGTTATCCATACTCCCTATTTTCCCCGTCTTATCCTTAATGACGGGCACTAATGTGACAGTCATCATGGTCTCTGGCAGGACACCATGAGTCATCAGCCCTGTCAGGCAAATAGATAGAAGGGCTGCCACTCTGGGGCTGGCTAACTTGAGATGCTCCGCAGTGATGTTATCCTTGCCACTAGCTTTGTTATCAGCTAATTGCTCTATAGCATTATAAACCTCATTGGGAGTAAAGTGGATTACATCCTCCTTTAACTCCCCCACACAATAGGGCTTACTTTAAATGCAATTAAACAGAGTTGCATAGTGCTGCATCCACAGCTCTGCTATATTTTCTGCACCAGATACCCTTCAATATGGCAAGGCAATATTGCCTTGGCCCTATTTGTAACTTTCACCTCCTTCCAGAACTCAGTGACATTGTTGCCAATCAAGTTTCCAGCCATAGAGTTAGCTCTTAAGATATTTATATCTAGCCCTGGTTAGTTTTTTATGTTCTAACTCTGCCCCCTGTCTGGGTTTACCAGCTATAACCCAAGACCTATGAGCCATCTTAGCAGGTTCATGGTGGTCAACCACATACTTATTCCAGCCAGGTTTGATATTCTTAACCTTTCTGGGGTGTGTGCGTAGAAGACGACTAGCATCATCTATAGCCCTCATGCTAGTCGTCTACTACGCACACACCCCAGAAAGGTTAAGAATATCAAACCTGGCTGGAATAAGTATGTAGTTGACCACCATGAAGCTGCTAAGATGGCTCATAGGTCTTGGGTTATTGCTGGTAAACCCAGACAGGGGCCAGAGTTAAAACATAAAAGACTAACCAGGGCTAGATATAAATATGCAGTGCGCTTTTTCTCCAGCTGTTATATTAACCTGTTTGCGCGGTTGAAAAACACTGATTGGTCGATATTATGTATGAGGAATATACATTTCGGTAAGTTGCGTGAGAAAATGGATGTGTGGCGTGAGAGCATGTAAAAAGTGCGTGAGTCTCACGGTCAATGCGTGAGAGTGGGCAGCCCTCTTTTACTTCAGGCAGTGACTGGCAATGAGTCTGATCTTCAAAAGAGACAAGTTTACTAATATTAGTCTCGAATTTTCCCGGCTGAAGATAAATGCTCTGCTATAATTTTGTAGATGGACCGTTTTGAGAATACACGAAGCAGAGTTGAAGGGCAAGCAGGGTTGGCAGCAGAAATGTAAACGTTGGATAAAGCATATAATTTAGGGCATCATTAAGATCTCCTACTTTTGACGACACAACGTCCACTCGCTATAACCTCCTCACCCACAAGAAATCGATACAACCCCTACACCTTTTGCTGTATATCTGGCAGTGCAACCCCAAACACAAGACGTTTTCATCATCGTTTCAACCCTGATCAACAACGTGTTTAACTATGTAACCGTTACAGTTGCCAGCTGGATCTTTTCAGTTAGTCAGTAGAAGCCGCTCGCGTTCTGCCACCGGAAGTATCTTGGTGCCTATTGTTTACAAACATTCTGAAATGCCGTATAGATTTTTAAATCTTGCTGATAACTTACAAAGGTTTTATTCCGAGGTTTACTATAGTCAGCCAGATCCAGGCCGTATTCAGATCAGAGGTTGGGCTTGACCCTAACCCTGACCTGTAATGTTGCTGTTCGTTGGCCAGAGGAGAACTGCCCCACCCCCACTTAATATTCACCAATATTATTGATCTGCCTGCATTGACACCAGGGACGTGCACAGGGGGGTTGCTCAGGTTGCCCGGGCAACTGCCCATATGCCCTTCTCACTCAAGTTGCCCTTCCGAGAAAAAAATTAAATCGTACAATGGATGCAGAATTTCACATAGGCCTAGATTAAAAAAAAAATCGCAAAGCCTCATTCACTTCCATTCGGGCACCGAAAGTGAAAGTCAGTATGAAGGGCAAACGCTGCACGCGACCATAGACTGCACGCGACCGGCGTAGGGCCACGCAAATTACTTAAGGCCACGCCTCCATCTCGTGTCATAGTCATAGCGCGCCGTCAAATGTGTAGCTACAACATCCACGACAAAATGAAGCGAAACTTCACGAAAAGAGGAAGAAGAAAAAAACCATGAGAGTGAATTGCGGGAACAACAATCAGGTAAACGTGTGTTCTCTCCTCTCTAAGTTTGATGTCAGCAAAGTTTGATGTTTTTCGGTCTTGCTAACCTAGCTGGGCAGGCAGTGCATCTCTTGAATCACTTTGTGGCTGACAAAAGTGAGAGTAAAATACAATTATTTATTACGTTTGATTTTGATAAACGACAAAGTGCAACGGTGTTTGTTTACTGCAGCTCGGAAAACATAACCGCGTCGCGTGTGTTATCGTGCGTTCAAATGCGCGTGCACGAAATGAAACTCGCATTTTTCAAGCAGAAATATGTGGAGACCAGACATACTGTACAATACATGCACGTGAATGATGGCACTCCCAATCAAAGTACACATTATACTTTTAAAACAAGACACTGATTATCTAGTCTCAGTGTATTTAAAAACTCTAAACAACTGCACTAATTATGCAAGATAGAAAGCAATGTATTGACAATTTGACATTGATTGACTATTGATTTATAGGCTATATTGAATTTAAAATGTTGATTAGCTGGACATGGTCAATATGGATGCACATCCCTCAGTAAATAATAACCATAAATCAATAATTGCTTCAACATGCATAATAAAAAATTAAAAAATCATACTGATGCCGAAAATGCCCAGGCTGTAGAAAGAACCAAAGTTAATCCCAAAAGCCAAAGCTCAGGGTTATAATTTATTATTTTCTTCTTATTTATGTTTACGTTAATATTCACTTACTTAATAATATTCATTTATTATCTTAACATTCTATAGAAAATACTCTATTCAATAAATATTGTGTGTTTGAACCTCATTCTGTTCTATATTGTTGTACTTATTCTTTGACTGTTTTGTTTAAAGGAGGGAGGATTGTATGGGAGCGCTGAAGTGTCAGGTGTGACTGTGGCAATGGCAAATGGTTTACATAGCTCACGACATCACAGGTCAGGTAGAGGCCCCTTAGCAGAATTTTGCTTAGGGCCCCAGGGAGGTCAGGATCGGCACTGGGTGTAGCAGTCGATTCTGTTCCTTACCGGAATTCCTGTTCCCTTTACGCAATCATATTACAAATCATGCGTAGTTGCCCAGATGAGCAAAAAGCACAATTGAATGTACGGGAAGCCAAAAGGTTAAAAAAGGATTGTATTTTTTCCGAAATCTAAGCGTTTTTTTTGTTTTTGTTTTATTAGAAGCGAGTTTTTCCCCATCTGTCAATTCAATCCAGATTATTTATATAAAAAAAAAAATTAAAAAAAAAATCATAATAATAATTAAAAAACAATAATATGAGCAACTCTTTTTCTCATGTGTATTTTGGTGACATTTAACATATTGTTAATACATTTTGTATACTGTTTACAAAGTTGTATATCATAAACCTGTCATCTTTGACGTTTGCAATCTTTATAAATAATAATAAGACCATAATATGAGGCATTGCGTTTGGACATAAACACGATCAGATAAGGCAATTTGTATGGGCAAAATTCAACTGAATATATTCCTTCATATAGCCCGTGAGTTTTGGGGGTAGTGCCCTTTTTTCAGGTCAGAGCAACTGCCCCACAAAATTCCTGTGCACGTCCCTGATTGACACCATTATATGAGAACTGAACAGACCTAGACGATGACATCACTGTTTTCTTCAGAGAGGCTGAATAGATAAATGTAATATATTAAAACTTTTTTACAACAGAAATGAACCATCACTGAACTTAAGCTGGACTATGACACTATTTTCTCTGCAACTGTTGCATTATTTTCCTGTTATCACTTTAAATGTGCTATATAAATGAAGGTGACTTAAATATAAAAATTTTCATATTTACCTTTGTTTGTCTTATATTTGTCATTTGATTGAATAAAATTTGGATCTCACAGCAAAACAACTGTTTGCACTAACACAAACAAACTTACCAGTGTAGCAACTGAAACAGTCTGTGCAATAGGCCTGGTTATACAAACTGTAAACAAGGAAATCTCTTTCTCTGACACTTTGGTTGGCTCTGATGGAGTTTAAAAACATTAAAAAAATGTAGATATTATCTGACTATAACAGATGACACTATCAGATGAGTAAAAAAGCTTGAATTAAACTGGATAATGACACTTATCTTCTGTAGAGCTGCCTTTGAAATCATTTCATAATTGATCTTTACAACATTCACATCAACTGAACTAACCTAATGACACTACGGACTTGTTACTTGACAATATTTACCAGTGCATTCTCTCACTAAAATTTAATCATGTAATGCAGTTCAGAATTTATTATTTCATTTAATCCATGTTTTTATTTGTAATCATTTACAATATGTTAGAAAGGTTGCATCATGCCGGTCTTCGTTCTTTATTGGCAGCACACAAAAACTATCTAAACTGACTTGCCATCAAACACTGTAGTTGTAGCTGAGACCTGGAAGAGTTTGGTTACGGCTGTTTCACACCACAAGCGTGAGCCGCGTGTCAGCGTAACTACAGCGTCGTTATAAGTGAGCAAATCTGTACAAAGACAACTATAAATTTGTTTTTAGAAGTTGGTCATTTATAAAATTGATAGTCTTGAAAGTTTAAGATGGGGAGGTGTACAACATTCGCATGTAAATGGTAAACAACAAAAAACAAGCAAGAAAACAGATACGATCTTGTCGTTTCAGTCATACTTTCGAAATGCTTACAAGACAGCAAACTGCGGATAAAAAAAAAACGCACACTCGGGTTTGATTTGGGTTGTGTTAGCCTATGTAGCTGTCTGTGTATTACATAAACTAAAAGAAAGTTTATATATATTTTTTACTGGCTAGTTTACTTTAGTTTTTTTTTATAATACACCTTACTTTCACCCAAACCTAATAATTAAAAACAAGTTTAAATTGGTGGCCTAAATCTTCTATAAATATTTTTGAGTCTTCATTTTCTTTTCTTGCCTACTCCAGTTCTTGTTAAAACTCACTAGACATGCTTATTCTGTGGATTTTGGGCACTTTTTGTGTGAAATAATATTTAATTTGTCCATCAAAATTGTGCTTTTACTTTAATTAAGTGTGCCTTCTGACAAAAGAGATTGAGAACCACTAAACTACATCAAAGCAGGTGGTCAGGTGCAGCCACAGGAGTTCATATGTACATGACAAAAAAAAAAAAAAATCAAAAAGTCTCAAGGAAAAATTATAGAGGTCAATAATGCAAATGGTCATGAAGGTGGACAAATCAAATCTAGGCCACATTCAGCTGTGGTGTGAACGTAGCCTTAGTTTCACACAGATACGGATTTTCTGGTGCCATTTTAAATGGCCAAGCCATTTAAATCTCTTTCCACACAAAGAACAAAAATACCGTCTGACATCTGCATGACTTTTCAGATGTATCTGTAAGTGTGATAGCAAAAGAAATCTTTTATTACACTGGTCACAATTAAATTGCCTTTTTCCAGAGTTTTTTGGGTGTTTTTTAAAATGGCTCCTTTTTGTAAATCTCTTGCCACTTTCAGAGCCCTGCAATTTCTTTCTAGAATGAGTTTGCAAATGACTTTTCAGGTCTCTTCCATATGTGAAACTCTTCTCACAATGTACACATGGGAAAGGCTTCTCTCCAGTGTGAAGTCTTGTGTGAACATCAAGGCTTACTTTCTGATTGAAACTCTTTCCACAGAGAGAGCAGGTGTAAGGCTTCTCTCCAGTGTGAATTCTCATGTGAGTCTTAAGGTTTCCTTTAAATCTGAAACTCTTTCCACAGTGATCACACATGAATGTCTCTTCTCCAATGTGAATTTTTACATGCTTGTTAAGGCTTTTTTTGTCTGGGAAACTCTGTCCACACCGATGACATTTAAAACATTCCTCTCCAGAGTGATACTTCTTCATGTGGAAATTAAGGGCTCGGTTACGTGTAAAACATTTCCCACACTCAACACACATGAATGGTTTTTCTCCTGTGTGAGATTTCATGTGATACTTAAGATTTCCGTTTTGTGTGAAGCTCTTCCCGCACAGTTTGCAGGTGAAAGGACTCTCTCCGGTGTGAACTCTCATGTGGGCTTTAAAGGTTGATTTGTATGTGAAGCTCTTCCCACACAGTTTGCAGGTGTAAGGATTATCTCCAGTGTGAACTCTCATGTGCGAATCAAGGGTTGATTTATGTCTGAAACTGTTTCCACATTGATCACATTTAAATGGCTTCTCTCCAGTGTGAATTCTCATGTGAGTCTTAAGGCCTCCTTTATGTATGAAGCTATTCCCACACTGTTTGCAGGTGTAAGGCCTCTCTCCAGTGTGACCTCTCATGTGTGAATCAAGTTGTGCTTTATATGTGAAGTTTTTGCCACACTCTTTGCATGTGTAAGGCGTACTTTCAGTGTGAGATATCATGTGCCTTTTGAGGCTATCTTTAGTACTGAAACTCTTTCTACACTGATTACAAGTAAAACGGTTCTCTCCTGAGTGCATCTTCATGTGGTTATTAAGGGTTACTTTACTTTTGAAAAGCTTTCCACACTGATCACATGTGAACGGCTTCTCCTCTGAGTGAATCTTCATGTGGTTTTTAAGGGTTACTTTACGTTTGAAAAGTTTACCACACTGATCACACGTGAAAGGCTTTTCTCCAGTGTGACTTGGCATGTGGGAATTAAGGTTTCCTTTGTGAATGAAACTTTTTCCACAATGCTTGCAGGTGAAAGGCTTCTCTCCAGTGTGAACTCTCATGTGGAGTTCAAGGTTATGTTTTAGTTTGAAACTCTTTCCACACTGACAGCAGGAGAAGGAACTGTTAGATTCTCTCTTCGGAGCTCTTTTTCTTGAGGAAGTCGTTTCAGTTTGTATGTATTTTTCTGTAGTTGTGACATGTTTCTGATATTGATGTTTCTCTTCCATTTCATTCAGTTCTTGACTCGTCTCTTTCAGTCCCACCAGGTCTAAAGCAAAAAATATATATATAAAAAAAATACAAGTTAACATCAGTTTACCATCAAAAACAACAACACGATATCAGATCTTTCGACATAATTCTCAAGCTATTGAAAAGAACATTGTGGTCTATGTTGGCATTTATGTACAAGTGTTGGCATAATTTCGCAGTAAACAATTACAGTCTTTCAACGTTGAAATATGGTTGAAAATAAGTCGGTCCGCCTGGGACTGGTATACGACGTGATTTCACCTAAGTAGTTTTGGCCGGATTGTTTGACTACGTGTTTTCAACTGATCATCTAGGACAGTCAAATAAACCACATGTTTTCACCTGATAATCTAAGACAGGATAAGTCTTATACATGCTAAAATAACAGAGAAATACATACCAAACCATGTTCATTATTATCTCAAATAAATTTAAGGAGTTTTACATATTCCATCAAAGTTGTAAAAAAATACATTGAAACTGTGATTATGAGGCGCGCCAAGCAATGAGGAGATTCATACTTGGAAAGAATTACCACACCCCAGTCCAGCTGGTGGTGGTAATGCACCATTAAAGTAAGTTGCCAACCGCCATAAAACCGAAAGAAGAAGCAGCAATGAGGAGGCACGCCTGCAAACCTGCAGCAATGAGGAGATAGGATCTAGGGTTACTCAGGTTAGAATAAAAAATATATATATATAACAAATATTTTTTTAATAAAACTCATCGTCACCATAATTATTAGACCATAGAATATATACCACCAGGGGGAGCAATAGGATTCCTTAGGGTTAATGCTCCCAGCGGTTGTCCTTAGGTAAGGATAACATCGATTTGGTTCTTGCATTTAACTCTAGAAGGGAAAGCTGGCAGAAGCTTGATGTATCGAACACCTTGTACATTCACCAGCCTGAACACCGACCTAGGCTCTTAAAAATCCGCCAATAGACTGCAGACTCTTTCCGGGTGACCTGGGCAACCTAACGGTGAGGTCACTTGGGAGAGTGGCAAGTATCCAGCCCCCCTGTACCTTCGGGCTTGCACACAGGGAAGGTGACCTGGGGCAAACAGGTCTTAATTAGGTGCCCAGTTTCTTATGGCCATCCAGGCAACTCATACAACAGCACATTGGCACTTCAACACCCCAGAAAAACTGATACTAAAATAGTTAAGACGCTCGGAACGCTTAACATGGAAAACCAAAAAAATTAAATCCTTAAATCATGACGCAGAATCCAACAATAATCAATTGAGATTCTGTTGATACAAGAATTAGAAATTGGCTATGAGACACTCAATGGGAATTGATCAACCAAAGCGGTCCGCCTCAGAGGAGTGTCTGGTTGTTGAAGGTGCCGAAACACTTGATGATCCTGAGGTACACCACTGAAGAAGTGTCTCAAATATTTCTCTCACACTACTAGTTTTGAGAGACTAGAAATTGACTACAAATAATTTTAAGGTAACCACCCATTAGCAACAGACCCAATCTAAATAGCCCTGATGAACTAAAGGAAAAACCACACTCAACCCAGACCCACCCATTCTAAACCAAATAGCAAAAGACCTAATAGCCTCTAGCATAATTCGAATAGCTCTGATAAAATTTGGTCACAGCTAAAGCAACTAAGGTGAACTCACACCAATTTTAAACCTAATAGCAACAAACTTAATAGCTCCAAACCGAACCTAAATAGCCATGGTAAAAACCTAAATCAACGAAGTAGGGTCAACCCACACTCACCCTGAACCTAACCATCTCAAATCTAAAGACAACAGACCTGCTGACTTTAAAAACCCTATCTAAATAAACAAGTAGGAAGCCTAGTCAAATTAACTAAAGGTAAACCCACACCTAACCTAAACCAACCCATCTTAAACCTAATTAACCCTAATAAAGCCTAAATCAACAAACTATGGTCAATCCACAACCACCCTAAAACCTAAGGACAATAGAATCAATGACCACAAAACCTGCAGAAAACCTAACCAAATTAACTAAGGGGAACCCACGCACAACATGCTACATCAGAGACACATATGACTTCATTAACAAAATCAAAACGATACAAACCCCACCAGAAGCCATCCTATTCACAATGGACATAGTCAGTCTATACACAAATATCGAGACTCAATTAGGACTCCAAGCAGTCAGAGAAATTTTTAAGAAAAACGAGGATGTCACAAGACCAGACGAGTCAATTCTCCAACTACTAGAAATTAGCCTAACATGCAACGATTTCGAATTCGCAGGGGAATATTACCTCCAGACAAACGGTACAGCAATGGGCAAAAAATGTCCCCCTTCATACGCCAACATATACATGGCACACTGGGAAGAAACGGCCTTTCCTAAATGTAACGTATTACCATTCAGGTATTACAGGTACCTAGACGATATTTGGGGAATATGGGCACACAGTATAGATAGCTTCGAAGAACTCATACAAAACCTAAACAATCATCATAGACTAATCAAAGTCAAAACAACTGTAAACCCCACTACAGTACACTTACCATTTTTAAAGGTCCAGACTTTGACTCCACACATAAACTAGACTCAAAAGTCTATTTTAAAGAAACAGACACACATGCGCTACTCCGCCATAAAAGTTCCCACCCAAAACATACCTTTGGGGGAATTGTCAGGGCACAACTATTGAGATTCTCTAGAATCTGCACAAGAGAGGAAGATTTCCAGGTAGCCAAACAAATCCTGTTTAGATCCCTCCGTATTAGGGGATATTCAAAATCATAAAACTTAAAAGAATATACAAGGATTATCAGGATAAACGAACAAATCCGGGGGAACAACGAATCCCAGATGAACAAATTGTAGTCCCAGCCGTTTTCACCTACACACCAACTACAAGAAAACTAAAAAAAAAATAAAAACAAAGACAATTTCACAAATCTTTAATACCACACAAAACATCACAATCTTAGCATCATACAAAAGGAACCCCAATCTCAGAGATATCTTAGTTAAAAGTCGACCTTCCTCCAAAAAAACCTCACACACTTAATCCATAAACCCAAAATGGTTAAGCAAGCAGGGAAACCCAGAGCCTACTTTGTACCGAATATACCTCTCAATAACACCAACTGTATATATCTGATAACATACAACAAATGTAAAAAACAATACATCGGACAAACCAAAAATTCCATTAGGAGTCAACACAAATATAACATCCGCACTTCCCCAAAAAACTCAAGGAATGGAATCCTAATTAAACATTTCCAAAGGCATGGTATCCAGAACGTACGCATCCAAGGTATTGAACATAATCCCCACTGGACTGAACAACAAAGAAGAAAAGCAGAATGGCAGTGGATCAAAAAATTAGAAACTAAATTCCCTAAGGGACTTAATGAAAGACTGGAAAAGAAAAAGTACACATTGTTCAATCATGCCAGACATACTTCCAACCAAACAAACACCTGTCTGTAGATGAAAGAATGGTTGCTTCAAAAGCAAGAATAGGACTAAAACAGTACATGAAGGATAAGCCAACAAAATGGGGCTATAAACGCTTTGTGTTGGCAGATTCAATCAGTGGTTACACTTGGAATTTCTTTGTTTATGAAGGAAAGAACTCCATGGCCACTGGTAAAGGCCTTAGCTATGACTCCGTAATGACCCTGATGAATATTCCTCTTCTTGGCATTGGCTACCACATTTTCATGGAAATTTTTTACACAAGTCCAACCCTGCTTTTGGATTTGTTTGGAGAAAAAAAAACCCTCTAGCATGTGGCACCATTTGAGCAAACAGGTTGGGCTTTCCAAAAACAAAAACAAATGACCTCAGCAAGAAAGCCCAGAGAGGAACCATCCGCTGGCTCAGGCAAGGAAAACTCCTATTTGTGAAGTGGATGGATACAAGAGAGGTGGTGATGTGCTCCACAATTCACAAGGCATATGTGGGTGAGACTGTCAACAGGCGTGTGAAGAATGCAGAGGGTGAGTGGAGAATACAACAGATCCCAGTTCCCACAGCAGTCAAAGAATACAACAAATACATGGGTGGAGTTGACTTGTCTGATGCCTTGATTTGTTATTACAATGTTCTTCAAAAAACAAGGAAGTCGTACAAGACCTTGTTTTTCCATTTCTTTGACATTTCTGCAGTAAATAGTTTCATTCTTCACCAGAAACTTTCAAAATCCCACAAAAAGACACCGATGACACAGAAGACATTCAGGAAAACCCTTGTGTCTGAGCTTGCAGACATTGCCACACAGCCCATACCAGCTCCCCCAGAGCCATTCGCAGCTGGTGCAGCTTGTTCATCCACCACCAGCTCAACAACCAGCCACTGCATTCCACAGTACTTTAGCACAGATGCTACAAATAAAAGGAGGCAATGTGTTGTATGCAAAAGGCAAGGAATAATATCAAAGACTCCTGTGTTTTGCTCTGGATGTGGTGCGGCTTTGTGTCCTCACGCAAAGTTACAAAGAATGGCACCAGGAGGGGGACGAACACACCTGAGTAAGTGTGTGTGTGTGTTTTTGTGATTTACGAGGACATTTCATATGAATACACACCACACTATGAGGACATTTTGAATTATGAGGACATGGCCGGTGTCCTCATAATTCCGACAATGTAGAAGTGTTTCTATTGTTAGGGGGAGCTCAAAATCAAAATTTCAGCTCATGTCCCCATAGTTCACAATAACCTGGTTTTGTGTATCAGCTGTGTATCAAGACAGTGCCCCTGTAGGTGGGTCAGTGGTACTGCATCTCCTCATGAATATTCACACAAGTGTATGGAATCGAGGCCTTTGATTGGCTGATCGCAAAAAGTCCTCATAATTTCGGGTTTTGTCAAACCACTGTGTTATTCTAATTGCCACATAAGAAAATTACATCGAATGAAAAAATTATAACAACAATAAAAACTAAAATAAATCAATAAATCAATGAAAAAGGAATAATTACACAACACCAAGCCTTTTTCGATGATCCGGACCTGTCTCCGAGCCACTCCCTGTTGCTGAAACAGCCACATGCGGATCAGTCATCGAGGAGAAGAGACGTCAGGTAAGAGTTGTGATCAAATTCCTAATACCCAGCTACACTTCAAGTCTAAAACGGTATTAATTTTAATTTTATATTGTGTTGGTCGTAGTTTGAAATATTTTTCAGTTAATTTGATCATATTAATGATGCAATTAATTTGCATTAACGTTAGCAGTTATAAGCTAGCTATAAGCTTTGTTGACACGTGTCTGTATTTCACAACGTGTGAGGATTTAATTTTTTATTAAACTAATTATCATATTTATTTCCCGGAACATTTGGGCAGTGTAATGAGGTTGGCATGTGGATCAGTATAACGTTAGTTGGATAAAGTTTTTTTCTAGGTCCCTTTGCAATTTAGGCCTAACAATTATTTAGCACCCCGAGGCATGGTAATGGTTTATAACTGAAACTTTGTTCCTTAGCTAGTCCTTGTTTAAGCTTTTAGTTGCTCGTTTTAGTTAATTAGTAATGTTCCGTAGGTGTCTGTATATATGTTAGTCAAATTATAATGGTTCAATTTAAAGACAACTACAGTGTGTTTGAGAAAAAGAAAAAGCAGCATGTTAAAAAAAAAAAATTAAACACAAGATCCATGTTTTTACCGTTTAAAGGACAACTCCGGTGCAAAATGAACCTCGGGTGTAATAACACATTGGTACAGACTAAATTGTTCCCTGAGATTTGTTTTCATGATAATCGAATGTAAAGAGTTTTATCTCTAAAAACAGTTTAGCTTATAACGCTAGTATATTGGGCATCGAGTAAGCAAAAAGAGATCGCTAGTTAATACCATTAACAAGGCTCAAATTAGCCCCACACTAACACGGCAGCATAATGAGTGTCCTTACATGCAAACCGAAGCATTGAGAACTTTGTAAGTGTATAGACAGTTTAATAAGAAGAAACTTTACACAGACAGTACAGTTAGCACATACAGACAGCAGCCATCTTGGAAAACAGTCTCGATCAGTCAAACCACGAACACGGTGATACGTGAGCTGAACTGTGACTTGGAATCTGATATGGTCCGTTGTTTCCGGAAGAAAGCACTGAGCGCATAAGAGAAGCACTGAACGCAACAGAGAAAATAAAAAAATAAATATAATTTATCTTATCTTCAATATCTACACGTACTGTTCGCTCACCTTCGTGGTTCGATTGATCGAGACTGTTTTCCAAGATGGCTGCTGTCTGTATGTGCTAACTGTACTGTCTGTGTAAAGTATCTTCTTATTAAACTGTCTATACACTTACAAAGTTCTCAATGCTTCGGTTTGCATGTAAGGACACTCATTATGCTGCCGTGTTAGTGTGGGGCTAATTTGAGCCTTGTTAATGGTATTAACTAGCGATCTCTTTTTGCTTACTCGATGCCCAATATACTAGCGTTATAAGCTAAACTGTTTTTAGAGATAAAACTCTTTATATTCGATTATCATGAAAACAAATCTCAGGGAACGACTAAGTCTGTACCAATGTGTTATTACACCCGAGGTTCATTTTGCGCCGGAGTTGTCCTTTAACTAGTAAAACTTCTTAGTATTACATATGTATAATAATTGTTATAGTTAATAATTTCACTGTTCATAACAAATAAAGTTTATGTCAGTGATATCTAAAAGTCATGTTGTAAAGTGATTAAAAACATCATGTGGCCTTTGCAGGAGATGGCAGCTACAAGGTCTCGAATACAGTACAATACCTTCCTTGTCGAATACAGAGGAGAAATCCTGAATAAACAAGCGTATCAAAGGAGGCGCAGTGTTTATCATCGTGCACTTGAAGTATTTTTGTTTGAATTTCGCTATAATGGGAAACAATTATGGTATGTATATTAATGTACCTCACTTACACTGTCGTATTTCAACCAGAGATACAAAGTCAGCTTTTTCTGACTCCATTCCAGTAGCAGTAATGATAACTTAGGGTGAAGACTGGCCGGAAACATGATTGAATTATTCTGTGAAACGTGCAATGACTTGTGTGATTCAGTCAGTGTTACACCATGCAGTTAGCAGTGGCGGATTTAGCAAATTGGGGGCCCAAGGCGAAGGTAGTTTGGGGCCCCCCATCCGATCTTTAAAAGAGAACAAATTTTTTTTTATTTATTTTTTTTATAAACCATTAAATGGCACTTTCTGGAGAGTTTTGTGCAAAGAAATATAGAAAAAAAAGTAGGTCTAGCAAGTCTTATATTTCAGTAATTCACACAGATCAAACACAAATATGCTGACTGAATAGATTGCTAGTTGAGAAACACTGCTTTAATTAATGTTTTTATGATGACTTATGATGAAGGTTAACTAAACAGCATGAGCCGTCTTCCTGCTGGCCAGTAAGTTATTTGGCAAATTTAATTCATACAGATCTGTATTATGCTGTAGTTTTTGATAGTGTTATACATTTCTTACAGATAATCACGATGATCATTGCGTTTGTCTTACCGAATGTGGTAGCTTTATGCAATTACAGTTTGTCTATAAGCTTTTTTTGTATTAATACCGACAGTAAAATGTTGCCAGATATTGCTACGAAAAACAAGAAAAACAAAACAAAATAATAATAATAATCCGAAATAAGTTCAAAGCTTGTGTTTTGGAAATAAGGTTAATATATCACTAACCCTAACATTCAACTTTCCACTTTAATAACTTCCTAAAGTGTCACATTATCAGAAAAACCGGTCCAGGAGACTACTGCCACCTTTCCATTAGTGGATCTGGCAACACGGAGGCTGCACCCGCGCCCTCACTCACAACGCGCTCTCAAGCCCCGTTCACTGCGCTAGCTTCTCGCAGCAACATGAATTTCAAACACTCATATGAGGTGGTTTAAACGGCTGATTAATCATTCAGAGAGCTTGACATTTTATTTTTGAATGTAAAAAAAATTACTTTCGTATTATCTTTCTGTATAGCCTATGTATAATTTTCTTTAGATTTTCTGTCTAAAAGTGACCAAAAAGACATTTAACTCCAGCTCACCATCGGTGTCGCCAAACTGCTCCGTCTCCAAAACGTTCGTACGCATGGGTCAGAGTTTGCGTGCAGGTGCGCACATTTTTCCGTCAAGTTTGTTTTTATAAATCACAACTTATGCGTCGGAAGTGGCGTACGCCTCTTTCAGGGCCTGTTTTGTGCGTACGCAACGGTTATAAATGAGGCCCCTGTTGCTCAGCTGACACTTCATGACCCCTCTCAACAGATAATGTGTTTACCATTGGTAATATGGGTTTATTTCTAAAGTTTTTCAATTGTCAAAGACGTATTGATTTCTAAATCCAATAAGGCTTTGAGTAAATGGTTAGTTATAAGAAATGTTTTATTTAAATTTTGTCATTTCTCAAAGCAGTACACATGATTTTCTGCTCATCTGTGTTTACAAATGTTTGAAAATATTTCATAGGTGATATCTGAGACAGAACAACAGTCCAATGGTTTTGTCAGCTGTGAGGCAGATGATGGATCAGAGATGGTGATTTGGAATTTGTGTGTGTGAATGTAACCTAGAAAGGGTTTGTCTAAGGTACGGGAACCCTGCTCCTGGAGAGGCTCTGCCCAACAGAGTTTAGGTTCCACCCTAATTTAACACTGCTGTTTGAAATGGTCATGTTCACATTAGCTAGACATGTAATCATTTCTATGAGGACTCAGCCAATATGTACAATGGTATTTAGCAAAGTCTCTGCAGATTTTTAAAACATGGCATTAGGCTGAACTTTGTTTATATAAGTTAAAAAAATTAAAGGTGAACTAAGTAACTTTTTTACCTTAACCGAACAGCTTTGGAGTCATTGTAATGTTTATATTACTGATTTCGTGTTGAATGGTGGTCGTCTCGCACCCCCCTGGTGCCTGTGAGCCGCAAAACCACCCTTGCAACTTTGGGCCGGTGGGTGTCGTGTGATATCAGGTCTCGCGAGGTAACGAATTGCTTTACAGCACTGCACGCGTACACGCCCCCATCCATCCAGTATCCGGCTAGCTAAAAGAAAAAGGTAACGCTAGATATTGAATTCTTCAAGTTTTCGTAATGGCTGATGTAAAAAAGAAGAAGAAAGCTCGGAAATCTTTGTCAGTGGACCAAAGAAAGAGGAAACGAGAGACTGACTGAGCGAGAAGTCAGACTAGAGTTAAAGGTGAACTATGCAGGTTTTTTACCTCAACCGAACAGCTTCGGAGTCATTGGAATGGTTATATTACTCTTTTCGGGTTGAATGGTGGTCGTTTCGCACCCCCCTATCGCATGTGAGCGGAAAAAACACACTTGCAACATCAGGAAGTGTCGTGTGATATCAGGTCTCGCGATGTAACGAATTGCTTTACGGCAAAAAGATCTGATAAAATTCTGATAAAATGAGCATCAAACAGAAATAACCCGGCGCCGTATACATGTGGTGTTCGAGGCGCACATACAATACAGACTGCCGACAGTTAAACAGGGCGCGCGCAGCTCTTAAAGGGGCCATACCTTATTTCCACTCGTTACAGCGTCCATCCTACTGAACAGGTACCGGTGTACAGGGGGAGGGGATCCGGCCGTGAGTGCTATTCTATTCTCTAAATAAATAAAAGGAAAGATTGACCATATAGATTATTTCTGTCCATCCATCATAATTTCATTAACACTACCTCTAACACTGCTACTTCAACATTTTCTCTTCCATCTTTATCACACATACTTTTTCCATTACCTTTAGCTTTTGTCTTATATCCATCTATCTGTCATATCATCAGTAACATGCTCTGCCTCTATGGACCTATCACTTGCTTTACAACTATCGCTCTTCTTTTTTCACATTCTGTCCATTCTTTCATTGTGTCTGTTGCTCCATTGTTTAAATGCTATTAAAGGAACACTCCACCGTTTTTTTGAAATTGGGGTTATTCACTGTCTCCCCTACATTTAGATAGGTGGACAAATGCATTTTTGTCTCAGTGCATGCATTGTCTTAGTCTGGCAGCACCGCCGCTAGCTTAGCTTAGCATAATGAATGGAATCCTATGTTGCCAGGTAGCATGTCGTGAGTAAAAGTGATAAAAAAATAAAAATAATTACTTCGTGTGGCCTTATTCACAACGAGTACAAATAGCAATGCAGATTAAGACTAGGTGATTTCCTAGGCAGAGATTGATTTGGGACTATATGGGGGGGAAGCCCAGGCGAAGCACTGCTACTTGGGCGCAGAGATATCACGCAACAGCTGAAATAAAGCTTGCCACAAAGAACCGGCGAAAGTAATGATTATGCATGAAACATTTGAATAGTTGTAAAAATTGATAAAGTTGACGATGTAGACTCGCCATCTTCGCAGTAGTGAACGCGAGAAACGCGCCGGCGCCTCCGTGTCCTGATTATATTGTCCACTATATTTGCTTCTTATTTATTAATCCAGGCAAATTTGTTGATGAAACATTGATTAAAATGAAGATACAATTTATACAAAACGAAATAAAATTTAAAGAAAGGCTTTCTACAAACTTAGTAGATCAAAATCTGACCCATTCCAAATGTTTTCCGATATATTGGTCATCTAATGATCCTATCTTACTCATCTCATGCGGTTCCCTTTTCATATAATCAACATAGATGAAATAAAGAAAATAACACCGGTAAGTGTATTTTATCAAATTCTCCCTAAATGAAATGATTAACCCAAGAATGAACATTTACTAATAATTTTCTCACCCATCAAAGATGTATATGGCTTTTTTGATGAAAAAGAATGTCATGTGCAAATTTGATGGCCAGGCATTGATTCATTTCATTTATTTTTTACTTTTGGGTTAAATTTTCTTTCCTGAAGTTTTTTATTTTTTTGATGTGTAAATAAGTTTTGTTTTTCCACCCAACCCCCATCCCATCCCATCCCATCCCATCCCATCCCATACACCCTGACAGTGATAATGATACACCAGATCTTGGCTGTGATTTAAGGATTTGGACACTCCATGCAACCCCCAAAATCATCGAATGTCTTTCTAAATGTAATGGGCAGTACATTTATTATGGTTTAGAACAAAGATAAGACTAAAGATTGCACAGTGCCAATCCTTTTCACAAAACCTTGAGTTGTGTGAACATTGATGGCATGCCACTTTTTAAATCAAACAGTGTTCAATTTTGGCCCATATTGGCACAGTTTCACAAATTCTATCATTTCATTGTTGCACTTTTCTTTGGAAAAGCGAAGCCAAGTCCTTTGGGCAATTTTGTTAAAGACCTTTTGGAAGAGTTGCAGCATCTCAAAGCTGTTGGGATGGAGTATGAAAATAAAGTTTATGGTATCAGCCTTATGGCCTTTATATGTGATGCACCAGCAAGATCATTTTTAAAGTGCATAAAAAACCACAATGTGTACTTCAGTAATTTTTCTGTTAGACTATATGCATTTGATTTGTTTAGGAGTAGTAAAACGTGTTCTAGTTTTTTGTTTCGGGGTCCGAAAGTGTGCTGGCTATCTGCAAGACAAAAAGATAAGATCTCAGTAAAACTAAACAAGCTGAATGGATTCATGCCAAGTGAGTTTGCAAGTCAGCCCAGGGGTTTGAGTGAACTGGATAGATGGAAAGCCACTATATACTGGACCAACAAACTGTCGAAATTCAGTTTCAAGTGAAGTGTATACTCACTTTTTGACATTGACAGTGGCTCCGTCAATCCTGCTGAGCTCTGATGAGAACACACGGCATTCATATTGCATATGCTGAGAAACTCCTAAAATACTTTGTTAAAAGGTGTGATGACCTTTATGGAAAAACGTTTGCAGTCTGCAATGTGCACTGCCTGTTGCATCTGCATGAAGATGCTTCTCGCTTCAACGGTTCACTAAATGACATCTCATGTTTGCCATTCGAAAATCATCTGCAAGTATTAAACAAATTGGTCAAAAATAGCCACAATCCAATCGCTCAAGTAACAAAGTGGATGAGTGAGATTAAAAAATGCAAAGAAAGGCATCAACAAGCATCAAGAGACAAGGTCATGTTTTTATATATGTACAAAAGGTAATATGCTTTATGCTTCACAATGAAGGTTTTGCATTTGTGAAGGAAAAAAGGCAAGATGGAACTTTGTGCTGTGCTGAGCCAAAAGGACACAAGAGACTTTAAGAAGCCATGTGAGTCAAGGATATTGAATATAGTCTATGTCCAAAGAAAACGGACAAAGACAAAGTTATTGCAATCCGAAGACCTTTACTGGAAGGTTGCTTGTCTCCCTTCTGAATAAGGGCATGTCCTTTTTCCTCTCCACCATGGAATGGAGCTCAGGAAATACAAATAATGTATGTAATATTTACTATTATTCAAAATAGTAGTGCACTGTTAGCATTATGTAGAAAAGGAAATGTGTAGTTCTAAATTAAATAGTCTAATTGTGTTTCAGGCAATGGTAAACGCACGGGCTGTTTGGATGGAGAATGGGCAGCAGATGGAAGGAGTTTTGCCATTGAACTGGTTCGACACAAAGACCAAAGTGGTGCAATGGCCTCTAAAAAACCTTTTACAACCACAGCAGGAGCTTTGAATTTGTTAAAGCCAAAGTGACATCAGGTGATAAAAAATATTTTGAATGTTATTTCTGGCACGTTTGTACAATTTATTTTTCAGTTAAAATACTATAACACCATAAAACGCATTACTATCGCTAGTAGTGTTTGTTTTCATTCTTGATTTTTAGTAAGTTGACAGGAGTGTGAAAAACTATTAGCAGGATTGACTGATTCAAAGATTAAGTGTTCAAATGAATCATATATACACACGTCTTTAGAGGGTTTTTTACTTTTAGACTAGTCGGTTACAAAACTTCTGTTTAAATGACTGTCAAATTAGTAGATGCGCAAAGATTTTAAAGGGATGTCGGACAGCAGTGTTAATAAAATAATAGATGCCCCAACCACTTTTAAGTTCAAAGTCTGGATGCACTTTGGCTTTTATACCATTGATTGGACAAACATATTGTAACCAGACATCTTTGACACTCTGCAACGAGCACTTGCACAGACACACACGAGAGCATATGAAAGCATGCGTCTATTTACTTAAAATGTTACATTTAATTTACAGACGGGGAAAAAAATGGTTGTTTTCATACAGTTCGACTTTAATAAAGAGAGAAAACCTGCACTAAACCTTTTTACGGGCATTTTGATTTCATAGTTAGACAGATATCGTGATGTATCATTATAGGATTGTCTAGCAATAGATCAATTAACGCAGAATTGCTGTAGCATGATGATATTATCGGTATCGTATTGTGAGGTACCCTGTGATTCCCATCCCTAGTGAGTATCCTTGGAAACATAGTTGGTTATGTCTTAAGTGAACGTAAACAGTTTACAACTAAAACACGTGTAACATTTTATTTGATCCGTTAATCAAACAACAAAAGACACACAAAAGTCATTCAGCCAAGAGCAGTGAGTGATGTTTTTTTTTTTTTTACTTTAATAAAGATTCATCTATTCATCTACACCCATGGAGGGCCACATAGTATAGTATATGTACAGTGCAACAGCAAAGAGCTTGTTTACATTTTAGACAAGTCGCGATACTGAACGAAACATATAAATGGCAAAAAATAAATAAACCAACTGCCTTGACCTGACTGTTATATGCCTATACAGTTCACACGGATCCATTCAGAATGACTAAACACAGCAACATACAACTGACAAATCAACATGATCCTGCATGTGTGTGGAAACAATATGAAAGTCCTGAAATGTGGTGCATGAAATACAATGTACAGTGTCGACTGCACACAACACATACACGGTTTGTTTGCGCATCAATATAACAGATTCACGCATGCTTGCTTTACAACTCCTGTACGTCACCGCAGTCTTTGAGATACTGGTTTGCTTTATCCAGCAGAGAAACGTAGTTAGCGTATGATAAAGAGAGAAAACCTGCACTAAACCTTTACACGGGCATGTTGTTTTCAAAGTTAGATAGATATCGTTAAAATAGGAGCGTGAAAAAACTTCCGCTACAGACTGTATCAATGGGACTGTTGATTTTTTTTAATGTAAAATTCAGCAGATACTTCTAAAAACCACAGTTTACAATCATTAACTGAGCAAAACAAAGTGTGAAATAAAGAAAACAGGTGTCATGATATTCTGAGGTATATTTCGTGATTTTAAGGGAAGCGCGTAAGCCATACTGTACGTTTATGCGCAATACTTTAGAGTCTGATCAACTTATTTTATTACAGAACTGCAAGAGTGTGATAAAAACAACAGATAACATTAAGAGCATTACAAATAGAAACTTATTGCATTAATCTATAAGGTTGGCATTTATTCATGCACTTACCTTACGATGCAATCATCTATAATTAGATCAAATTTAAGTTGTTTAAATAAAGGTTATTTCATTTTTATTTAAAAAAATATATTTTTCCAGCCCATAGAAGATTATTAAAAAAATAACCAGTTTACAGCACCGGTGTTCTGACAATCAAGTTGCTCAGATGTTACACATTAAAATAAAATGACATGCATGGTAGGGTATCATGCAAGTCTAAAAAAACATTTCATAAGTTAAACTAAATTAGTTTAACTTAACATAAACATAATTAATTTTATTCTCAAAACTGGCGTTCGTCAATTGTCAATAATGCAGGTGGAAATTCCTTTACGCTAATCGGGGAAGGATGTGACGACACACGGATGGATAAAAGCCTATATTATATGCTAATTATTTCCCATCTGCTTTTCTGCGGTAAATAGCGTTCGTCAGCTCCAGTTTGTATCCAGCCTCTCACAGAGACTTCAGATGCCCCAACACCTGCGATGAGATGACTAAACGCCTGTGAAGAGACGACTCGACGCCGGCGATATGTTATGCCCTAAATTAATACATGATTAACTAACTGTATTTTTTCTATGTACATTTCTGAAATGCACTTTCTGTAAAGCTGCTTTGAAACAATATGTATTGTGAAAAGCGCTATACATATACATTTGAATTGAATATAAAAATGTCCAACAAGGAAGGATGAACTTCTCAACAACATTAAAAAGAAAAAACTTTAATTAGGACACTCGTATGACATTCATCAAAAGTATTCTTCATTTCTGTAGAGATGGACATTTTAATAAGGATAAAATGAGTGAGTTCAGCTTTGAGAATGAAACCAACCTGTTTGTTCCTCAGTATCTTCATATTTCACTCTGAATGTTTCTTCAATCTTGAGGTCTTCACTCTCCTCTTTAATAAACGCCATCTTTGTTTGTTCCTCAGTATCTTCTGGTTTCACACTGAATACTTCTTCAATCTTGAGGTCTTCGCTCTCTTCTTTAATAAACGCCATCTTGGTTTGTTCCTCAGTATCTTCTTGTTTCACACTGAATACTTCTTCAATCCTCATTTCTTCACTCTCTTCTTTAATAGACACCATCTTAAATTGTATAGCACATGATTCTCAGTGGCTTAACTGGGAGTTTTTCTGTGTATAAACATATGTCATGTTTAAGATAAGAACAATTACCAGAAAGAAAAATAGATTTACACTAAATCCCTGCGTGTCTCAATCAGCTCTAGTTCAGTACACTGGTAAGAGAAGTCAGTCAGAGTGAGATAATGACCTGAAAAATAGCATTACCAATTAATAAAGACCAACTATACAATTAGTTCCTTATTATTTAGATTTGGTATTTAATGATTAGTGGATCACATTTAATAGATCATTATAGGGTGAATCATTTTTTACAGTTGCCAACTTCAGAAAAGAAAAACAAATTGGACAATAATAATAAAACAATTGGAAAATAATGGATACTCAAAATAGTTGCACACAGTGTCATTTCAGTGTCTGCGGTTAACTTATGTGCATAAAAGGTTGTCAGACAAACATATTTGTTTTGCTTAACGTCTTTATGTACAATTTTACTCTAAAAATTAATTCAAAACGATACACTTATTGTGGTTAAACAATCAATAAATCATCCAAAAGAAATAAAACATCGATACCGTATAATAAACGAGTTTCTAACTCGGAGTTTAAAAGCCCTGTTTCTCCATCATAACTATCCAGTGACCGAATTCGCATTTACAATATCAAGTTGAGTCAGGATATTGGGAGTGGGAGCGAATATAAAACGCACATTTTACACAAATGTACTGTTATGCACTTTTGCGGCTATATGAGCTTTACACATACAAATAACGTTAGATAAACCATTTCTATGTTAGATTCAATATTAATTAGTTCCTTTCACAGTCATTGTAAAAGCTATACAATTGTCTAAGAAGGGGCTTTCATTGATTTAAAAGCATGAAAGCCACAAACCTTTTATCAGCAGAATCACAACAGATCAGATGCAGGAGCGCGACGCAGCCTTATGACGTCTTCTTCGTGCACCCGCTGACGTCATAGCGCCGATCTAAAACAAAAGTCCCATTCGCATGCTGCTGTGTTAAATCCCAAAAGTGCATAGACACAAAGGCGTTCAACCTATGGTGATACAAAAATCAGGAAATAATTTTATTATAATGATAAATTCTGCCAAAAAGAATAGTAGGCTATATGTATAAGAAAATATGTCTTACTTTCTTTATTGTTTATAGGGGCCGCTCACCAAGACTTTAGAGAATCATTTTATAAAGTCAAAATGTTAGCCATTAATGTTTTGTGTGTAAATAAAAATGTAAATAATGTGAGCCTCAATTTCCACTGTAGTAGAAACAACATAAAGACAGTATATTTAAAATAATTGTTTAATGGCATCTGCTTATGAATGAAGGCCAGTATCTCTGATATTAATATAGCTACTGATGTCTCGATGAAAATTATTCTCCCCCCACAAATTTGAAACATTTCTTAGGCTTCAAAAAATATAACAACTTATAATTTAAGTCAACTTAAAACAAACCTCACATAAACGCATAATAACCCTCTGGGGACCAAGAACGCACCCGTGCGTTTTGGCAGATTTTTTTCACATAGCAGAAAAATAGACTTAAACTACTCCATTATTTCTGGTCATACAGAGTTATGAAACATATATTAAAAAAACTGTTAAATGTCTACTTTTTTATGTGCCCACCTACAATCGAAATAAAATATTGTGCTTTTTTAAAATAAAGAAAATAAACAGGGTGTGCGTTCTGCTTCTCCGTGTCCATGAACTTTTTTTCTGGAGCACTAAACTTAAAAAAAAAAAAAAACTCTAATGCTATTCACCCAGACATGAGCAATATGTTTATGATCATTTAAGTTTGTACTTTTAAATTATCTAATTTAAAACTAAAATAAATATTCCCTGTTTATGTAATCTATATAAAAAGAGAGAGGTGTCAGCCATTCTCATTATCGTTCTCGCATCTCATTATTCCGCTAATGTTACACGCCCACGGAGAGCGCGCGCTATTCAAACGCTAATGATCTGAAGCAACACATTGAGACGTGTAAACGCCCACACAAACTCTGTAAACACACTATATTTAGTCAGATTAATGTAGTACTGTCGTCTTGCGCGGCTGTGAGGAATAATCCTGGGACATTTACCTACCTCAGAACAAGTGCTGGTTTATTTTCACTTTGAGGAGCGAGCTGAGCTGTAAGTGTTTTATTCTTGTGGTGTGTTCTAATCGCCTTCGCCTTATTCACCTGGCGGCCATTTTGAAAACGCGAACGTCGTTGAGGGGAACACAAACCCGGAAGTTGACTCCGACGCAGCAGCACCAGCAATGGAGACTCCAGTGTGGACCACCAATCTTTCCTGTCTGCCCGAATTAATTAATTATTAATTATTAATAAGCAGAAACGGAGGTAAATCGGCGTCCATTCATACGTTCAATGTCGTGGATAAAACCTTCGAACCAGTTACTGTATCCCTTAATTAACACAGCCCGGGGGATGTTGCAGTCAGTACTGGCTCACTGCTCCACATTTTGCATCGTTAATTCGGGCAGACAGGAAAGATTGGTGGTCCACACTGGAGTCTCCATTGCTGGTGCTGCTGCGTCGGAGTCAAACTTCTGGGTTTGTGTTCCCCTCAACGGCGTTCGCGTTTTCAAAATGGCCGCCAGGTGAATAAGGCGAATATGATATATAATAACGTTAGTGTCTGTAAACGCAAAAATAGCCTACTGTTTAAATTTGAATCATGTTTCTGTGTGTGTTTGTGTGTGTGTGTGTGTGTGTGTGTGTATGTGTGTGTGTGTGTGTGTGTGTGTGTTTGACTAGTTTAGGATAGATTATAAAGTTTTAACTCTAAAATATCTAATAAGCTTTTGTTAGCAGTTTCTGCTCATATGTTAAATATATAGTATGTTTTGTCAAAAATAAACTTATCAACTGTTATAGTGTTTGTTCCAGCTAGGCTATATCAAAATAATGAATCCTTAACTTTGAAATATGTATAATAAAAATGTATTGGCATACTTTAAAAAATAATACTTTACAAGAGATTTATGGAAAAAGACAATTTTCTTTTCAAGATGTTTCCAACTCTAACTTTGAGCCAATTCTATTGAATGGCCCATATAACCTATTTGCACAGGATTTGTTTCCAGGTATGATTAAAAATGTGCTTTTGACTTTCATTTATATATATATATATGTCTCTGTGTGTGTAATATGACATCAAACATTGATGTCAAAATTACGTCACGAAATAGGTCAAAAATGAAAGTCAAATTGACGACCTCTGCTGATGTAATTTTGATGTCATGCTTTGTTGGCATTTGATGTCAATTCAACATTTATTTGACGTCAAGATGTAATGATGTTGATGTCATTTTAATGCTATTTTGATATCATTCAATATCAAGCTTCGATATCAATTCAACATAAATGTGACATTAAACATTGATGTAAAAATTACATCAATTTATTGACATATTTTGATATAATTTCAATGCCAAGCATCACTCAATTTCAACCTAAATGTACAATGACTGACAACATACACATACTTTGAGATCCGATATGTTTTTTTGTTTTTTTTTGAGCAGTGTAATACAGTGGGGGCGCTATGGATTCACACTTGCAGGGCTCTCAAGTGCCTGTAAAAGGGAACAAGGAAGAACAAGAAAGCAAACATTAAAATGGACCCTGTCCATTAACATAACTAACGCTTAGTACCCATCAGTAGTAGGCTACTCTACAGTATATAGACAACTAAAAGATAATCCACATTATAGCCTAATCACATCGTACTAATATATGATAATGGATCGAGTCAAACCTTTTGTTAATATCTGTTAGGATCTCATTTCACTGCTAGTAATCAGTCCACATTTTGTACTGAATTGTAGAATGTGAACATTCATTCAAAGCCAGAGAGCAGCGATTTCAAAACATCACATTCGTCCGGGCTCTTCCCTATGTAGGCTATTGGTATCTCATTTCCTTTTTTTGGAATACTTTATTTTCAGTTTTTCAGTATACAAAAACAAAAACAGAAGAACAAGTAAAATAAGAAAAAGAAAAACAATCCCCCTCCCCCTCCCCAAAAGGGTGCTCCAATATTCTACAGTAGAAATGTAATGTAACAATGTCTTCGAGGTCAGTCACATTCTAATATCACATTATCCACATGATCTAGATAGGGTCGCCAGATTTTAATAAAAGTATTGTATCCCTTTCTAAGGCTATATGTTATTTTTTCTAATGGCACACATCTATTCATTTCTAAATACCACCTAGTTATAGATAGCGGGGAATCAGACTTCCATGAGACAGCAATGCATTTTCTAGCCACTGCCAGAGCTATCTCCAGAAAATGTTTCTGAAACCTGTTTAATATTTTATCAATTTTCATGAAGTTCCCCAGCAAACAAAACTCTGGGTCAACCGGTAATGAAATTTGTGTAATCTTAGTCAAGACACTACAAAAGTCAATCCAGAAATCTCTTACTTTTACACACGACCAAGTACAGTGTAGGAAGGTGCCCACCTCTATTGTACAGCGGAAGCATGCATCAGATAGCTCAGGTTTGAACTTATGAATCTTCTCCGGAGTTAAATACAACTGATGGAGGAAATTATAGTGGATAAGTCTATACCGTGCATTAATAGTGGCAGATAAACTGTCTTTACACAACTCTGACCAAACTTGGTCTTCAATTGTGGTAACTAAGTCTGATTCCCACTTCCCCTTAGACTTATACAGATCAGGTTTAGGACATTCCGATATCAGCAAAGAGTACACTTTGGAAATAAGCTTACATTGTCCACTTTCTTGCATCAATTTCTCCATTTCCGTGAGCTTGGGCAGAGTCATGCTGTCGTTCAGAGTGCTCCTCAAAAAGGATCGCAATTGAAGGTAACAAAAAAAAGTATTGCTGGGCAGGTTATATTTCCTCCTTAATTGTTCAAAGGACATGAAAAGTCCATCCTCATAACAATCCTCCAACGTATTAATTCCACTGTGATGCCATGCCTCCAGGATCTTGTTATTTACAGTCATCGGGATAAGCTCGTTTTGTTTTAAAGGTGACTTTGGCGACAGTCTTATATCCTTGCCGATGGTCTTATGTACATCATACCAAAGTTTAATAAGGTGTAACAGAATTGGGTTATCAGTTTTCCTTGATAAAATTCGGTAGTTGTATTTGTACACAAATTCGCTAAAGGAGTTATCTTTCAAGGAGTGAAATGCAATATGAACCCAGGATGGAATTGTGTCTTTCTCAGACATAGACCAAAGAAACCTCATTTGGGCAGCAAAATAATATTTCCTAAAATTGGGTAATTGTAGCCCCCCTGACTGATAGTCCCACGTTAATTTCTCCAAAGATATCCTTGGTACCTTGTTGCTCCAAATGAACTGTCTTACATTTTTATTAAGAGTTTTGAAAAAGTTTTGGGGTAATGGAATAGGCAATGATTGGAAAAGATACTGCAATCTTGGTAGAATGTTCATTTTAACGCAATTGATTCTCCCGATCAAAGTAATGGGGAGACTAGTCCATCTGCGCAAATCTTCCTCAATTTTTTTAAGTAGTGGACAATAATTCAACCTATAAAGATTTTTTTAAGTTATTATCCACAACTATACCAAGATATTTTATTCCAGTTAGGGCCCATTTGAATGCGGATGCACCTTGATACCCATGATAATTAAATGTTGTTAAGGGGATTATTTCACTTTTATCATAGTTTATTTTGTATCCTGAAACAATACTATAGGTGTCCAATAGATCTTGTAGTCGAGTGAGAGAGTGAGAAGGGTCTGTTAAATATAAAAGAACATCATCAGCTAATAAATTAATTTTATGGGTTGTCTGTCCGACCTTGAAGCCCTTTATTTCAGGGTCCCTTCTAATTGCTTCCGCCAAAGGTTCAATGGCTAAGGCAAACAGACTCGGAGACAGCGGGCATCCCTGTCTACTGGATCTATGTAATGAAAATGGGGATGAAATTTGTCCATTAGTAGTAATTTTTGCTTTGGGGTTATAATATAGGGTTCTCACCCAGTTAATGAATGTATCTCCAAAACCAAATTGAGCTAATACCTTAAATAAGTAGGGCCATTCCAGCCTATCAAAGGCTTTTTCCGCGTCTAACGCCACAGCCACTGTGTGGTCCGGCCTTGATTTTGCTAAATGAATTATATTGAAGAACCTACTTAAGTTATTGGCAGATAGTCGTTTTTGGATGAAGCCGCTCTGATCTGGATTAATTATTTTTGGTAATACTAGGCTAAGCCTGTTTGCTAACACTTTAGAGATCAATTTATAATCTGAGTTCAGTAATGAAATAGGCCTGTAAGAGGCGCATTTTAGTGGATCTTTATCTTTTTTTAATATAACTGTGATTATAGCAGTCGTAGATGATTCTGGAAGCCTATGCGTCTTAGATGAAAGATTTATTACATCCATAATCAGTGGTGTGAGTAAATCTTTGAATTCCTTATAGAATTCAGGTGGGAAACCATCCTCTCCTGGGGATTTATTAGACTGAAGTGAATTGAGAGCTTTTATTATTTCTGCCTGCGTGAAGGGGAGGTCCACATTTTTTTTATCTTCTTCACTAATTTTTTGTAATTCGATTCTAGATAGAAAATTGTCTATATGGGTCAAATCTTTAGGCAGCTCTGATTTGTACAAATTTGAATAAAAGTGTTTAACCTCTTAACCTTCTCCAGAGCGTCGGCGCACTGAAGCGTTTTTTTTTTTATTTAGTTCAAATATACTATCAGATTTAATGTTATACCTTGACAAACTATACATCATTAAAAAGATATAAGACTCAAGATTCAGTATTTGACCACTATTGTATTCTGAGAAACTTATAGTGACAGTTATGTCTTAATTTGTGTCAGGAGTTATGAAATGAAAAAAATGAGTCGATACCTTTAATATGAATTATGAGCGTCAGCTGGTCCATTCATAAAAAACACTCCGTGCTGTCGTCATGATAGCGATTCACAAAACAACGTCCCTGAGGGCTTTTAGCTCAACAATGTGCAGATGTGGAGAAATATTGATATATTCTCATAGATTCACATCATATTTCTATAGACAGGAATAATATTTATTGAATTTATACCCAAATGCGTCGATGTAATCATAATGATCGCTTCTTACTGAGATGTGCTGTGTTTTCCATTCATACCAATAGCATGGGGGCGCTATTATGTCCAATAAAAGTCCATATATGGATCATGAAGAAGACCCATAGTCATGTGACATTCCAGGACGTCACTGAGTGATACAGAAAGTACAGAGATCGCTGTAACATGCAGATAAAGATGTTTTGAAGACAATAAACATGATTGCAATGATATTTGAGTTACCTGTGTTCTTCAAGCCATGCCAGGTATTTCATAATAATAGATTATATTTATAATGTAATGCTAATCGATATAGATTTCATCATCGTTCAGAACACTAAATAATACATTTTCTGTCTGATTTTTTTTTTTATCTGAAGCCAAGTTAGATCACAGAAGATTATTTAAAACACTAGACTTGCGTTATATAGTGAGTTTGGAGCGCAAACATAGTTTTAATCTCATAAATGGTCGTGTATTGATGGTGTGCTAAGCTAACATGCTAGCGAGCCCAGGCGCACCTGCCACGAGCAGTTATTGTTTTATGATTTTTTTCTAAATAGGAATGCTTACTGAAATGTTTCAGTGCATTTGATACCAGTTTCAAATATTTAGTGAGAACTTTGATAAAAGAAATTAGGGTTTGAAACCCTATGAATAGCTTGTGAATAGCCAGTCGTTAGTAGCTATAATGCAGACAAAAGAAATGCATATTTAGAGCCATAATAACCAGTCTGGAGAGGTGTAAATGTGTGCAGGGGAGACTGAGACTGAATGGGGCACCACAAAACAATAGAGACAATAGACTGAATAGATGACTCAGAAGATGACTAAACATCAGTTTGCTAATAGAGTCTAATCAAAATAAAGTAATTTGACATGATCTTGAAAAACATTGAACTAAATACAGAGCTTTATACTTATCATTTTCAGATTTTAAATATAAAATGGTCAGACATGTGGCTTTAGCTGCAGTGCATTTCTAGATTGCTCCAGGGCCAACTTCAATTTTATTTTCATGAAGATGTTTCATAAAAATAAATTTCTAATAACTTTACAAAACTTTGAAGCTATTTAAAATTGTTTTTTTCATTATGACAATAATTAATTCTACATTTACAATAAACAACCAGGTGTCAGCTTTCAAATGAGATCATACTTGTGCTTTTAGTGCAAAGGGTTCATGAACTGTATCTGTTTTAGTTTGGGTATGTCATTTCTGGGGATTTTTCAAAAGTGGGCTTGAAGCTTAACAGATTAAATGTATCATTAATTTCTGTTGGACTATATGAGATCGAGCCTGTTTCAGTTTGAATAGCATTAATACTTCTATTGTTTTCCTCTGTCTTCAGTTGCCAGGATAATATTTTATGTGCTTTCTCTCCCAATTCATAATACCTCTGTCTAGTTCTTAAAATGGCTCTTTCAATTTTGTAAGTGTCTAATGTATTGTATTGGAGTTTTTTCTGAACTAAGGATTGATATGTGTCAGAAGAACCATTTCTTTGATAATCTTTTTCTAGGGATAATATTTCTTTTTCTAATTTGTCAATATCTTCTGTATATTGCCTTTTCAGGCCTTTTGTATAGGAGATTATTTGCCCTCTCAAATAGGCTTTCAGCGTATCCCATAAAATAAAACTATCGGGGGAGGAAGCACAGTTTGTTTCACAAAAGAACTTAATCTGGTCTCTTATAAATGTGCAAAATTCAGTTCTTTGTAGAAAAGTGGGATTAAGGCGCCACCTATATGCTGTTTTAGGTTTATCTGGAAACAAGATGGACAAAGTCAGTGCCGAATGATCCGATAACGTTCTAGATAAATAATCAGAGTCTAATACTCTATGGAATAATTGGGTGGATAATAGGAATAAATCAATTCTAGTATGGGATTTATGAGGGCATGAATAAAAGGAATAATCCCGAGTCTGAGGGTGCATCCGCCTCCAGATATCTATTAAATTTAGATCTTTCATATATGTTTGAGTGGTCTTGGCTGCTTTTGAATTTGAAATGGTCTTTGTCGATTTGTCCATTATAGGATCTAAGCAAAAGTTAAAGTCCCCTCCTATAAGTATATTTTGTTGCCCCCCCGCAGCCTTTAGAAACATATTTTGCATGAACAATTCATCATCATAATTCGGTGCATATAAATTTAGGAGTGACCATTGTTCTGAGAATATTCTACAATTAACAAAAACATATCGTCCTGAGGAGTCAATATCAGTATCAAGTATTTCCAAAGGTGTATTTTTATTTATTAAGATGGCTACTCCTCTGGCTCTTGAATTGAATGAGGATGACACTACCTGCCCCACCCATTCTCTCTTTAATTTTTTGTGTTCCTGCGCAGTGAGGTGAGTTTCTTGTAGGAAAACTAAATCTACTTTTAACTTTTTAAGGTATGCCAAAACCCTTTTCCTTTTAATCGGCCCATTCAATCCATTAACATTAAAACTGACAAATTTCAATACTCTATCCACTAAGTTCTTTCTTATTTATGAGCTTCATTCGACCTCTCACAATATTACCATAAACAGAGCATATGTAAACATGTAAGCAACAAATAAATGGAGCACCCAAACAAAAATTACCCCAAAAAACACATAAAGAACCCCCTAGCGCCATCTTCAAAAAGTGTGGCACACTTCCCTTCCTCTAGAAAGGTCTTGTATCCGTGAACAACTATTCTAACTTAAACTTAAAGATATTCTGCCCCCCAGGGGCTCTCCGCTATATAATATAGAATATTATATGAAACACTCTAAAATAGAACTGACTGTAATAAGATAACCACTCAAGTAGGTGAACAATATCGTAAAATTGTGGTGTCTTAACGTTACAGTTTGCACAATGGTTGAGATTAAGAAGGTGCGTCAGGTCATTTGTTTACACTTCTCTTCCATTTTCAAGTGTTCTCTCTCACAAATGCTGCTGCTTCTCTTGGCGTTTTAAATGTTTTCTTTTTCCCATCTGAGAGCGTTACCCTCAACGTAGCGGGATAAAGTAAAGCAAACTGGATACCTTTGGACTTCAGCTCTTTCTTTACCCGATCATATTCCTTTCGGCGCTTCACCAAATTGGCACTCAGGTCAGGAAAAAACATAACCGGCGCATTCTCGTACAATATGGGACCGTTGCTTTCCCTGGACAATTTTGCTGCCGTACGAAGTATCTTCTCCCGGTCCTGATATTTCAGCAGACGTATCAACACAGCCCTCGGCCTTTCCTCCGCGGATGGTCTTGGCGCGGGCGTCCGATGTGCTCGCTCTATTATCAGCGGCTCGGGAAAGTGCTCTTGACCCAATACAGTCGGAAGCCAATCGGCGAAAAAAGTGACCGGGTCACTCCCCTCACACCCTTCACGCACGTTGAGAACGCGGATATTATTGCGTCTGCTGTAGTTCTCAAGTGACTCAACTTTCTCCATCAAATATTAATACCCCCCCCCCCCCGTTCCTTGTTTCCATTTCAGAAAGTTGGCAACCCTAAGTTGAACACCGTCATTAGAACTCTATAACCGCCAAAACCGTGCTATTAAAATATTTTTTACAAACATTATTTATCATAGAGAATGTTTAAATACTAATATCAGCTTAAGAGGGAAATGGAGGCTGCTACTGCTGGAGATGATTCGGGAGAGGTCTGTGCCCCTTTACGGATCAGAGCGCGCGCGCTGACATGGAGTAAGGGCCGTTACATAGTCAACGCAAGCAAGCTACGCGAGTTACGCGCTCCCTTTCATAGTCATAATAGTAGAAGCAAGCGTCACTGGCGATGCGTCAAATGCAATACACCGCTCACGCAACAGGGGGTAGTAGATTCTTTATTTATAGGGTGATGTAGTAGAATCGGGTCACGTCATTTTCAGATTAAAATGGCAACTGAAGAGGAGTGCATATTGCTGATATTACTTAGGCGGCAACAAAGAGAGTGCAGAGATAGGCAGTGGTATGTTCGCCCTTTAAATCAAAGAAGAGATCAGGATGGGGAGTTTATGTCTCTGGTGCTTCCCATGCGAAGCCTGGACGAGGAGAGACATTTCCAGTATTTTAGGATGTCGGCGCCAAAATTCGATCAACTGCTCTCACAAGTCGTCCGCTTTCTCCCGGACACTCACCAAAATCACCGCAACCCGATTGGAGCTTCGCAAAGGCTTGCAGTGACTTAGCGGTACCTTACGACAGGCATCAGCCTGCAGGCACTTTCTGCCAGCTACAAAATGGGCACCAGCACTGTTTCGGGCATTGTTGATGTGTTGTGCCATCTGGAATGCCCTTCAGGGGGAGTTCATGGCCTTTCCTTCGCGCAGTCAGTGGCAGGACATAGCGGAGGACTTTTGGAGACAGTGGCAGTTTCCCCTATGTGTCGGAGCGATTGATGGGAAGCATGTTCGCATCAGAGCACCACCACGATCAGGCAGCGACTTCTACAATTACAAAGGTTTTTTTTCTATTATCCTAATGGCAGCTGCTGATGCGAACTATAGATTTATTTACGTCGATGTTGGCGCATTCGGGCGTGAGAGCGATGGAGGTGTTTTGGGCCGCAGTGCGTTTGGATCCAGACTGGCAGAGGGAAAGCTCAATCTACCTGCTCCTGCTGTCCTACCGGGCACCACAACGCCCAGTCCTTTTTTTTTCCTGGGGGATGAGGCATTTCCCTTACAGGAGAACCTGATGCGACCCTATCCAGGTGAGAATAAAAATAATTGATAGCAGACCTGCTCAATAAAATAGCCCAGAAGCAATGAAAAAGAGAGCGCGCACTGGTCTTAGCTCGTTTATAGATTGTTCTGTGCCATTACGCACAGTGTGCGTAATTGGCGTCAGCCAAGTCATCTGTTCTGTCTAGTTACTGCACTTACACTTATTTTTTTTTTTATTAAGGCACGAACCTGCAGGATAGGAAGCGAATTTACAATTACCGACAGGCCAGGGCGAGACGCGTGGTGGAGAATGCCTTCGGTATATTGGCTGCGCGCTTCCGAATTATCAGCCGCCCGATTGACTGCAAACCTGAAAAAGCGGTGAAGCTCGTGAAGGCGTGCGTGGCTCTCCACAACTTTCTGGCATCCACTGAACGTGCCAGATACATGCCCGCCACCTTTGTGGATGCGACGTCTGACACCGGAGAGGTCCAGCCTGGAGAGTGGAGGCAGCACGTTGTGGGGGACCAGAACATGGTCGACGGACCACGGTGTTCGGTCGGCAGCAGCAGACCCTCCCGGAAAGCGGCACTTGTCAGGGAGCAGCTGGCTGATTACTTTTTATCAGATGCTGGCGTGTTTCCCCACCAGTACAGTGTGCTACGATTGGGTACCACTGACCAATAAATTGATAAAATGTCGCTTTGAAGCATGAGTTTTTTTATTATTTAACACTTTACACATTTTAACTTATTTGGTATTATGTGAAAACCATTACACATTTTTTATAATTTGGTATTATGTAAATTATGTAAAAACCATTACACATTTTAACTAATTTGGTATTTTAATTCATATCCATAAACCATTAATTCATATCCATATAAAATTAGGCCTTCTGAATGTAAAGCCTATTGAAATGGTGACGGTGTAATTAATTTTCATAGGCTACTGAACTTTGTTAACATGTTTCACACAGAACACGACCTAACAAATGTAACATATCAGTAACAGCATGTAGCCTACAATATTGGTAGACAAATTGTCCAATTAAAAGGGCTCATACTGCCGCATGAGCTGTTTGATGTCGCGCATCAAAATTGCGCTTTGTTCCTGTGGGAGATTTTGAAGAAAATGGGACAGGTAATTACAAAAAGTGGAGTGTATGTCCCTCTTTTCGCTTTCCCGTACCCTCTCCTTCTCCCTCTCTCTCTCTCTATCACTCTCTCTCTCCCACTCTCTCTCTCCTGCCTTATTTCCTGCAGCCTGTCGAGGAGCGTACGCTCACATGGATCCATCGGCCTGTGGCTTTTGCGCTTCCTTTTACCGCCACGGGAGGCTGATGATGTCGGGGTGGTAGGGGGATGAGATGGTGTAGAAACGGTCGAACCCACTAGTGTCGGGGTGGTGGGAGGGTCAGATATAAGTGGGGAACACTGGGATATGGATGAGTCGGGATTGGGGGTTGATGGAGGTGGCTGATCTCCCTGCGCAATAATGCTTTCCTCCTCTTCATCATCATCGTCGCCCTTACCGTCTCCCACACCTGCCTATACAGAAATAAAATGTAGGCCTACTCCTGTTTCAAACGTCCTGACCAAATCGGTAGCCTACCATTCTCAGTAAATAACAGTTATAAAGACATATAAATAATAAAATATTAAACCATAACTTAAATTTAAATGTACAAATTGAATGGATTTGTATACACACACATCTCTCTCTCTCTCCTGCTGTAGGCTATTTCAGCTTCTCGTCTCTAGAAGGGAACACAGCATTGACTTCTAGATAGGCTACACACACAACATTGTTTACATACCGAAAAATTTGACTCTGTAGTCCTTTGTGTCACAAGGTGACGAACCAGCAGCGGAACTATATATTCCACGGAGGAATGTTTCCGCCCGGAGCGCTTTCGACGCAACACCCAGCCAGCCTGGTATGCGTCGCTGCCATGGCAACAGCAGCCGCTGATGACAGAGTGACAGCAGGTGCGGCGCATCAAGGGGCTGTTTGGTGATTGGGACACACAGCGTCTTGAAACAGATAAAAACCAAGCTTTGGGAGACCAATGTAGTTCAGTGCAGTGTTCTGTGTTCGGTGTTCGGGTGCTGTGTCCTGACTTTGTTCCGTCGAGGAGGGCTGAGAGTTTCTGTGGGACAAATTGACTGGTGAGATCGACCCGCGGAAGGGAGTCCGCTACGAAAGATTGGGTGGTGTGGAACAGAGAAGCAGAGGAGAAGTCGCCTTGGAGATATCAAGTCCCCTTCTTGGGTAGAGATAAGTGCAAACCTTCTACTGGCCGTCTGGTATGCGATTTATACACCAAGATACTGTATATGAAGAGAAGCGATCTAGGAACAGGAGTCTAGACACCGTAATGAGAAGACAGCTGTTGTGATGCATGATTGAGGTCGCTATATATTCTTTCGTCTTACTGTCCCTGCTGTTCAGAACAAGGAGGTGGGCTGTGGCCTTATATTTCACAGAGTGGTTGAGAGTGACGTGAGTTGATGCTGTGCCCCACCGTGTGTGTTTGAAGTGAAGTTACTGCATGCTTACTATACCGAATTCTGTCACGTGCCTATCGGCCTTGCCCTGTGTTGCAGTTTGGGGCTGCTGAAGAAGAGATTGAGTGACGGTGGAATTTAAAGCTTGCTGTGTTCTGATTCATCATTGATGCTGTCTTGGAGAACGGAGGAAAACCAGTTATCTGCTGTTCTGAGTGTCCCCCAGCTAAAGCTGCTTGTATACTGTCCCATCCTCACTGTCGTGGAGAGCGGAGAAAACCCAGTTATCTGTTGTTCTGAGTGTTGTACATTCCAGGCCTGCTGTGTTCTGATTCATCATTGATGCTGTCCTGGAGAACGGAGGAAATCCAGTTATCTGCTGTTCTGAGTGTCCCCCAGCTAAAGCCGCTTGCATACTGTTCCATCCTCACTGTCGTGGAGAGCGGAGGAAATCCAGTTATCTGTTGTTCGGAGTGTTGTACATTCCAAGCTTGCTGTGTTCTGATTCATCATTGATGCTGTCCTGGAGAACGGAGGAAATCCAGTTATCTGTTGTTCTAAGTGTCGTACATTCCAAGCCGGCTGTGTACTGATTCATCATCGATGCTGTCTTGGAGAACGGAGGAAAACCAGTTATCTGCTGTTCTGAGTGTCCCCCAGCTAAAGCCGCTTGTAGACTGTCCCATCCTCACTGTCGTGGAGAGCGGAGAAAACCCAGGTATCTGTTGTTTTGAGTGTTGTACATTCCAAGCCTGCTGTGTTCTGATTCATCATTGATGCTATCTTGGAGAACGGAGGAAAACCAGTTATCTGTTGTTCTGAGTGTCCCCCAGCTAAAGCCGCTTGCATACTGTTCGATCCTCACTGTCGTGGAGAGTGGAGAAAACCCAGGTATCTGTTGTTCTGAGTATTGTACATTCCAAGCCTGCTGTGTTCTGATTCATCATTGACGCTGTCCTGGAGAACGGAGGAAATCCAGTTATCTGCTGTTCTGAGTGTCCCCCATCTAAAGCCGCTTGCATTCTGTGTCATCAACACTGCCGTGGGCTTTCCGTATCCCCTGTATAGGGAAGAACCAACCGTACTCGAAGTACCCACCTGCTGTCTAGTCGACGCCCCTTTCACAGCCGTAAGCTTTCTGCATCCCCTGTATAAGGAAGAACCAACCGTACTCGAAGTACCCACCTGCTGTCTAGTCGACGCCCCTTTCACAGCCGTAAGCTTCCTGCATCCCCTGTATAGGGAAGAACCAACCGTACTCGAAGTACCCACCTGCTGTCTAGTCGACGCCCCTTTCACAGCCGTAAGCTTTCTGCATCCCCTGTATAGGGAAGAACCAACCGTACTCGAAGTACCCACCTGCTGTCTAGTCGACGCCCCTTTCACAGCCGTAAGCTTTCTGCATCCCCTGTATAGGGAAGAACCAACCGTACTCGAAGTACCCACCTGCTGTCTAGTCGGCGCCCCTTCCACAGCCGTAAGCTTCCTGCATCCCCTGTATAGGGAAGAACCAACCGTACTCGAAGTACCCACCTGCTGTCTAGTCGACGCCCCTTCACAGCCGTAAGCTTTCTGCATCCCCTGTATAGGGAAGAACCAACCGTACTCGAAGTACCCACTTGCTGTCTAGTCGACGCCCCTTCACAGCCGTAAGCTTTCTGCATCCCCTGTATAGGGAAGAACCAACCGTACTCGAAGTACCCACCTGCTGTCTAGTCGACGCCCCTTTCACAGCCGTAAGCTTCCTGCATCCCCTGTATAGGGAAGAACCAACCGTACTCGAAGTACCCACCTGCTGTCTAGTCGACGCCCCTTTCACAGCCGTAAGCTTTCTGCATCCCCTGTATAGGGAAGAACCAACCGTACTCGAAGTACCCACCTGCTGTCTAGTCGACGCCCCTCTTCACCGCTGTAAACTTCTGTACTTGGGAGATCGAGAAGAGTACAGTCCGCTCAGAGCCCGAGAAGGATAAGCCGTGCTTAGAGTACTTACCTGCTGGTCAAATCCGCGTCCCCTCCATAGCCGAGAGCCTCGGCACCCGAAGAGTCTGAGGGGTTGAGTGGACCGAGTCCCCGCCTGTTGTCCAGCCGACGTCCCGGCGGCCACTGGATGCTGGGGAGGAAGGAGGAGTTTTAATTAGGATATACAAATTCTTTTAATCAATAAAGCCTGTTACATTTTACTTTCCTTGTCCGCCTGGTTTCTGGTTTGCTCCTCAGTGGTACATTCTAAAGGGAGGGGGTAGACCCAGTCGACTCTCCCGACCTGTGACAGATTATTGGCGTAGTCGGCAGGGTTACCACTGAGTTGAGCCACCAGAAGCCGTTATGGCAGATGAAGAGGCACCGGGAGCACGAAGACAAGCCATGCCCATATTCATGGGAGCCCCGTGGGCCCAGAAGTACCAAGGTCCGGGATCGGAGATGAGTCTGTCGACATGGAGGGCCCAGGTCGAATATTTAGTCGGGCTCCAGGGTTTGGACGCCCCTCAGGGAGTGCAGTTCATCTTAAATTCCTTGGAAGGAGAAGCACTGAGGGAAGTGCGAGCAGCGCCAGAAGCGAACCGTACCACGGCTCAAGCTATCTTTGACTTCCTTTCGGGGCAATACGGCGATACCACTCCCGTAGCCGTTCTGCGAACACAGTTCTTCAACTGCAAACAAGGGCCGCGACAGACCATCCGGGCATTCACGCTACAGCTAAGAGAGCAGTTCGCTAGGCTAAGGGGAAGGCAAGACCATGGTCTAGGGGGTGAAGAGAGTCTGCTGCGAGACCAATTCCTCCTGGGGCTACGGGAAGGCCCCGTACGCCAAAGCCTGCGAATACAAGTCCGCCGGAACCCGGACTCGTCTTTTGACGAACTGAGGCAAGAGGCTTTGGCCTTGGAACGGGATCACACGGTAGAGCCCTCAACGTGCATGGCTGCGAGCGCACCCGTCGACCCCCCACGCCCGGTTGAAGCGGAATGGAGACGTGTGTTACGAGAGGAGTTGAAAAAGGACGTCCAGGAACAGCTGGCCGAGCTATCCAATTCCTTCAGAGAAGAGCTCCGGCGTGAACGTTCCAGTCCATTGCTCCGAGAGCGGACCTATTCAGCTGGGAGCCGATTCCCAGAACGACGCCCAGCTAGGCCGATGGGGCCACGGTTCAGGTGGGACGAACAGGGACGCCCCATTTGTCATGGTTGTGGAGAGCCGGGTCACTACTTCCGCCAGTGCCGCTCCCGTCGGGGATCACAGGAGGATTTTTAGAGTTGCCGGCCACTGTGGGTCAAGTGGCCGGGACTCCCATGGTAGACCCCCTATTGATTACGAAGTCCAGAGCATGTTTGGTGGGGCATTGCCCCATTGTAGTGGCCCAGGTCAACGGCTTGGAAGTACAGTGCCTGTTAGACACTGGGTCACAAGTCACTCTGTTCTCTGAGAGCCTGTCACGAGAGCTATTTAAGGGCCAGGATTGTCCCACCTCGGAAGTCCCCTGGTTGACGCTACGGGGAGCCAACGGTCTGGACATCCCATACGTGGGATACCTGGTGACTGACTTGAAGATCCATGGAGTCGTTGTCCCCCAGAAGGGGGTGGTGATCGTTCGTGACGCCTGCCTAGGAAACCATCGCGCATTGTTGGGCATGAAAGTTATAGCAGAATGTTGGGAGGAACTGTTCCGAAGTGTACTAAAGCAGACGGCCTCGACCTCGGAAAGTCAAGAGTGGGACCGGATTAAGGCCGATTGTCGGCGGGTTCGCCTTGCCGAGACGCGAGGAGATCGAGAGGGCACTGGGAGGACGGCTTGCCGATACGCGTTGTCCATTCCCGCTCAGAGTGAGGCTGTGGTTTGGGCCAGGCTCCCCTCGCAACTCTATGGCCCGGGAGAGTGGGTATTGGTGGAACCCCATCTGGACGGCCCAAACCTTGAGGTAGCTCGGGGGCTAGCCACAGCACGGCGGGGGAGGATTTCTGTGAAGGTACGGAACGTGAATGCGTTCCCCGTCCTGTTGCATCGACATCAGTGTCTGGCCCGAGTTACAGGGGTGTGCCCGCAACAAGTGAGAGAGCCGGGTGAAGTGCAGTTTAACCGGGTAAGCCCCTCCGTAGTGGAAGTTGCCCTGACCCGAACTGGACCGCCGGTGGGTAGTGAGGGAGAGGAATTGCCAAACCACCTCCAGGGAGGGTCACTACGCGGTGAAGGACTGGGAGAGGAACAGACTGGGCGGCTCCAGGATTTCCTGCTCAAATGGCAGCACTTGTTCTCGACTCATGACGAGGACTATGGCCGGACGGACATTGTAAAACATCAGATTCCGACCGGGGACGCCGCCCCGAGTAGAGAACGTTATCGACCAGTGCCCCCGACCCTGTATTCTGAGGTCCGCACCCTCCTGCGAGGAATGTTGGACAAGGGAATTATCCGGGAAAGTAGTAGCCCTTGGGCAGCCCCTATCGTACTGGTGCGCAAGAAAAATGGTTCCTGGAGATTCTGTGTGGATTACCGTAAGCTGAACCAGGTGACTAAGCGGGATGCTTTTCCCCTGCCCCGAGTAGAGGACTCACTCACCAGTCTTACACAGTCTGCATGGTATTCTACTCTCGACTTGGCCAGTGGGTACTGGCAGGTGCAGGTGGACGAGCGGGACAGGGAGAAGACAGCCTTCACGACCCCTTTCGGGTTATACGAGTGGGAACGGATGCCGTTTGGCCTTTGCAACGCCCCAGCCACGTTCCAGCGGCTTATGCAGCGGTGCCTGGGAGGTCAGTTAACGGAAACCACGCTGGTCTACCTCGATGATGTCATCGTCTATTCGCCGGACTTTGAGTCTCACCTCCAACATCTGGAGCAAGCTTTCCGCGCCCTGGACAAATACGGGCTAAAACTGCAACCTGACAAGTGTCAGCTTTTCCGGAAAGAGGTGAAGTTTCTGGGCCATGTGGTGAGTGCAGCTGGGATCGCTGTGGACCCAGAGAAGGTGTCGGCTGTGCAAGGGTGGGAGGCGCCGAAGACTGTGCGACAGGTCAGATCCTTCCTGGGCTTTGTCGGATATTACCGGCGGTTCATTCAGGACTTCTCTAAAATCGCCAAGCCCATTAACCAGCTGCTCGGGGGCACGGGACGTTCGAGGGGCCGGGGATCTCCCGCGGTTCAGTGGGACCAGGCATGTGAGGCTGCATTCCGGAGGCTTAAACAGGAACTACTGCAGGCCCCGATTCTGGCCTATGCAGACTTCTCCCAGCCTTTCATCTTGTACACTGATGCCAGCCATCTCGGCCTGGGTGCCGTGCTAGCCCAAAAACAGCAGGGGAAGGAGAGGGTGATTGCATACGCCAGCCGAAGCTTACACCCGACAGAGAGGATCGATGCTAACTATAGTTCCTTCAAACTTGAGTTGTTGGCCATGAAGTGGGCAATGAGCGAAAAGTTCAAGGACTACCTGTGGGGGACCAAGGTTCTGGTAGTAACTGACAACAACCCTCTGGTACATCTTTAGACGGCAAGGCTGGGGGCTGTCGAACAGAGATGGGTGGCACAACTGGCGAATTTCGACTACCAGCTGAAGTATCGACCAGGGAAAGAGCATACGAACGCTGATGTGCTGTCGAGGTTTCCGGTGGCAGGTCCAGTAGTTCAGGGGCCCAACTCTAGCTCCGAGGAGGAGGAAGGAGCGATGGTGGGGATCGTGGAAGCGCCTGGATCATCGCAGGAAGAGGCCCCCAATGGTTGGGGCTGGGACCCACAGTGTTGGAGGTCGAGACAAGCGGAGGATGAAGGGTTGCGGACGGTACGAGAGTGGGTCCAGACTGGGAAATGGCCAGAGGCCAGAGAACGCCGGGCTCAGACTCAGGCAGTCCGAGGGTTGCTAGGACAATGGGGAAGGTTGGCCTTGAGGGAGGGGGTGCTCTGTCGCTCCATCCAGGACCCTAACCTGGGCGAGAAGATCTGGCAAACAGTAGTTCCGGAGGGGCAACATCGGTCCCTGCTACAGGCCTATCACACCCAGTTGGGCCATCAGGGCCTGGAGAAGACGATCTCGCTATTGCGACGCCAGTTCTATTGGCCTGGGATGGAGAGGATTACCAAGGCCTACCTTCAGGGATGCCCCCGGTGCACCCTGTTTAAGACCAGGAAGGAGACCCGAGCCCCATTGGTCCCGATTCAGGCAAAGGCTCCCATGCACATGGTCGCCATGGACTATCTGACGCTGGGAAGGCCGGTGGACCGGATCCAGAACATCTTGGTGGTGACAGACCTATTCACCAAATATGCCTGGGCCATTCCCACCTTGGACCAAACTGCTATCACCACCGCAAATGCCTTGTGGAAGGCTGTGATTCAGCCTTTTGGGTGCCCTGAAATATTCCACTCAGACCAGGGGCCGAACTTTGAGTCCAGGGTGGTCCATGAGTTGTGCCTGCTGTACGGGGGTAGGAAGACCCACACGACACCGTACCATCCCCAAGGGAATGGAGGATGCGAGAGGTTTAACCAAACATTGCTGAGCCTGTTGGGAACGCTAGAGATGGATCAGCAGGGCCATTGGGCGGATACGCTTCCGGCACTGATCCAAGCATATAACAACAGCGTGCATAGCACCACTGGGTATGCTCCAACATATCTAATGTTTGGAAGACACGTGCGGCTACCAGCCGACTTAGTAGCGGGGGCTGCTACCCAAGTGGAGGAAGGGAGCTTGTCAGACTGGGTGGCGAGGCACCACCAGCGACTCCACTGGGCGTATGGCCGGGTCTCGGACCGGATTAACCAGGCGGGGGCAAAGAGCAAGAGACTGTACGACCGAACGGCTCGGGAAGCCCCACTGCTCCCAGGAGAGAGAGTCTTGGTGAGGGATAATCGTCGCCAGGGGAAGGGTAAGCTGAGCGATCGGTGGGAGCCTCGGCCCTATGTGGTCTTACGACAACCACGCCCAGATCAACCCGTGTATGCTATCCGGCCCGAGGGGAGAGCGGGCCCAGAACGGGTGCTCCACCGGAATCTGATTCGCCCTTGCCCGAATTACCCAAATCCCATAGAGGAAGCCCCCCCGGTTGTGGCAGCACCAGGACCGTTACTGGTAGGATGGGGAGTGGTCCCCAGGGGCTTGGGCCCAGCACCGGGACCGGTGAGACCCGAGTCTCCGCCGAGGCGGTCCCAGAGGGAGAACCGAGGTCAACCCCCGGTGAGGTACGGAGACTGGGAGAGCGGAACCCGTTCTCGGGACTAGAACGGATTGGCGGGGGAGTATGTCACAAGGTGACGAACCAGCAGCGGAACTATATATTCCACGGAGGAATGTTTCCGCCCGGAGCGCTTTCGACGCAACACCCAGCCAGCCTGGTATGCGTCGCTGCCATGGCAACAGCAGCCGCTGATGACAGAGTGACAGCAGGTGCGGCGCATCAAGGGGCTGTTTGGTGATTGGGACACACAGCGTCTTGAAACAGATAAAAACCAAGCTTTGGGAGACCAATGTAGTTCAGTGCAGTGTTCTGTGTTCGGTGTTCGGGTGCTGTGTCCTGACTTTGTTCCGTCGAGGAGGGCTGAGAGTTTCTGTGGGACAAATTGACTGGTGAGATCGACCCGCGGAAGGGAGTCCGCTACGAAAGATTGGGTGGTGTGGAACAGAGAAGCAGAGGAGAAGTCGCCTTGGAGATATCAAGTCCCCTTCTTGGGTAGAGATAAGTGCAAACCTTCTACTGGCCGTCTGGTATGCGATTTATACACCAAGATACTGTATATGAAGAGAAGCGATCTAGGAACAGGAGTCTAGACACCGTAATGAGAAGACAGCTGTTGTGATGCATGATTGAGGTCGCTATATATTCTTCCGTCTTACTGTCCCTGCTGTTCAGAACAAGGAGGTGGGCTGTGGCCTTATATTTCACAGAGTGGTTGAGAGTGACGTGAGTTGATGCTGTGCCCCACCGTGTGTGTTTGAAGTGAAGTTACTGCATGCTTACTATACCGAATTCTGTCACGTGCCTATCGGCCTTGCCCTGTGTTGCAGTTTGGGGCTGCTGAAGAAGAGATTGAGTGACGGTGGAATTTAAAGCTTGCTGTGTTCTGATTCATCATTGATGCTGTCTTGGAGAACGGAGGAAAACCAGTTATCTGCTGTTCTGAGTGTCCCCCAGCTAAAGCCGCTTGTATACTGTCCCATCCTCACTGTCATGGAGAGCGGAGAAAACCCAGTTATCTGTTGTTCTGAGTGTTGTACATTCCAGGCCTGCTGTGTTCTGATTCATCATTGATGCTGTCCTGGAGAACGGAGGAAATCCAGTTATCTGCTGTTCTGAGTGTCCCCCAGCTAAAGCCGCTTGCATACTGTTCCATCCTCACTGTCGTGGAGAGCGGAGGAAATCCAGTTATCTGTTGTTCGGAGTGTTGTACATTCCAAGCTTGCTGTGTTCTGATTCATCATTGATGCTGTCCTGGAGAACGGAGGAAATCCAGTTATCTGTTGTTCTAAGTGTCGTACATTCCAAGCCGGCTGTGTACTGATTCATCATCGATGCTGTCTTGGAGAACGGAGGAAAACCAGTTATCTGCTGTTCTGAGTGTCCCCCAGCTAAAGCCGCTTGTAGACTGTCCCATCCTCACTGTCGTGGAGAGCGGAGAAAACCCAGGTATCTGTTGTTTTGAGTGTTGTACATTCCAAGCCTGCTGTGTTCTGATTCATCATTGATGCTGTCTTGGAGAACGGAGGAAAACCAGTTATCTGTTGTTCTGAGTGTCCCCCAGCTAAAGCCGCTTGCATACTGTTCGATCCTCACTGTCGTGGAGAGCGGAGAAAACCCAGGTATCTGTTGTTCTGAGTATTGTACATTCCAAGCCTGCTGTGTTCTGATTCATCATTGACGCTGTCCTGGAGAACGGAGGAAATCCAGTTATCTGCTGTTCTGAGTGTCCCCCATCTAAAGCCGCTTGCATTCTGTGTCATCAACACTGCCGTGGGCTTTCCGTATCCCCTGTATAGGGAAGAACCAACCGTACTCGAAGTACCCACCTGCTGTCTAGTCGACGCCCTTTCACAGCCGTAAGCTTTCTGCATCCCCTGTATAAGGAAGAACCAACCGTACTCGAAGTACCCACCTGCTGTCTAGTCGACGCCCCTTTCACAGCCGTAAGCTTCCTGCATCCCCTGTATAGGGAAGAACCAACCGTACTCGAAGTACCCACCTGCTGTCTAGTCGACGCCCCTTTCACAGCCGTAAGCTTTCTGCATCCCCTGTATAGGGAAGAACCAACCGTACTCGAAGTACCCACCTGCTGTCTAGTCGACGCCCCTTTCACAGCCGTAAGCTTTCTGCATCCCCTGTATAGGGAAGAACCAACCGTACTCGAAGTACCCACCTGCTGTCTAGTCGACGCCCCTTCCACAGCCGTAAGCTTCCTGCATCCCCTGTATAGGGAAGAACCAACCGTACTCGAAGTACCCACTTGCTGTCTAGTCGACGCCCCTTCACAGCCGTAAGCTTTCTGCATCCCCTGTATAGGGAAGAACCAACCGTACTCGAAGTACCCACCTGCTGTCTAGTCGACGCCCCTTTCACAGCCGTAAGCTTCCTGCATCCCCTGTATAGGGAAGAACCAACCGTACTCGAAGTACCCACCTGCTGTCTAGTCGACGCCCCTTTCACAGCCGTAAGCTTTCTGCATCCCCTGTATAGGGAAGAACCAACCGTACTCGAAGTACCCACCTGCTGTCTAGTCGACGCCCCTCTTCACCGCTGTAAACTTCTGTACTTGGGAGATCGAGAAGAGTACAGTCCGCTCAGAGCCCGAGAAGGATAAGCCGTGCTTAGAGTACTTACCTGCTGGTCAAATCCGCGTCCCCTCCATAGCCGAGAGCCTCGGCACCCGAAGAGTCTGAGGGGTTGAGTGGACCGAGTCCCCGCCTGTTGTCCAGCCGACGTCCCGGCGGCCACTGGATGCTGGGGAGGAAGGAGGAGTTTTAATTAGGATATACAAATTCTTTTAATCAATAAAGCCTGTTACATTTTACTTTCCTTGTCCGCCTGGTTTCTGGTTTGCTCCTCAGTGGTACATTCTAAAGGGAGGGGGTAGACCCAGTCGACTCTCCCGACCTGTGACATTTGTTTTATGAATTCACTCAACCAGCCAAGTTGAGTCAATACTTTTGGGTAGCCGAAACTTAGCTGCCCCGCGCCACTTCTGCACGCCACCTTCCACTTTTTGTGTGCCCTGGTAAATTTGTCACGGGCACTTTTCCAGTCCGTTTTCACCTGATTAACTGTCTTTCCCATCGCGATTGCAACCTCTCTCCAGGCATTTTCCAACGCAATTTTATTTGAGTGTAATTGTGATGAACTGTCGTATAAATGCGGATGAACACGTATAAGCTCGCATAATTTTTCCTCCTCGCCCGCCATTGTATTAAAATCTTCTTCTGTATACATAATATATTTGAATTAATGTACAATTCTTGCAATGTCGCCCCCACCGATAACGCATAGTATTGCGTGCATCAGTGCGTCGCGTATCAAAAACTAGGATGACACATTTGGCTACGCATCGACGCATAATGGCGGCCAAAGCGTAGCGATGTGTAGCCTTGCGCACGCGTATGCGTACCGATGCGTTGACTATGTAAGGGCCCTAAAGCCTTGTTTATACTCGACGCGTCCGCACTCCGCACGATCGCGAAGGTGCGCACGGCGAAAATGACGCGTTCGGTGCGCAAGACCCCATTTGGCTTGGCTGTGTGCACGGCTTTTTTTTTGTAACAGCGCGCGCGGCGCCGCGTCCGAGGATGACCGACTTCAAGCCGAATCTGCCCGAGCATGCACGTCTCACCGCACCGGCACGCAGTTTGCGCGCCTAAATTGCAAAGTTCATTCCAAAGTTTTTTCGTTAAGGTTTTGTTTACTGTGTGTGATTTATAAAAAAAAAAAAGCACGTTCATTGCAACGTTTGTTTGTTTTGTTAGTTAAGGATTTGTTTACTGTGTGATACATTTAATGGAAAGCACATTCACTTCTAGTTGTCTTGCTGTTCATGTTAAATAAACTTAGAGCCAGTAGCTAATCAGTGTCTGCTTGTTTATTCAAACTAAGTTGTCCTGCTATAACAGACGAACAGTTATTCAACCCCCCCCCCAACGACGGTTATGTTACGAACCGTCACATTTGACTCACGTCATAACCGTCATCACCAATTCTGAAACCGGCACACCCCTACTGGGCGGTCAACTTCTCTTCAGTTACTCACAGTTTTTAATAAATGGTCACAAGCTTTGGATAGAGGACAAACAGTGGATTGTATTTATCTGGACTTTCAAAAAGCCTTTGATACTGTCCCTTTTAAAAGACTACTATCAAAGTTAAAATCCTATTGTTTAGACAACAGAGTTATTTTTTGGATACAGGATTTTTTGCGCAATAGAAAACAACAGGTGGTAGTGAATGGTGCTGCCTCAGATTGGAAACTGGTGACATCTGGGGTCCCACAGGGGTCAGTCTTGGGCCCTGTTTTATTTGTAATATATATAAACGATCTGCCAGATGTGATACAATCTGATGTTTACCTTTTTGCGGATGATACTAAAATTTTCAGAATAATAACAAGTGACACAGACCGAGCCCATCTTCAAGAAGATCTATGTAGCATGAGCAAATGGTGTGATCAGTGGCTATTAAAGATGAATCCCGAAAAATGTAAACATTTACATATTGGGAGAAAAAATGACACTGTAGCCAACTATGTAGTTGGGGATTTAGTGGTTAATCCTGTACATGAGGAGAGGGACGTAGGTGTTGTGGTGGATGGATCACTTGAATTCCACACACATATTTCTGAAAAAGTTAAAAAAGCAACATCTATGATGGCAATAATAATAAGAACTTTTCAAAATTTAGGTAAGGATATATTTTTTACCATTGTATAAATCCCTGGTAAGATCACATCTTGAATATGCAAGCTCAGTATGGTGCCCATATAAATTAAAATATGTAGAAAAAAATGAAAGGGTTCAGAGAAGAGCCACTAAATTAATTCCAGGAATGAAAAATATGTCGTATGAAGATAGATTGAGGGAATTAAGTTTACCAACTCTCAAATTTAGGAGGTATAGAGGAGATATGATTCAGGTATATAAGCTTGTACAGGGATTATACGATGTAACATTGTTCCAAAACTGAAAGATAGGTTCAACTATGTACGAGACACGAGGGAATTCTTTAAAACTCTACCCTAGAACATGTCTGCCTGAAAAGAGAAAGAACTTTTTTACACTCCGTGTGGTAAAATCATGGAATGAACTTCCTGAAGAAGTGGTGTGTTCCCCTTCTATTAATTCCTTTAAGAACAGGTTGGATGCATTTTGCCTGTCAAAAGGTGTTATGTATAATTATAAAGCTTGTCAGTAACTAATGTAATTAATTTTATGTCATTTATTTATGATTGTTAAAAAAAAAACTTCAATTATGAAATTAATGTGTTTTTATAAAATGTTAAAATGTGAATTTATATGTAAATATATATTTGTTGTGTTTTTTAGAGTCTGGAATAGAGGATAGTATATCCTGTACCAGAAATCTTTTCAATAAATTTAAATAAATTTAAACAAAGTTATACATGCTGTACAGCAAGAAATGTGAAATAATGTCAGGGCTCACAATTTCGCTAGCCCGACGTCCCGGGGCTATTGTGTTTTCCAGTCGGGCTACCAAAATGCATAACTGGCCTGCCCGACGGGCTCTCTGAAATAGTGTAATCAAATTCCCCTAAACTTCTGCCTCGCCCCCCTAAAAAATTGTGATTAAGTGTAAGCTATACAAATTCGTGTTCGCTTCAGTCTTGTTATAATCAGATTCAGCGCGTTATTCATCTTCTAAAATGTCATGGGACAGTATATGTCATGGGACAGTATATGGATGGCTGCCATTGCAACTTACCTCTAATTTAAATCTGTGACAGCTTCCAGTGCTGGTACGCTTTGCTTTTCAAATATTGAAAATATTTCATATGGGATGGGAGCGACAATTTATTCCCGTGTCCCTAATGTGAACAACCAATGTTCGCACACACACATTTCATAAAAATGGATAATTTCTTGAATTTTCTAAAAAATGACATTTACTTGTATCTTTAAAGCCCATTTTTTTTGGCAGGAAAAAGCTCAGTATAATATAATAAGCAAAAAAAGACTTCACATTTAAAAAATAAATATAGGCTAGCCTAAAACAAAAAAACATTTAAAAAACTGTAAAATCTTAGGTTATATAAAAATAAAACATTAATAAATTATTTTATGATAAACATATTACTGCCTTAAGTGAACTCATTTATATAACTCAGTTATAAACGCAAATAATTTTTTATTAGCTTACATTTAGGCTAGAAGACGCTTTTATACAAAAAAGGAACACAGCAGTTCGTCAAATGTCAGTAATAATACTGGTTAGACAATAATAATACAGGGCTAAGATTATTACAAATAAACAAAAGATTTTGACGCAAGTGTGTGTGCAGAGTGTGGAGCACGCACTGGATGGCAGGGAGGCGCGGGCGCGAACACTTGCGTTTTCCTATCAACAGTGGAAACAACTTAAAATACTCGATCATTTCTGGTCATACAGAACATAAAAAAAATACATCATTCGCAACTACTTTTAATTGTGTAAACTCACTATAACAAGAAAACGTTGTGCTTTTGTAAAATAAAATAAAACAATCAGGCGCGCTTTATGGTCTCCGTGAACTGGATCGCGTCTCAAAAATGAACTGAAACAAAATATAGCCCATGTAACGTTAGGCTAAAGCTTGAAATGTACACTTTTAAACGAACAAATTAGAATCGAAAGCAAATATAGTCTGATTATGTAACTTAACGTTAATCCATTCGAATTTCTCAGAATTCGAGCTTCACAGCGGAGATGGAGATATGTTTCCAGCTGATTTAAAAAATACTAGTTTAATAATAAACAATTAAAATGCAACGTTACTTTTTCAGACACATTTATTATTATTAGCCTTTAAATCATATAGCCTAATTAAATCACCAGCTCTCAGATTTCATCAAAAATATCTTAATTCGTGTTCCGAAGATGAACGAAGGTCTTACGGGGTTGGAACAACATGAGGGTGAGTAAATACTGACAGAATTTGCATTTTTGGGTGAACTATCCCTTTAAAGGTGGGGTATGTGATTTTCTTTTCGTACCACACCCCCCTCCCCCCAGCGCGCTTGACCCCCTTCGTGCGCATACTCAAAGCTCGTGACCCAGTCACAGTAAGTGCAAGTCGCCCGGTACAGAGAGAGAGAGAGAGTAATAGGCTTTATGCCGAGCGTCACGTGACCAAGCCGGAAAACAGGTCACATCGCTTCCGATTCAGGTCTTTTGTATGTGCTTCATGAAATTTTTTGCGGTTTTACTCAAGATAACTTAAAAGGAGCACGCAAAAATGAGCACAACCAATGTCCCTCGCATGTGCAGATTGATATTTAAAAGTTTTTTAATTTTTCTTCTTCACACTAACGTTTAGATATTTAAACAGCATAAAACACCAATAACAAAGTGAACTTAGTAGGTTAGCTGATTACCTTAAAAATCAATAGATATCGTAGTTAGTTCTTACGGCCGTTAACACTTTCTCTGACAAGCGGATGCAATGAGACCTGTTTTCCGGCGTCACGTGACGCTCGGCATAAAGCCTATTGCAATCTCGCGCATCTGAGTTTTCGCTCGTGCATGATTGTGCGTCCAAGTTCTTCGAATGGGTGGAGTCAGGGCCAGAGTTGGAGAAAAGAAGGTAGGACCATTTGAGTTGTGTATTTTCAAAATCTGCCGGTTGTTTTGCAAATCCCATACCCTACCTTGAAACATTGAGTCAAAATTCATTTTATAAAACTTTTAGGTAATTAACTGGGAAAGTTTCATGGTGATATCTGCTAGTTTACCCTATTCTATAATTTTACCCTATTTATCTGTAGTGTCTCGCTTTAAGTTTAAATATTTTAAGTCTCAAAGTGAGTGCTGCACCTTCTCCAATTACTAATTGACCAGGCAAAGTAAGCTATTTGGAAAGCATATAAAATTGAAAATGAAGAAAGAGGAGTTAATATAGTAGAATTGTTTAAAGGCTTAATGGAATCAAGAGTTAAAAAGGAGTATGAATTTGATAAAATCAATAATGATATGTTAATTTTAAAAAGGAGGTGGTGCATAAATGCAACATTTATTTCTGTGAATGATAACAAATTAGTGTTTCATTGGTATTGTTGAAATTTTGATGGCATAATATTGATTAGAAATTGTATGTTGCATTTATTATTAATTGTTATCAATTACTATAAAGTAAAATAAAGTGTTTAAAGGTATTTCTCACAATGCGCAAATGGCTTCATAGTATCTACATTTATTTTGCTCTGCAAGCGAGCTTCACAGTGCAATACAAGACTTTAGCTAACATTGTTATATATCATGGCAATGTATAAATTCATGTGTTTTCATGTGTCAAATTTTAAACGGTAAAGAAACTCTGAGAGATAAAAGTGTCTGCTAAATGATTAAATGTCAATGTAAATATTAAGCTTCTCAGCTAAGAATTGACCAGGTTGTATAAGTTGTGCAGAAGAGCAGCATATTCATTACCTGAGAACATTTCTATAATGTGTTGTTTGTGTGCAGGAGAGTAACCGACAGACTTTCTTGAGGTAGAGAGTTGTTCAGCTTCATTCTCTGAGGACCATGTGTAATGAGGCAACCACTGGAGCCAGAAATCAAAACTTTGCCTTTTTATGTGTGGGTGTGTGTGTGTGTGTGTGTTGTCGTAGTAAAGAGAGAGAATGGGAGAAGGAAGTTTGTATGAGGTGGACCTGGTCACCACAGACCCAAATCTTCTCAGCTGTTGCTACTGTCATATGCTGCACTGTCTCTCCATGTGGCACATTATGTTTGGCACATTGTATGGGTCACTATATCATAACAAGGTAATACAACGTGTAATCAAGTGATGACTGATTAACAGTAATGTAAATGCTAAATGTAATACCTGTTGCAAAGTAAATGCTCTTAACCTTGCAGTTTTTCACATATCATGTAATACTCAATTTCTCCATTTCTTTGCACAAAACTCTCCAGAAAGTGCTATTTAATGGTTTATTTTTCAAAAACAAATTCCCGAGGGGGCATGCCCCCGGACCCCCCTAGGGAGAGCACCCCCACATAATAAATCCCAATTTAACCCCTGAGAGTTGTTCTGAGGTAGAGAGTTGTTCATCTTCATTCTCTGAGGCTTCTGGAGATCACAACAGTGTAAAGTTAAATCACGTCAAAACTACATGTTGATAAACATTTGCTAAATTGATCATAATATCTGGAAAAAGTTGTCAGAGAATACTGCGCGTTCTCGTATTCATTAGAAAGGGCAGTTATATCGATACTCCAAAAGTTTGTAACCAAACAGTGTTGGCTCAACACTGGCTTCCATAGTATTTATTTTCCTACTATAGAAGTCAATGGTGCCCCAAAACTGTTTGGCTACAAACATTCTCAAAATATCTTCCTTAGTGTTCAGCTGAACAAAGAAATTCAACTCGAGGGTGAGTAAATAATGACAGAATTTTCATTTTTATGTGAACTATCCCTTTGAAGTTATGATAGAATAGAAAACATTTTACTCCAGGACACTATGGTTGTGGATTGCTCATTGCAGGGTTTAAATCAGCAACCTTTCCATTATCACCTTTAGGCTAACCACTAGATCTCTTTATTACTGACTTTTTTCTGTGGTTTGGCATTCATGCTCTTGCCGGCATCTGGAAGCAGGACTTGTGCCAGTTTCAGTCTCTGTAACAATTTAAAAAAAAAAGTAATATAAACAAAATACATATAATGCATTAAATACAATCATTGAAGTGTGAAAATCCAAATCCATTTTACTCACCCTCAGTACTAAAGGTAATCTCCTCCAAAGATTTTCCGCTATAACAATCTGCACCTTTTTCTAAAGACAAAAGCAACTTGCTTACTTTTGCAACTTGAATTGTATTTTCAGACAGTCTGTAGTACTCGCGGTGCACTCTTATGTCATGCCCCAGGAATTTAACTAATTGGTCAAGTTCATTGTTTTTTAAATTCATGATCTGACTCAGAGTTGCTACTTGTTTCCTTAATTTGGTTGATGTAAGACTCCTGGGATCTTTCACGCCACAAATTTTAGAAAATTTCCTCAAACAGTCTGATCCACGGATGTGCGTTAAAGCCCCCACCCGGGCAAAAACATACGGATTTTCTTCGTCGATGCCCACTTTGCTCCTACTTTCATTCAGCATTTCCATGGAATCAACCATGTCCTTTGTAAGAAGGACAGGCACTTTCTTGCCTCTCTTCCCTCGGATCTCTAATCGAGTCAACTCATTACACAACTGTTGTTCTAATTTAGTCAGTGATTTTACCACATCTTCATTAGGAGGCTTGGTGTTTCGACTCACATATGTTGTAAGGAGCAATTTGGATGCCTGACCTACACGTCTCCGATTAAAAAGAATGATTTGACTGAGCAAAGTCTCAGCCAAGACCTTCCAGTCAGCGACATTCACATTCTCTTTGAGTTTTTGTTTTGAGACCTGCTCCACACTTTTGAGGTGTTTTTGTAAAGCCATGGCATCTTCCGTAAGGGGAATAGTGTCCCCCTTGTTCCACTTGCTTTGCTGCAAAGTGTTGAGGGCCTGACTCAATGTTAGTACGCCAATGACTTATCAATTAGTTTGATGAAGTTTTTCAAAAAATTTTCAGTGTCTCTGTCCCCGGGCATTAAACATTGTCCTAAACTGAGCTGGCAGGCTTTCTTCAACGAGTATCCAATTTTCAGAGCAAGAGAGGGGTTTTTAAACATATTTAAATCTGGTTGAAATTGACTTCCTTACAAGATGTGACTGCTAACAGAAAGTTCTCTGGCTTACAGAGCTCTGTAAGGTTCCTCACTTTTTTTTAGATTTTTTCTTTACTTCGATCATAAACCTGGCCAGCTCCCTCATTTTTTGTATTATGTAGTGATGTTGCGATTTGTCATGTCCACACTTTGTATAAAGCAATTCACCATAAAGTAAAATCAAACTGTCCTTCATTATGGTTTGTGTTATTTCATCTTGGTGCATGGTTTGTAAAAGAGCTCTAATATGTGCAGAGCACTTTGCTGCCATTGGTATCAGACAGGCTGCAGCTGATCTCACGCTCTCTCTCCTTTCCGTTTCTTCACATCTACCTGTCCCCTACATGTCTTAGAGTGTTTCCATAAGTCTTTTTTCATTAAGAAGGCCAGACAATCAGGGCAGGGAAGGAAATCCGAAATTACTGCATCTGCAGTCGGTTGTCGCCACGTAACAATCTCGCCACGTCCAGTCTCCATGACTCCTATATTATGGTAATAATTACCCTGATTCCGAAGCTGTTCAAGAAGAATTTCTCTTTTTTTTAATCCTTTGGGAAAACTCAAGGCTTTAGCAACTTCTATTTCATTTGAATGACTCCTCTCAAGATGTCTAGAAATCTTGCCTTGTGCCTTCTCACAGTAGACACAGTACTGTTTTTTGTTCCAAATACGTTTGCCTTTCCGGATTTCGCTGACTTGTTTTGATTGTCATTTTTCTTGGACTTTTTTGCTTTGCCTTCTCAATCTCTTTAGCTGAATGAAACATTGTATCTTTTCTAGTCTTTCGAACGGCCTTTTCAATCTTTGACTCTTCTGAATCAAAGTCATCATCATCATCATCATCATCAGTAGACTCCTCCACTGAAGGAATAAAGACACTGCCCTCATCAGTTGAGTCCTCGTCAGCCTGGTTGGATTGCTACTGTTTACAAAAACAATTTTAACATTCACAAACCTTTTATTTAGGAAAGATCTCAATGGTTAAAATTAGATATTGGTTAAACTTTTTAAAATAAATCACTCCATAGTCTATAGGTTGCCCCAAAGCCAAAACACTTTAATTCCACAGAAGAATGAAATATGAAATAGATGCAGATGAGGGTGTGTAAATGAGAAAATGTTCATGTTTGAATAAACTATTTCTTTAATGTTAACTTTTCAAATGAAAGCGATCATGCGTTGAGAAGTCCTTGATCTTTTGACACCGAAATTGTCATTGCCTATGAAAACAATGTAATTTCCAAAACTCAAAACTTCCTCCTTATGGTGTTGTCATTTTTACTATTGCTCAGCAAAATTTGCAGGCAAATATGTGGCAAAATATCATGAATGAAATATGGCAATAACGACAATAACAACAATATCCAAAGCTATTCTGCCAGCTAGCAAAAACAAACCAACCCTAAATAACTGCTTTCTATGCAGCCTCAATTTAAGGATAGTTTTATACAATTTAAGTGCAATGTTGTACAAAACTGAGTAGATGCCACTATTATCAATAACACTAGTTATTAGGAAAAATTCTTTGCAACCATAAAGCAAGTCATCATTGTGCTGAATTACAATGAAATGACTGTTTCTCCTGCAGAATATTGCAGAGCAACAGTAAATGTTACCGTACTTGTAGTCTAAAAACATGTTTTATGAAAACTCAGGAAATCTGGTAATAATCATTTTCAAAATAAAACATTTATCATTCATTGCTTACACTCATTTTTATATTATGTTAAAATGTTAATAGTGTATTTTTTAAATAAATTTTATTAGGCTTTTGAAAAGACAACGCCTCCCCCCGGACAACCTCTCCTGGTCATCCAGTTAGATAGGAAGGACGCAGAAATGCACTGGCTGGCGCATGTTTCTGATGAGGCTAGAGAGAGTTATAAGGGCACAATTCGTCAGTGTGACAGCTTTATTGCCCAATAAAATGGTTCCCACGCTCAAGCCACGCCCCTTTCTACCCCACCCACCCACCCACTTCCGGTTTGAACACCTGGACCGTGGGAGGTCTGACAGCAATGATGACAGCAAAGTCTGCACACCAGCCCACACACTGACTCCTCCCACGACACACCCACACGTGACGTGTGTGGGAAAACACCGCACAGGGGGGTCCCAAGCGTCATACACAAACCACACCCCACTGAGTGATGTCACCTGAGATTTAAAAAACGAGCGCGAGCTCAGAGCGTAATACTTGTGATTTTTTTATTCAAGTAGAAAGCTATGGCCACTGCAGCCCCCAAGACTCCTGAAAGAAGCATTGATGAGGTTATGGAGGATCTGACTTTGGCACCGCGGAAAAAACACGGTCCCTCATTAACGAGGTTTCTCCATGAACCAGTGGAGCGTGTGGAATATGTATTCCACCTGTCAGGTGGGCGTGCGTGCATGTACAATTTTGATAAAAACAATCGAGAAGTCAGAGTGAGCAACGTGGACGGTTTTATTGTGTTTGTAAGGTGTCCTTGAGTGTCATGTAAGGCGCCTATAAATAAAATGTATTATTATTATTATTATTATGAGAAATTTACAACGAATATGACGGAACACCCCGATTTGATGTTCACGGAGCGAGATTGGATTTTATTTTATACAAAAGTCTGGAGAGACTTGAAAGACGGAGGAGACGAGCCTCTTTTCATTGCTGAGTGGAGTGGGTTAACAATGGGGACACGATACAGACTACTCGCTGATCATGTCAGGGTCCTGCCATGACAGTCTTGTCTGTTTTGTCACTGTTTAATGTTTCCTTGTTTGTCTTGTGCTTGAGCACATGGCTTTGTCTTTGTTTGTGTTGGCCATGTGCTCCTCTTATCCCGCCTCCTTGTTTCCCGTTACCACGCCCCCTTGTTTAGTCCACATTTCACTAATTGTGCTCACCTGATCCTCATGTGCTCTGGTCCCTTTATATTGTGCCTTTTTCCCTCTTGTCTTTGCTGGTTTGTTTTGTGTGCTTTGTGGTTTATTCCTGTTTGCCTTGTGTGTATGGTTAAACCTAGATCTTGTTGTGATATTATTGATCTTTCTAGCTCTAGTGTATCATTTTCCCTTTTTCCCTTCCAGTCTTGTTCTAGTTAGTTTTAGTCTTTTGTTTTTCCTCTTTTGATTTTATTTCTACTCTAGATTATCATTCTACTTTAAATTATCATTGTAGTTCTCTGTCAGTTTATTCTTTTGTTTTATTTTTGGATTGCAAGTTTCAGTAACTTTATTCCTAGTTTTCTTTTGTTTTGCTTCACTAGTCATAGTTCTGTTTCAGTCTTTATTTTCATATTTCCTATTAATTATTATATTGTCTTGCCCTGTTATCTTGTGTCTTGTCTTGTTCATTGTGAGTCTTGTGTTTGTCCCTTCCCTGCATCCTGAGAATTCCTGACCACTGACATTCACTGCATTGCAGCTAGACTGGTGCTACAGCGAAGAGATCAAGGCTCTGGTTCATTGTGTTCCTGCCTGGTCTTCCTCACCATCATTCCATCTGGTGCTGCCTCTACTTCTGCACTCTACAAGCCCGTTTTCACCTAGGACTGATTTCAGTGGTCACCCTCCTTGCCTGTCATCGTGTCGTCAGCCCTACTCTTCGAACTGTTTCACACCTCACTCTCCTTGTTGTGCCCTGTCTACAGTCTTGTTAATAAAACTCCCCTTCACAGCTATTCTGCGCCTGGGTCCTCTTTCAGATTCTGACAGTACCTGACAGATCATGTCCACAAATATGCAGAGGATTACATATATATACGTACTCTGCAGTGATTTCGGAAAGGATGCATCCGTGTGTTCATGGCCCATTAGGCCATCCTTAAAAATATTCTTGTTTGCCGTAACCCGACCGACCCTGTCAATTTAGGACCGACCCAATTTTTTTATTTTTTTTCCCTTTTAGTCCGACCGACTTGCCGGTTGTAAACTTGCATTAAGACCGACCGATTTTTTTTTTTTTTTTTACTCCTCAAACAACTAATACAAATGCAATCAAATATCAATTATATTATAGTAAGTATTGTGAATATAAATTGCATAGGCTACGTTCTTTCGTTTAAATAAAAACCCGTGGCGTCATCTATGATGATTGTTTACACCATTGGTTTACGCATGTCACACTATGGTCTGTGCGTTCGCTTCGTTTCATTCACGGTCAATGGTTCGCGCTCGGTGATGATGGCTGCGGCGCGGCTGCTTGTGAAATACGTCTGTATGAGCCTGCTCATCACGATATGGCCGCCGCGAACGCGCGTCACACAGCAACGGCAGGCTCTGACAAACACACATAAGTATGGGAAGCCAAACACACCGAAAGTGGGACGAAACGGCACGGTGTTACAGAGTTCGCGCAGCGCGGACATGTAATCTGTGCGGCTCAATGGACCGAGACGCGACAGACTCGACAGCGCAGGGAGGAAGTGTTTGCTTGCGCGACCTAATCTCACCAGCGCCGCGCTGACCAATAAAACAGCACATCCCATACCGAAATGTACTAAATTACACTAAAGAAAATCGACCATTCCGTAATGTCAGGACTACTTAATATAGTTTCTACAATGCGCCTAGCCATTTGACCTCACTGATTTCCGTTAATAATAGCAGATGTTTATGGGTCCAATTTAAACGAATAGTGCCAAATGCGCTGTTTTATTGGTCGGCGCGGCGCTGGTGAGATTAGTCATTTTAATTTATTTGTTTCCCTCTGAAAATCCACTCTTTTTCCCCAAATGAATGCAGCTGGAATTAATGCAATAAACATGTTTTTTGACAAAGATTTCAAATTGTTTGTTGTCTATAACCTATTGTCTATTCCATTGAACTTTGAAAAAAAAAATATATAGAGCTACCTACCGACCCCCTTTTTTTTTTTTTTTGCTGTTACTGCAAACCAAAATATTTTTAAGGATGGCCTTACCGAGACGAGAGTGAGCATTTAGAATACTACGATTTAAAATGTATGTTTCAATGGAAGGAATTACCCGTGCTGGAAGAAATTTTTTCTAAAATACATAAGCTTTTTCAATGGTCCGACGCTTATGAGAGGTACAAAAATATCAAAGTCAAACTGTTTCACCCTGAATGGTGCACGCCCAGCAGGAGGGGTGTTCATATAGCTCCTCCCACACTCTACAAACATTAAATACCTCCCCATTCTGACAGTCTGGCTCACACTCACAACATGTCTCAGGAAGATGTCACCTCATCATACTCACCTCTTGGAACTATTGATGGATACCCACCAATAGGATTATCACCGGTTTTGGGGCTATCAGATGCATCGAATGGATGTACACAGAGAAACATCGACTGGCTGAATAAATTTTGTACAGATTTTGGATACCACAACCTTGCATTCCTCACAAGTCATGGTTCTGGTGCATCCTCTGCGGCTCCACCCCCAGCAGTCTGCGAGAGCCCTGGCGTCACGTCCGGTGACGAACCGGATGCGTGTATAGGAGATGTCGGTCATAGGATTATTAAGGCGGTTGTAGCCGTCATATTGGAATTTTTAATAGACAAGCGGATGAAGCAAGCATGCGACGGATGCACTGTGGATCATCCGTCCCAGACAAGACATTCCTGTTTATTTGAGCCGTGTCCCTATTACTTCTATGGATGTTTTGACGAGATCAGACAGGAGGTCCTCAGGCATGGGTTAAAAAATATCCTGGCGCATGCTCTGACTCTGTATGGAACTACTCCGCACCTGCAAAGAATCCAGGGGTCTATCGAGACGATTTTGTTCGAACTCCGGGATGAGATGTACATCGTGGAACACCTAGGATCTATCAGACAGAAACTTGTGGATGAAAGTTGCGAGGAGATTATCTACTCTGCTGTCGATAAGTGGAAACTCATCGCAGTCGAAAAACCTGAGTCTACCGCTGTGTGAAAATGTGGAATCTCTGCACATCCTGGATCACCAAGTATTTCTTTAAATTGCATGTTAAACACGGGGTATCAAGTCTGCTCTACAAGATTATCGATGATAATCATGCAATAAATGCCAACGCGACTATGGATGATACAGGTCTAGCGAAATTAATGAGTCATATGAACACTGCACGCAAGTCATCGAGCGACTGGAATAACATGGTGAACATATCCGTCAGCCATAACTGCAATCCGTACACGACTGTCAAAAACATTCTCGAACTAATGCCTGAATGTCAGAACTCTCTTAGAATAGGAAACTATTGTATGTTTTTGTGCGTATGTAACTGATGTCTGCAGATTGTTAAGAAAGAGGGGGGCGGATGCCCCCCAAATTATTGACCTGCTACTTGAACACATTCTGGAGAGAAATTTTGAAATGTGTGTGAAATTTATTTAGCTGTTTGGATGATCGACATATAATTCATTATGTATGCTTGTAACCGCTGTGTTTTGTTTTTTTATTCCCCCCCCCCCCCCAAAAAAAATTTTAAATAAATGAATGTATGGTTTGTAAAATTAATTAGTAAATCCTGGGGAAAAAAATTTATGTTTTTTGTAAAAATTTATTGATATTCCTGAAATAAAAAAATGTACACGAAAACATATGCAAAAAATCCTTCATTGTTTGATGATATATACATGCGTGTGATTGCAAAAAAAATAAAAATCTTGACAACTTCGCCACCTGACTCATTATTCTCTGAAAACTCACAGTGACGACATGGCTAATCAGGATCTTATGAAAAAGATTTACTATGACCCTGCAAATTCCGGTGCTTTGGGGGGTAAAAACAGATTAAAACAGGCTGTTTTACAGGAATACGGTGTAAAATTATCTGATAAAGAGGTGACCGAATGGCTTTCAAGTCAGGACACATACACGCTCCATCGAACGGCACCAATAAAATATAAGCGGAACCGCGTAGTGGTGTATGGGAAAGACCAGCAATTTCAGATGGATTTAGTTGATATGATCTCTTTCTCTAAACACAATCAGGGTATTAAATATATAATTACGGTTATAGATGTTTTTAGTAAGTACGCATGGACCAGACCTTTGAAAAATAAGACTGGACCGGAAGTGGTTAAAGCTTTTACGTCTATTTTGAGAGAGGGCCGGAGACCAGTCAAGTTACAGACAGATAAGGGTACAGAATTTTTTAATAAACATTTTCAGCAGCTGATAAAAAAATATAACATACATCATTTTGCAACAGCCAGCGATTTAAAAGCGAGTGTGGTCGAAAGATTTAATAGAACTTTAAAAGGACGAATGTGGCGTTATTTGACAGCTGTAAATTCCAAACGCTACTGTGACATATTGCAAGACCTGACAGAAGGGTATAATTCAAGCTACCACAAATCAATTAAAATGAGACCAGTGGATGTGAATAAAGAAAATGAAAATGTGGTGTTTAATAATTTATATGGGAAAAAACGTAAAGAGACTAGTTTAAATTCTCGATTGGAGACGTTGTACGAGTATCTAAAACCCGTAATATTTTCGCAAAGGGGTACGAACAGAATTATACTGAAGAATACTTCACCATAACGGCATGTATACCCCGAAATCCGGTCGTGTATCGGATACAGGACTATGATGGGAACTTGATTCAAGGTTGTTTTTATGAACAAGAATTACAGAGGATTATAGTTAGTAATAATTCGGCTTTCAAAGTTGAAAAAATACTGGACAAGCAACGTCGTGGAAAAGTCATGTACGTTCTCGTCAAGTGGCTTGGGACCCGTATGAGAAAGGGGCGTGGTCATGGCATAAAGAAAAGTAGGAGCGTCACCAAAAAACGCTCAGTCGCAAAAATCAAAAGAAGAACTCGTGTGAAGCGTGTGAAAAGAACCACAAAATTAAAAAGACGAGTCAATACTATATTCAAAAAAAAAAAAAAAAAACATGTCTCTGTTACATTGCATGTCTGACGAATGCGTTAAATCCGAGCTGGATCTGTTTACCGTCCCTTTGACACAAACAGCTATTGAGAAGAACACTTACATCGAATACCCACCGATTTCTGCTATTTTTGATTTATCTCCGATTGAATTCTTCATAGCGGGGACGGGTGAAGATTACACAGATTTGAATAACACATTATTATTTACCCGTGTCAAAATAACTATGCCGGTATTTTAAGCTCCAGTGACGGTTCTCAACTACCCGGCAGCGACAATCTTCTCACAGGTTGATGTGTCTTTGGCAGAGCCGGACAGTAACGGAGTACATTTACTTGAGTACAGTACTTAAGTACAATTTTGAGGGATCTGTACTTTACACGAGTATCATTTTTGGGGAGTACTCATGACTTTACTCAAGCATAGGTTAAATTGGGGCGGAGCGCATCGGAGCGCAGCTCCGCCTCCTTGGGTCCACAACACACCCTGCCGGAGCTCAGCTCCGTCTCCTTCAGCACCAAATATATAATTTTCGTTGAGTGTATAATGAAAGTTATGAAATAATTGGCTAATATTAACTCGAATTTGGGGCTGCAATGATTCGCCCATCGCAACGATGACCTTCTCGTCTGAGCTGCTTCAGCACTCACCCGCTCGTCAATGTCAAAATATTTGAGTCCAATCAAAGCAAGTGAGATTTATGTTCACAGAAGCGCAGGCCAAACGCGAATTCCAACGCGACGCTTCACGCTTCAGTTAACGGGCATACCGTGCGAGATAAGATGCAAGTAATCTAAACAGCTGTTTGTCGATAAAAGTTTTAAATGATCGACAGAAATACTCATTTTGATCAAAGACAGTGGATACTATAAGCTCAATTTAACAACACAAGCACCCTATTAAATATATTGCCATTATTATTGTAATATATTTGTATAACGTTACCTCGAATGTGTTCGACTTTTCACTGTTTGTATCACTCCGCTTGTTCGTGTTTGCGCAACTTGCATCTTAAGCCAGAAGGGGGCGACAAGTGACTGTCTTTATGAGTGAACAATTGAACCATTGATTAAATGAACAGATTAGCTAGTCCAAAAATATTGATTAATTTAGGAAAGAAAAGTAGCTGAAACTGATCTTTGATGCTCATACTAATTGCTCATATGCCTCTGGGCACAGAATGATTGAATTGGCGTTTGTTTGAAATGTAACATCTACAAAATATGTTCCCGTTTAGAATGTGTGATTGATTGTGTATTGTCAACAATATTCATAAACATTCTGCATTTCCATTTTATAGTGTGGATCACTCATTGCGACATTTGAACTGATTCTCATGTTAAAGAATCTGTTATCTGATAAAATAGGCCTACTTCATGCTGACCACTGACATGCTTTTAGTAGCCTACTGTTGTCCTTTTTTTTTTTTTTTTTGGCCTTCAAAACACCTTAAAATGGACACGTTGAGATCAGGAAAACCACAATTTTCTTGGGGGGGGGGGGGGGGGGGCATGCCCCCAAACCCACCTAGCAAGATAATTTTTGGGAACTTTTATTTATAAAACCGCCCATACGGCCCTTCGTGTCGGTGTGATTAAATCAAACAACAAATTGCCAAAGAAATTGGCCCTGATTCTTTTAAATAAACATTTTTTTCTTGTTTTTAAAAGATATTTGCCAAACAATATTTTCAAACATGTTCAAATTCATACATTTCCTGAGGGTGAAATCCGTTGCTGTCTGTTAACATTAAAGGTAAAAAATAAAAAATAAAAAAAGTGAATTGTAAAGTATTTCTGTTTGTTTAAATACGTACTCAACCCTACCTTACACATTAATACTGGAAAAGGAGCCTCTTTGGTGTAAAAACACATTAAGTCATTTTACGGCGCGATTTTGATTAATGACCATTCACCGTAAATAAGGGCTCCCCCTCCCTATAAAAGCCAATTTAACCACTGTACTCAAGTACATTTGAGAGGCAAATATTGTACTCTTTACTCCAATACATTTCTATCCATAACCGTGAGTACCCGAGTAAAAAAAAAAAAAAAAAGTAAAGAAAAATCTCGGAAACCCTCAATTTGTTGTTTCCCTCTCAAACGTGATTGGATTGTGCAGGCGCCACTGATTGGGACAGCCTATCAGCAATCACTTTCAGCTTTCCGCCAAAGTCAACTCCATGGTCAGAATTTATATTACACATTAATGTAAGCCAAGCATTTGGTTTGATGTTCTTGAGTATGTGGTGTGTTTAACACAGTCAGGTTCAAATAGTGGCAGTGGCGTAGCCACGAGGGATTTCTGATTTCTTAAAAACAAAACTTTAGGAGGCAAAATATATTTTTACTGATTATGTGAATTACACTGCGCAAACCAAAGTAGGCTACTACCCAGCGAATGAAGAAGGGTTGGCGCTCAGTCTCCACAGTACATAAAATATTAATTTTGTTTATTTTATTTTTCGGGTTTGCATTTATGAGGAAAAAACAATGTTATGGACGTGTTCTCCATTACGGACGTGAGCGCTCTGGAAGCGGCATGAAAAATGCTTTAAAACTTTCACAGAGACCTCAAACAGAAAACACAAAACCTTTCTTTAACCTGAATTTCGTTTTGCATTAATTGTATCTTAATTTGAATCAATGTTTCATCAACCAATTGCCTGGGTTTAATAAATAAGAAGTAAATAGCAGACGATAGATAAGAAACGGAGGCGCCGGCACGTGAACTGGATCTCGCCTCATAAATGAACCGAAACACAGTGTATAATCTAGCCTACTTGCCTCTCACAGACATGTCTACTTTTAAACAGAAAAATTAAAAACGAAAGAAAACAGACTACAGACTGCTCTCTGCTTATGTAATCCGTATGAAATGTGCATTTCTCTCTGGCGCGTTCACTACTGAAGATCGCGAGTCAGCATCGTCAACTTCATCTAGCCGACACTGACAAAGAAAACACTTGTTTATTAACAAACAATTAAAATATCTCCTTGCTATATTTTACATATTCATAATCATTCCTTTTGCCAGTTCTTTGTGACAGCTTTTAGGTGCTTTATTGGCAGCGCCACCCTTACATGTGGTGTGTGTGTGTGTGTGTGTGTGTGTGTGTTGTCCCCGCATTTAAAGATGGGACCCCCAAAAAATGTAATTAAATTAAATAAAGCAACATGGTAAAAAGATGAAAATGACTTGATTTTACTTTCAATTCCTTTTACATTCTCCAAGGTATTAACATTAACATTTTTCATAACTCCATGTAGGACGTTTCTGTGCATAAATGTAAGCACTGTGGCAGTAGATTAGTAAAGCAATATTTAGAAAATCTACTCTTGTACTCTTGATACTCAAGTACTTTTAAAAACAAGTACTTTAGTACTTTTACTTAAGTAGACATCTGAATGTAGTACTTTTACTTGTACTTGAGTAAAATTTAGCAAGGGGTATCTGTACTTTTACTCAAGTAACAAAGCTCTGTACTCTGTCCGCCTCTGGTCTTTGGGGGACCGTCTAGTTTCACAACCGTCCAGCACTTTCCCTTATAGATGTATTATCGAAACGCTCGATAATTATGGGAGAGACGCGTTAGAAAGCAACTTTTCAGCAGGCCTCTTTTTTAAGGATACGGCCGGGAGTATGGATTCGACAATTCCTGGAGCCGGTAACGAAGGTTTGACAAAAAGAGCCGCGTTCACCAATGCCAGTAATGTGGTGGAGTTATTAGCACCGATACACTGTGATATGTTCTTTCAACCGAAACTATTATTGAACGGGGTTGATATCCGTATTCGCTTAACCAGAGCAAAAGACGTATTCTGCTTGATGAGCGGCGACGCAATCGATTATAAACTAAAAATTCTCTCAGCTTCACTCTTTGTCAAGCGTGTCAGCGTGTCACCGGCTGTACGATTGGGGCACGCACAAGCGCTTCTCTCGGCCACAGCCAAATACCCCATAGACCGTGTCTGTGTGAAAAATTTCTCCATACCGGCAGGGGCGCGTGTCTCAAACCACGAGAATCTCTTCCTCGGCACTCTTCCAAAATCTATCATTTTAGCTATGACTGATAACTCGGCGTTCACAGGGGCTTATGACAAAAACCCTTTTGCTTTTAAGCACTTTAATTTAGAGTATCTCAATCTCACCTCAGATGGAGTCTCGAATCCTAATAGGCCTCTTCAACCGCAATATAATTTAGGTAACGCCGTTAGGGAATTTTACCAGCTGGTGTCTGCGACCGGTACACATTTGAAGAATCAGCCGCTGGCCATAGACAGAGAGGATTTTCTCAACGGATACACGCTCTACGCTTTCAATCTTACGACCGATGACGAGAGCGTTTTCTTATAACGGTTTTCTATGGGAAGAAAATGCTTAACGTGTAATTAAACGCGTTGCGTTCATATTTTGGACTCCTCTTATTTTTTTTATACATAGTATGGTTTATTAATATGATGTGTACTGAGTTTGGTCTTTCAATATCACTGTCTTAGTACAGTAAGCCACGTTAAGCGTTTTCTTAAAATGGTTTTCTATGGGAAGAAAATGCTTAACGTGTAATTAAACGCGTTGCGTTCATATTTTGTACTCCTCTTATTTTTTATACATAGTATGGTTTAATAATATGATGTGTACTGAGTTTGGTCTTTCAATATCACTGTCTTAGTACAGTAAGCCACGTTAAGCGTTTTCTTATAATGGTTTTCTATGGGAAGAAAATGCTTAACGTGTAATTAAACGCGTTGCGTTCATATTTTGGACTCCTCTTATTTTTTTTATACATAGTATGGTTTATTAATATGATGTGTACTGAGTTTGGTCTTTCAATGTCTTAGTACAGTAAGCCACGTTAAGCGTTTTCTTATAATGGTTTTCTATGGGAAGAAAATGCTTAACGTGTAATTAAACGCGTTGCGTTCATATTTTGTACTCCTCTTATTTTTTTATACATAGTATGGTTTATTAATATGATGTGTACTGAGTTTGGTCTTTCAATATCACTGTCTTAGTAGAGTAAGCCACGTTAAGCGTTTTCTTATAATGGTTTTCTATGGGAAGAAAATGCTTAACGTGTAATTAAACGCGTTGCGTTCATATTTTGGACTCCTCTTATTTTTTATACATAGTATGGTTTATTAATATGATGTGTACTGAGTTTGGTCTTTTAATATCACTGTCTTAGAGCAGTAAGCCACGTTAAGCGTTTTTCACATTAAGCGTTTTAGAATGTCCCCGTGAGATCGCTCTGGCTCAGCTCAGCTCAAGAGAAGCAGCAGCGCGGAGCGCACATGATCTTCTCTTCCGGCTTAATAATGCCAGTTACAGCGCGAAATAAACATGAACGAGCATCTGAAAGTGTGTTAACCCTCTGGGGTTCTTCGTTTTCCAGTCACACTCAGGACCTTCGCGGTCAAAAGTGACCGGACCCCTGAAATCAATGTTTATTTTTTTTCAGTAAAATCAATGAAATTTATGTTTGTTCAATAATATTTTTTCTTTTTTTTGTGGTGTTTTGAGAGAATTTTATGAAAATAATGAATATTTATGCAATAATTATGATACATTTTTTCCCATTGAATATAATAGAAAATGTATATATATAAATTATTTTTTTTATTTTTTAATTAATGCTGTAGTTCAGGTTAAAGTGGATCCTTGGCCTATAGAAAACATTTTTTTTTAATCACATTGGAGCCATCTGGTGGATGTAGTGAGCTTAATTATCATGCAATATCATATTTTAGATTTACAGCCTCTGTAGAAAGGCTTGTGAATTCTAGTTGTCTTTGCACATATTTGCCTATTTTTTTCAGGTTGTGGATTTTAATTTATAATAAGTGATTCTCAAAGACTATTTTTGTCAAGTTTTTTTTTTTTTTTTTTTTTTTTTTTTTATAAAATAAAAATTATATTATTTCCGCATAGACATGAAAATCACTATCCAAACTTAAATGGTTGTAAGTCAAGAATGCTTTGGAATATAGACCTATGGTTGGTCTTGTTTTAAAGAAGACATTTGCCAGATTATTGTAGAAGTGAAATAAATTATGAAAGTGAAACAGAAAAAAAGTTATGTAAGTTTGAGTTAATGAAAATGAACAATGTAAAAATTTAATTATTTATATTTTATATAATATATATATATTACAAAATATATTTTACCCTAAAACTGCAAGAAAATGAAAGCCAAAAATCTTAAGAAGTTGTGTTCCAAATTTTAGGTTGATATCTCAAAAAATAAGCTTTCAGTCAAGATTTTATTTTGGCGCATACCAAACTTTTTCACTAGATGGAAAGCCAAGCTTCCTTACTGACCATATAAGGGCCCCTCCATTTTCATATATGTTGTGAGTGATCTGAACCATGTATTTCCATAATTTTCATACAACTTATGAAGTAGACATCCTATTCAGAAGTAGTATGGGTGGTTTGACAGAATTTGATTTGAATTCAACCTCTAATAAACACATAAAAAGAGCACATATGTGCTGCAATAGGCCTGGAGGTTACTAAGGAAGATTTCCATCGTTTGATCTTACACTGTGTGTGTGTGTGTGTGTTCAAGAGAGAGAGACATAGTGTGTGACCTTTGCATTTTGGACCCAATGTCTCCCCTTTATTTGATTCATTGATTTTATTTCACATATTCTCACATTTCTCTGTTACAGTTTCACCAGTCTCATATTTCCCTATGTGTGTGTGTGTTTGTGTGTGTGTGTGTGTGCGTGTGTGTGTGTGTATTTTGCAACCTTGATTGTTTACAGTCTCATGCGTTCATTGCTGCGCGCTTTATTTCTTACATTGATGAATAATTGCTTTTATTTCACACGTTTCCCAAAATTAGCTTTTGCAATGACACGCGTTCATTTGTGTACATGCGTGTGTTTTTGTGTGTATAAGTGTGTGTGTGTGAGTGTATTTGTCTGTTTTGCACTCTTGATGTTTTAGAGATTCCCCCCTTCACTGTTGTGTGCTTTTTTCCTGCATCGTGGCTGATTTGTAGATTGTACGCACAAATAAACTCTATTTTCTTTTTTTTTGCCAATTTCCCATTCATTTCCTATGGCCGGTCATTTTTGACCGAAGGTCCTGAGTGTGACTATTTTTTTTATGACCACTTAGACTTTTCAAATCCTGTCCCCAATTTTTTTGTGTGTTCGTATACCAAGTACCATAAAAGTCACCAAGTTTCGTACCATTCCGACGAAGCTACGATTTTTAACTTTTTTTTATTTAAAATAATCCGGTCAGAAATGACCGAAGTACCCCAGAGGAGTACAACTTATCGAAATCCATATGATGTCACATGGAAGCGCTCAATCAGTGTTTCAACCGTGGAAAGACGTCAGTAAAACGCTTGTAAACAATGTAATGTAATGTCACATTTACCTCAGAAAAAACATATCCAGTGACCATAAACTCGTTAGCTAGCTAGAAAAATTAACTCTAGGGAGGAGCATTTTGCCAAATATATGCAGCATATTACATATTCATTATATTTTTTCATGTTTTTCAATATTTGATGCATGTTGTTTGAAACAATCTGGCAAGTTTTTATGCAGCCACCATTTAAATGTTTATATTTCATATAACTTTATTATTATAAAAATAAATAAAAGTGTAATGTAAGTGTTTGTGTACAAATCAGGTAATTTTTACCTTCAATATTATAGTAGGCTAATGAAGCAGTGGGCTACAACTGACTCCCAGTTTACAGCATTAGTTAAGAGATTTGTTTTCCTTGAGAAAATTTGCCATGTACTGTACCTGATATCCAATATAATCAATATTGAATCGAATTGTGAAATTTGTGTCAATATCCTGCCCTAACTTGAACAATGTAAAAACAGCACTTTAAATTTTTTTTTTTTTTAAAGATTTAAAATTTTAAATACAGTATAATTGTGCTTCAAATGAAAAAAAACCCCACCTTATTCTTGTTTAAAAACATTTACATAATATATATGAATGTATATGCAGCGTGATAAAAAGGTAACCTTGAAATTGTGGCGTTAAAGGCGACGCGAGACGAGGAAAAATTTTAGTGCACCTACATTTTGTGCTGGTGCACCTAAATAAAAAAGTTAGGCGCACCAGTGCAACCAAGGCAAAAAGTTAGTCTGGAGCCCTGATATGAACATTTGTTTGGTCAGCCAGGCTCCTGAGCAAGAATAATTAAAAGTTTCAGTTATGAAGCAAAGGTTTCCTATAATGGGGTTTGCTTCTCAAACTTATTGAAATAAATAAATAAACATAAAAGTTGACTCTTTTCTTAACTCTTTCGAGCGGATTCATAGAGACGCATTAATGTGTGGTACTAAACTAGTAAAAGTATCCATTGCTCAACGAATCAGTTCCTCAGTGAAACAAAACATTAATAAAAAATAATAATAAAAAAATTTTAATCGAAATATTAAGTGAAATAGTCTAGAATAGATGGTGAGGTACTAATTTTCTTACCGGTATTTTTATATTTCGAAACAAAACAAGATAAGATATCCTTGCTGCATCGTCACGTGCCTATAGAACACCCCGTGACGTCACAGAGCAGAACACACACTCAAAGTGCGAGAGCAGTGAGAGAGTTGACCTAGAGCGATACTAACTACTGACTTTAGATACTTTTAGATACTGATTTTGACTTAGCATTTGCACACAGAGCTAACACGCACATTTAACAGCATCATCACACACATCTTCATTGTTGTTCACTGAGTGCCGTGAAGTTGAGAGGAGCTCCGGGTGACCAGCTTCCCCTCAGACATTCTCTCTGATTCTGTCAGCATCGCGGAGTTGACAGCTGAGACCATGGAGAACAGCTCAACAGGTGAGATGGAAAATGTATAATTTATACATTTATTAAAAATAAAGTTATTGCCAGGGCTTGACATTAACACCCGCCAAATGCAGGCGTATATTTCATCAGTGGCGTGTAACGCACTCCTACTGTAACTGGCCACTTCGGCGGGTTGAATTACATTTTTCAATAGTAGTCTTTTAAAAAGGCATCTGAAATAATAAACTTAGTGCAATGTAGTGTTATCAATTTTTCGATACGATACTGAAATAGACTATCTGAACGAACGAACAACCCACACAAAAATGTACGTTACTGTTTGGTTATCCACAGCAGGAGGGTCAGGTCTTCAGTTCAGAGGAATGAATTATGAATTATTTATGGAATGTTATTATTTACTATGAGAAAGGAAAAGATAAAGATGTATCAATATTATTTTAATTTAAAAACATCAAAACTTAATTTACAGAAGGTATTTTTTGTTTATTGTATGATAAATAAGTGACTGCAGTCTAATGTGTCTAGCTTAAAATAGTTTTTATGAAACTTTCTTTTTCTTTACTACATTGCAAAACATAATACCAGACTTTTTCATCCACTTCATATCGGGGAAGCATGCTGTTCCTTGTTATTTAAAGTGAAGAAGTATTTTATGTGACTAATCTTTGTAGTGTTCTTGTAATTTTCAATCTTGCACTGGTCCTTCGTGAGCTCATGGCTTAGGCCAAGTCCAGGAATATGAACTTGCAAAAGTGCAATTTATTTTTTCTTTAATGAATTTATCAGATAAAAGCCACGTTTATGTTCGTTTATGGAATATGTTTGTTTTTCATCTGTAGTCATTTGGTTTTATAATCATTTTTCTTTGTTTTAGGAAACCCTAAAAAACGTAGCAAGGGGAAAGTAGTCCGTGCTTTCTTTCGGGAAATATGGACGACTGTAAAGTCCACTTTCATTCGCGACGACCCGAACAGAGTGGTGTGTCTTAAACCACAGCCAGATCTAGAGGATCCCGAGCTGATGCATGTTTCAAGTCCTGCGAGGAACATGCCAACGCTGGACACAGATCCTGAGCTGGTGTGTTTGCCAGGCCAGGTGTGTGAAGATCTGGAGTCCCCGTGTGTGTCAGGTTTCTCCAGGATCGAGCAAACGCTGAACACAGACCCTGTCGTTCCTGAGCTGGTGTGTTTGCCAGGCCAGGTGTGTGAAGATCTGGAGTCCCCGTGTGTGTCAGGTTTCTCCAGGATCGAGCAAACGCTGAACACAGACCCTGTCGTTCCTGAGCTGGTGTGTGTGCCAGGCCAGGTGTGTGAAGATCTGGAGTCCCCGTGTGTGTCAGGTTTCTCCAGGATCGAGCAAACGCCGGACACAGATCCTGCCGTTCCTGAGCTGGTGTGTGTGCCAGGCCAGGTGTGTGAAGATCTGGAGTCCCCATGTGTGTCAGGTTTCTCCAGGATCGAGCAAACGCTGAACACAGATCCTGCCGTTCCTGAGCTGGTGTGTGTGCCAGGCCAGGTGTGTGAAGATCTGGAGTCCCCATGTGTGTCAGGTTTCTCCAGGATCGAGCAAACGCCGGACACAGATCCTGCCGTTCCTGAGCTGGTGTGTTTGCCAGGCCAGGTGTGTGAAGATCTGGAGTCCCCGTGTGTGTCAGGTTTCTCCAGGATCGAGCAAACGCTGAACACAGATCCTGCCGTTCCTGAGCTGGTGTGTTTGCCAGGCCAGGTGTGTGAAGATCTGGAGTCCCCGTGTGTGTCAGGTTTCTCCAGGATCGAGCAAACGCCGGACACAGATCCTGCCGTTCCTGAGCTGGTGTGTTTGCCAGGCCAGGTGTGTGAAGATCTGGAGTCCCCGTGTGTGTCAGGTTTCTCCAGGATCGAGCAAACGCTGAACACAGATCCTGGTGATTCTGAGCTGCCGCCTGCTTCATATCCCTCCAGTTTTAATCTGGATGACAGTGAGTCATTATTACTTTGTTCATGTTATTTCTGCCTTCTGTTATTTTCTCTGATCGATTCTTTTTATTATTACTTTCAGTTATAATTCTGATTTGACATCGCTTGAGTTAAAAATCTGTAAATGATGTTTGTTGTAGTATTTTCATCTTTAATTGCATTGATTAGTACTTGCAGCTCTAATCATCATTCTCAGAGATGTTTATATGTTACCAATTTTGGTAACACTTTACAATAAGGTTCATTAGTTTACATTAGTTAACTACCTTAGTTAACATGAACTAAGAATGAACAATACTTCTACAGCATTTATTAATCTTTGTTTTTACTAATACATTATTAAAATCAAAGGTTGTATTTGTAAAACATTAGTTAATGCACTGTGAACTAACATGAACAAACAATGAACAGCTGGATTTTTATTAACTAACATTAACAAAGATTAATAAATACAGTAACAAATGTATTGCTCATTGTTAATGTAATGTTTCCTAATGAACCTTATTGTAAAGTGTTACCATAATTTTCTATGAATTTTTCTTCATTTTAGAAAAATCTAAGAAAGGAAGGAAGAGGAGAGCAGTCTGTGCCTTCTTCCGGAGATTAGGCACGGCTGCAAAGCATCTCTTCCTCTGCCACGACCCGGACAGTGTCCAGCATCTTACGCCACAGTCGGATCTGGCCAACTCCGAGCTGATGCTTTTCCAGGTTTCATCCGAGATCAAGTCTGTGCCTGAGCCGGAGTCAGTGCCGGAGCCGGAGCCGGAGTCGGGTCAGGTCTGTGAGGATCTCCCGTCGTCAATGCAAGTGGAGCCAGACGATCCAGAGGCGTTGCCTGACGGACTGCAATACGGTGAGGCATTATTATCTTTGCTTCTTGATATTTCTGCCCTGTTGTTTCCTACTTATAATTATTTAGGCTATAATTCTGATACTCTGACATCACATAAAGAAACTTATTGTAGCTGATTTGCTACATATATCCGAAATCAAAAGATAGAAGTATTTTAAGATTCTTCAAATGAATCTTATTTGAGTTAATATCAGACAATCAAAGGAAACTGCCTCACATATGTCTATGTTCTTTGTCCTGTGTGTTTTTCAGGAACTAGGATGTCTGTTTTTTTTCTAGTGGGAGAAATTATAGGATCAGGAAGTTTTGCCCAGGTGTATGAAGGAACCCACATATTTTGTGAGAGAATCAAGGTAGAGCACTCTTATTGAATTCAACCAATGTTTTGCTCCTGATGTAGAGATGTGTGTCGTCTTTCTTAATTTAAAAACGAACAGATTGTAACTTGTGCAGATCAGGCACTTTAATATGCTTGAAATAACTAACAGTTTGTTTTGCCATTCACAGGTTGCCATCAAGCATATACGCAAGCGTGGACACGACCGTTATCTTGACACTGTAAGTTGACTAACCTAAATGAGATTTGGTTAAGTGATGAGTATTGTCAATTCCTGTTGCTAAAATGAAGCAGTAAGTCAAGAAGATGTAAATGTAAATACAATTACATAAAAATACGAGTTGAGTTTTGCTACTGTGACATTCTCTACTGTGTTTGTTTATTTGCGTGTATCCTGACATTGTTAAGCTCTTTGGTCAACTGTGGGTGTTTTTAAATGTGCTATACAAATAAACTTGATCTTGAACAATCTTCAAAAAAAATTCAAGGCCAACTAACTGTTTGTTTTTTTCTCTAGCCCGATCACTCCAAACCTGTGCTTGCAGAAGTGGCACTGATGCTGCGTTTGGGACAAGCTCCCTCATGCCCCAACATCATCGAATTACACCACTGGATTGAGGACGAGAGCAGCTTCAATCTCATTATGGAGAAACCTGATCCATGCCAGAACTTGCGGCATTACATCATTTATTCAGACGACATTAACGAAGCAAAAGCACGCTGGATGATACGTCAGTTAGTCCAAGCTGTAAAACACTGTGTTGACCGTGGAGTTTTCCATGGTGATATCCACTCGGGGAACATCCTGGTGGTGGCCGACGAGAGTCTGAAGCTCAAATTGATTGACTTCGGACATGGTCGTCTAATTAGTAGTGAGGGCTTTAACAGCAGTGAATATCAAGGTGTGTTAGCAGTTTGTGTTAGCATAGCAGAGTTTGGGAATTGGAAATAGTACATTGATCACTGTATTATTGACACTAAAAAAGTCTCTCTTTTAGGAGCAGACCTGTACACCCCACCTGAGGTCTTGAGGGACACCGTGTTCTACGCCGAGCCAGCATACGTCTGGGCTGTAGGTGTTGTGCTGTTTGAGATCCTGCACAGACATCTGCCCTTTAAAACCTTGAACGGCATACTGCGTGACTATCTTGACACGAGTCTGACCTTATCCTCAGGTAAACACAACAGACACCTCTGCACAATCTCACACAGACAGCAACATAGGGTCGGCCCAGATCCGGCCCACATCTGGACCGTGTGATCCATGTGTACCAGATCTGGGCCGACACTAATGCTGTCTCAATTCGCCTACTTATACTACGCACTAAAAGTATGTACTCTTTTGGTGAAGAAAAAGTAGATACTTTTGAGTGTGTAGCAGAAGAGTAGACAAGCTTTGGGATACTATCACGGCATACAATCACATCTTTAACGGTTGCTCTCTGTCTAAGCAAACTGGCCTGGCAATCATCTTGTCAAAGATAAAATCCTCCACATTTCATTTCCTACCGTATCGGAGAGAAATTAAAAAAGTTAATGGCCAAACGGATCTTTATAAAAGTCCACATTGTTATTACAGATGGAATATAATACGGATAACAGTAAATAAATACTTTCCTATCAGGTTAAACTTTGATTAGTCACTTAAACCTTTATCTAAACGTTGAAGTTCTGATTTTTTTTAACACTTTTTAATCGTGTTTACTAGATTATTATTTGATTCAGGATATTTACATAATCAAATAATGACATTTTATATGGCAAAATATGGAAATATTTTACATTATTTCACGTATTTCAACATTAGTGATCCTCTAAGACTAACCCGCGCCCTCTCTGAAAACTTCACAGCATGCCGAGACCTGATTTTCTGGTGTTTGGTGCGTGATCCAGCTGAGCGACTGACGCTAGAGCAGCTGGAGAAGCACAGCTGGTTTGATAAGTAGAACCAGATCCCGTGCATCAGTCAGACGAGAAGAGGTAGTGTAACACAGAGAAGTAGGAAACTACATTTGCAGTGCAAAGCAGTTATTTTTCAATTCTGTATTGTGTAGTATGACCAGGATGTAGATGATGTACAAAAAAACAGAGGACAGCTCTATCAAAAGAAAAAACGACAGGACTGAAGTGAATGAAAAATGACAAGCGTTTACATGCACATCAAGGCTAGATTATAGTAATGCTCTACTGGGTGGTTGCCCTGCATGCTTAATAAACAAACTACAGCTAGTTTAATAAGCAGCAGCTCGAGTTCTTACCAGAACCAGGAAGTATGACCATATTAGCCCGGTTCTGTCTACACAGCATTGGCTGCCTATTAAACATCGTATACATTTTTAAACATTGCTGATTACTTACAAAGCACTAAATGGTTTAGCTCCCCAGTACTTGAGCGAGCTCTTAACCAGTGTTGTGCTAGTTACTAAGAAATAGTAACTAGTTACAGTTACTAGTTACTTCATTCAAAAAGTAACTCAATTACTTTGTTGATTACTTACACCAAAAAGTAATGCATTACTGTTAAAAGTAACTTTTTAGTTACTTTAAAGAAAAAAATTATATAATGTTCCCATTAATGCCCTTTTATGCGTTACGATCTATACAAACACAAAACTGACTTAAACAGAAAGTAATTTTTAAACACTTTTATTTAAGTCAGACCAGCACAAACTGAATATATCACAAGGATTTCTGAGGTGACTCGCTATGCTGACTCGCGATCTTCGCAGTAGATGAAGAACCGGGTTTGGCCGGGTACTCGGTACCACCGGTACTTGGTACCGTGACGTTTAAAAAAATGTAGTACCGACTTGGTACCGAAGTACCGAATATTTTGACAACACTAGTGTGGGCCTTATGTAAAATACGGGACAAATCGCGTCCTTCATTGATTTGATACGGACGCATCATTTTACTTGTAAATACGAGACAATTCCGTATTTTAACGGAATGGCAACCCTTCCACCAATCCTACAATGCGTCGCTGCTGTAAACAGGTTAGGCTGTAGGCTACACTTCAGCCAAAATGAATTAATTAAAAAAAGTAACGGACAACGCACCATATGGTAACGGTAACGGAGTTAATTTATTTAAAAAGTAATGCATTACAGTACGAGTTACTGTCAAAAGTTATAATTCAATGTTAGGCTGCATAGTTTAGATCAGCCGAAACCGGGAACACGTCCCGTAAATCCAATGTACTTGGTACATCATAAGAAGGATGGCGTCTACGCTAATATTAGTCTCTCTGTTTATCCCGAGGTTTACCGCAGTCCGCCGGATCCAGGCTGTATCCAGATCTGATGAAGGATCAGCAGCTGGTCACGACGACAACGCAGTCCTGAAGTGTCACCTAGTCTCTCCTCTATGGTGGACCTGCGCCTGAACCCATCCCAACGCATCCTGAAGTGCCAGCCTCATCAGCCCTGTGAAGGCCTCATCGACACGACAGCCATCGGCACTGATCCTCAACAACTCGTCTCCATACCGGCGTGATTACTTCGACTTCCAACCAGTCGAAGTAATCGTTGGACGTTGATGCAATTTTCTTCTAGAAGCAAACTTTGTTGTATTATTTTCATGTTATCACTGTGAAGCTGCTTTGATACAATCTGTATTGTAAAAAGCGCTATATAAATAAAGGTGACTTGACTTGACTTAAGCTATCAAAGTTGAATGCACTGTTCAAGAAATGTGTCCATGAAACAGAAGGAAATCTCCTCTTACAAATCTGGTTTCTTAAAAAGACTGGTTGTGATGTTGAGGATTTGTCTAACTATAGGCCTATTGCCCATCTACCTTTTCTGGCTAAGGTCCTGGAACGAGTTGTAGTGGGCCAGCTACAGCAATACCTGTCCAAAACAATCTCCTAGAACCATTTCAGTCTGGATTTAGATCAGGTCAAAGTACTGAGACTGCTCTTGTCCGGGTTACAAATGATCTTCTCATCTCTGCTGCTATGGGTGCCTGTAGTATTTTAGTCTTGTTAGACATCACTGCTGCTTTTGACACAATATCTCATGCTGTCCTTCTTGACAGATTGTCTGAACGGCTAGGAATCTATGATACTGCGTTTGAATCCTTTACATCCTATCTCACTAATCGATTCCAGTTTGTGTCTTTGGGGAAAAACAAATCTATTAGGGGTGGCACGGTACATGAAAAAACATCCGAACCGTTTGGTCCGCTTGTCTCGGTTCGGAGCATGTGTGTGTGTCTCATGGTTTGACGCATGCGCAATGTAGCCTCGTGCCCGTATGTGACCTCAGACGTGTGTTTCCTTTTCGCGCGAAATAAGACGTGTGTGGACATACATATGAGGCTTGTTCGAGTTGAATCGGCGCTGCACAGAGCGATCGGCGAATGACATCAAAGTACCGCGAGCGCGACGGCTCCGTATGCTTTTCAATCACTCTCGCGGTTCTTTGATGTCATAAACCGATCGCTCTGTGCAGCGCCGGTGTTCTGTCGATCTGTCCTACCTTGTCAGTTTTCCTACCGTAGCGCAAAATTATAGCCATATCTATCGGTTCATCCTACCACATCGTAAAATCCTACTGCGCGTTTCTGCTTCGCGTCTGTGACTACATAAAATGTCACAGGGTGGGTGATTTTACAGTGCAAAGTAACGTTACCTCATCAGATTGTCCTATGAAATAAACGGGTAGGATGATTTTACGGTGCAAAATACCTCATCAGATTGTCCTACCAGTATGAAATAAATGGGTAGGATGATTTTACAGTGCAAATACCTCATCAGATTGTCCAACCAGTATGAAATAAACAGATAGGATGATTTGACAGTCTAAATTTTTAATCCGTATAGTCCCTGGACAGATGTTACAAATTTACTCTAAACCAGATGATAATGTAAATTGAAATAAGATTAGTTATTGAGATAATTTATAATCAAGCAGATCAATTTTGAACGGAGATTATTAATCAAATTCATTTCAAAATTCAAAATCATGCAACAGAGAGGCACAATACAAAACAAGTAAAACAATAAGTTCTTAATATAAATATGAACTAAGACCACACTGTGCTGCAGACTGTTATCAATGCAAATGATAAAGGTACATACACTCAAACTATACTACACACTTTTTGCACATAAACACATTTAGGCTACTGAAGTTGCAACATTTAAAATGTGCCCATCTATTGCAGCTCTCTCACACTGTACCTGAAAATAAAAGAGATGAATATATATGTAAATTAGTACATTTAAAACAATATAGAATCTGAAAACATGAAAAGAAAAATTACCTTTTCATTTAAATAACAAAATTCTACAAAAAAACATGGCACATAAAGTTAAACTAGCTTTTTGGGTGTGTGTATTATAAGTTGTATACCATTTCAATCATGCTTTCGTTGGGGTCGTCTTCCAGCATGCTGCAAAGCACACAGTACTCCTCTGCATTACCTATACATTTGTTAACATTAAAAAAAAGATAAATATGAATTCATTGGACAATCATATAGTGTACTAAATGTCAACATAAACGCCATGAAAAAAAAATTCTCAGACCTGTTCCGAAATTACATTAAATCAAATCATTCTTGCATTACTTTTTGCATCCTTCAAGTTATTTTCTATATAATTTTCTTCTCTATCCCCTCTGTATATTTGGATATTCTTACTTGATTAAATACATTTTTCAGAGTGAAGATAGCATCTACAGAGGTGTACTACATGACACACTGTACATTACAATACATACATTACTACGGTATTACAGAATTAAAACAGCACTCATCTCGACATCCAAGAAGTGTGCAGGCTACTTTCATGCGTGCTGAGCTGACCGCTTCAGGTGTAGTCTGAACATTGCTGATCGTTCCTGTCAGCAGGTATTGTTCAGCAATCTGAAACATTAATTGACAGATGACTTAATTAAATTCATTATAACATATCCAGACCTGAAGCCACTCTTGAAAATATATGAACACATGCATTCAATACTCCACAACTGCTGGAATCCATCTGCAGGTCGTGCTTCAGGGTCCGTAATTGCCACTGGGCTGTTTGCTCATCACACCTCAGTTAAAAAAAATTCCTAGATGTCGTCGAGACATTTGTACTGTTTAGAATCGAATAGCATAAAAAAAAAAATAGATGAAACAGTTCTAACAAGGTTACCTCCAGTTCCGCAGAATTTTATGTTCATAAGAACGTTCATTTCCCATTGGGTCAATCACAAGGAGTGTTTTTTCAGGCATGTTGATAATCTGGAATATAATGTCATGTAATCATAAATAAGGTTTTTAAATATTTTTAGATCACTACTAACAACTACAGGAAGCTGCTTAAATAAACCTTTAAATTATTGACCTAAAGCATTAAAAAATGTCTGCAGATTATGGAGAAAGTGTCAACACAGTGATTTAGTTATTTGCAGGTGAATATAACACATAAGAATATAAGTGAATGGTAGCAATATACTGAGGGAAAATTCCAAACGGAAGTGAGCATCCCTATGCCCTACTCCCTTCGAAGGGCAGAGCCCTTGAAGTGGGGACTTTGGAGTGAGCAGGGCACTTGCGTGACATTATGTAGCCGTTTGGAACGCACTTGGTGAAGGGAGCGATGAAAGACAATGTAATTTCCTCATTATCTACACATGGGAATGTTCCCACTCTAAAAATAAAAAAAAATGTATAGACAGGAGATAAAGATAACAAAGGCTCTTTGCCTTCGTCATATATAGCCTTATTTGTGTGTGTAGCCTACTTCTCTGCTCACAACTTTAAAACTTGCAGTGTGTCATCTTTGACCCTGCATTACCTAACACATTTCGGTAACACTTTAGATTACAGCCCGGAAAGTACTGCGTAATTAAAGCGATTTTACAGCGTAACCTTCGGTAATTATAGTGTACCTATAACGTACTTACAATATAAGTATAAGGGAACAATATTTTAAGTTTGGGGAATAAAGGGGTAACATATAAAAAATATTTATACTGTAAGTATTATAGAACTAAGGGGTTCTTATTCTACTTTTATGATATAACAATCTTACATTTGGAAGCAGTTTAGCAAGAACATACCTTTTTGAAATAATGGTGAACCAGTACATACTTTATAGGCTTTTTAAAAATTACAGGGTACATATCTATGCATTTATAAAGTAATCTTTTTAACAAAAGTGCACTGAAAACGAAAACTATTGCAACTTTTGCTTAAATATTGTGGAAAGATACTCTTGTTTCATGTAGTGGTTCTTGTGACCCTCTTGCTCCATGTAGTTACAGGGTAAGTGTGACATTGCGGGCTGTAAATTAAAGTGGTTCTTGTTACCCTCTTGTTCCATGTAGTTACAGGGTAAGTACAATAAAAATGCATACACAATCTTATATCACTGACTCGGAAACCTTTATTTATTATACAAGCACCACTTACCCTGTAACCATGAAACCAGATATATTTCCCAGTATATTAAAAAAAAATTGCAATAGTCTTAGCTTTTCTTGCATTGAAACATGTTAGCCCAAACTTAAACATATGCACTTTTGCTATCAAAAAAAAGAAAATAGATATGTACCCTGTCATTTTTAAAAAGCCTATACAGTATGTATTGCCTTGGTACACAATTATTACAAAAAGGTACGCAGTGTTTGTTCTCGCTAAATTGCTCCCAAATGTAAGATTGTTGTATCATAATAGTAGAATAAGTACCCCTTAGTTCTATAATACTTACAGTATAAATATTTGTTTATTTCTCCTGGTTGTTATCCCTTTATTCCCCAAACTTTACATATTGTTCCCTTATAGTTACATGTAAGTACTTTATAGGTACACTATAATTACCGAAAGTTACTCTGTAAATTCCTCTTAATTACACAGTACTTTCCGGGCTGTAATCTAAAGCGTTACCAACAAAACAACTTGAATTGCTCTGTTGGTTAGTTAAAGGAACACTCCGACTTTTTGGGACTTTAGCCTATTCACCTTATCCCCCAGAGTTAGATAAGTCCATACATACCTTTTTCATCTCCGTGCGTGCTATAAGTCTGTTTGACGCACCCACCGCTAGCCTAGCTTAGCACAAAGACTGGATGTAAATGGTTGCAGCTAGCATACTAATCCAAATAAGTGACAAAATAACGCAAACATTTTCCTATTTACATGTTGTGATTTGTATAGTCACAGAGTGTACAAAAAACAAAGTCACATGAGACACAGACATATTTTGGAAACCATTAAGGGAAAGACCCTCAGATGCAGGTAAAATTATTTGATGGGGTTAGGGTTATTTGATTTTGGGGTACCAATTGGCATTTTTTGTGTGTGTGCTTCCCTTTCTATGATACACATTTCTGACGGGATTGCCATGCTTTGTGTGTATGTTTACATTTTTAATCATGTAATAACTAACAGTCTCAAAGATGACATTACTCAAAGATAAATTTTTTACAATTTAAATAAATTTCATATATACATAATATATATATTTATGTTTCCTCACAATGTCAAATGTGCTTGTTAAGTGCGGCAGCTTTTATACATTTTACAATTTTAATATGCAAGTTAACATTATGTCGAGTCACCAGGGCTAACGTTAAAACTCGCCGTTTGTTACATTATGTATTAACCTTATAAAAGTCTGTCTAGCTTTAGCAAATGTAACATTATGCTGGTCCTAATAAAGTTAAACCGTTATTAACGTTAGCCCTGAATGTGAAACATGCATCAGCCATCATAACATTAACGTTAAATACCTTTGGTTGACTAACATTAATTTAATAACGTTAACTTAAGGTTACATCTTACAAGTTACTGTTGCCTCTTGCAAACACGTAACAGTAGGGGTGTGAAGGTTATTATATAACCGTGAGACCGACGGTTATAGTTGAACACCGTCATTAGAACTCTATTACCGCCAAAACCGTTATTAAAATATTTTTTACAAACATAAAACACGCATATATCATAGAGAATGTTAAAATACTATTATCAGGTTACGAGGGAAACAGAGGTGTAGAGTTAGTGGTGCTTCGGAGGCTGCTACTGCTGGAGATGATTCGGGAGAGGTCTGTGCACCTTTACCGATCAGAGCGCGCGCTGACACGGAGTAAAGCCTTGTTTATACTCGACGCGTCCGTTTCTTTTACTGTCTATGGTCCGCGCGCACCTTGCAAAAATGACGCGTTGGGTGCGCAAGACCCCATTTCGCTTGGCTGTGTGCACGGGGCTTTTTGTAACAGTGCGCACGGCGCCGCATCCGAGGATGAACGACTTCGACTTCATTGCAAAGTTTTTTTTTTGTTAAGGTTTTGTTTACTGTGCAATGAACGTGCTTTGTTTTAAATAAATCACACAAAGTTTTTTTTTTTCTTAAAGGGCATATTGCAGGTTAGAGGACCCAACGAGTCAATGTATAGAAAAACAATGTAGTAATTAGATTTTCTTTAAAATATACGTATGAATACGTTACATTGGCTTCTGGAGTCGTTTTTGTGAGAGAATTTTACTTCCGCATCTGAAAATGGGCGTGACGTAACGGGCGGGAGAGCGGTCGATTCAAACCATTCAAACAACAGGAAAACAATGGATCGCAATGACATTTCGGACTTACTCGTATGACAGACCACGGACCACAGCCTTACAATTATGAGCCTGCTATGCTCAGTGGTGGACGAAGTACACAGACCATGTACTTAAGTAAAAGTTGAGATACCTAGTGTAAATATTACTCCAGTAAAAGTGGAAGTGCTCCCTTTAAACGTCGACTTGAGTAAAAGTATAAAAGTACTTGGCTTCAAATGTACTTAAGTATCAAAAGTAAAAGTAATTTGGTGTAATGTAGTTCCAATGTCTTGTTATGTCCTTTATACACTCAATCAAGTCATTTAAGGTTAAAAAAAAGCCCACTAACACCACTCTGAAAATACTATGTTCTGTATTTGTGATATCTGGTACTGATATCTTTTGAAATTATCATAAGCACATCATACTAAATGGAAACCACATGATTAGGAATAAATAGGGTTGGGGGAAACCACATTAGACATGTATTTCTTTAACAATTTATTGTTTGAAGTAATGTAGAAATCTTACTCCTTTATCACATGGCACATTGCTCCTTTACTATTTCACAGCTGTGCAATAACTTGCAAAAACATATTTACTCAAGTTTACACAGGGTCTTTTTTCCAATTTACTAAACATGACTCCTTACAACACTGTATGTCCACTCTAAAAACAAATGTTAGTGTTTGCATAAATCACACAAAAACAGAAACTAACACACCACCAGATTTCCCTGAAGACTTGCGTAGTATGTAGAACTACTAACTAGTAGTGATGTGCTATAACAGAAGAATAACAGAAATAGTAGTGTTAACTGTATGACCTACCTAAAGCTAAAATATTTTTTGTTTAGTTTGAGAAGGAGCTGATTTTCAAAATTTCTGGCATCCAATCTTGCCCTTCTTGGGCTGAAAATCAGTCCAGCAGTGCTAAAGAGACGTTCGCATGCAGCAGAAGCTGGTAAGGCAGTGTTGATTTTAAGAGACAATTTGCAAACCGCAGGATAAGATTGCAGTATCTCTTTGTTGTCTACTTTAGAGGCAAGGTACCCTTCTAGCTGTTTAACACTTTCCTGCCCATGAGTTGTCTTCATGCTTGAAAAGAAGTCATCATCATCTGAAGCACTCGATCCATTGGCTGGTGGTGACTGATGTGAACGTTCTTCCTCCAGATGGTCCTTGATGTAGGCAAGTCCTAATATACAACATATATTGGGACAGATGCCAGAAATCATGTTATATAAATGATAGGGCAATTCCGGTGTACAGTACAGAGGAAAAAGAATGAACTACTTTGGAGCAATATGCATAGTTATGGATAGGCAGCTAAAGCTGACATATGAGGGCAAAGATCAGTTCTATGCCACATTAGATCAGCTTTACTTCCCTGGCCACAACTCAGTCTAGGTTGAGTCAAACTTGACTTTTAGGCATATATATGAATCCAGGTCACAACCCCCCACCCTTTTAAGTAAATAAACTTATATAAATGTGCTTGTTTAGTTTTTTTTGTTTACTTTTGTTTTGTGAACTAAGCGCATGACATCTGTAATTAAAATGCAACAAAACATATGTACATACGTAGTAACATACCTAGGTTTAATAGGTCCTCATCAGATGTCCACGCTGTTTTAAATTTTGGGAGTAGGATGGCAGCAGCAATAAACTCTGGTTCAGCCATCATGTCTTTAAAGCGCTTTTGTAGTCCCTCTAGGACTGCATCCACCAAAGGTTTGCAGTACCTGTAAGGTGGGGGAGAGAAACTGATACAGTACAATATCACAACATTTACAGCATGCATTTATACTGAGACAATGACAATAACAACAAGCATCCCAATACTTAATTGTTAAATATGATTTGACGGTCTTACATCTATTGTGTTCTTGGTCAATGTGTTCATAAAGGCCTCTTTTTAATCATTTTACTAATGGCACACATTAACTTCCTACACGTATGCTATATGAAGTTTTAAGGGAGTTGAATTGTGTATGATAAGGAATACACCTTAATAACATGGGGTGAAAGAATCTCTACCTGGAATTTGTGTGGATTCGTTCAAGCTTATTGATGAGGAGCGTCAGAGTTGGCAGAAGCCATCCCATCTGAACATCCGTCTCAGCTTGAAGGATGTTGAGGGCTTTGGCGAGAGGACCCATGGTTCTGGCAAATTCCTCCAGAAAGGAAATTTCAACTGAACTCAACCTAACAAACATAAAGAACACTTAAGTCTTGTGTGTGTGTGTGTGTGTGTGTCTGTCTGTGAGAGAGTGTGTGTTTGTGTGTCTGTCTGTGAGTGAGTGATTGTGTGTGTGTGTCTGTGAGAGAGTGTGTGTTTGTGTGTCTGTCTGTGAGTGTGTGATTGTGTGTGTGTGTGTCTGTGAGAGAGTGTGTGTTTGTGTGTCTGTCTGTGAGTGAGTGAGTGATTGTGTGTGTGTGTCTGTGAGAGAGTGTGTGTTTGTGTGTCTGTCTGTGAGTGAGTGAGTGATTGTGTGTGTGTGTCTGTGAGAGAGTGTGTGTTTGTGTGTCTGTCTGTGAGTGAGTGAGTGAGTGATTGTGTGTGTGTGTGTCTGTGAGAGAGTGTGTGTTTGTGTGTCTGTCTGTGAGTGATTGTGTGTGTGTGTGTGTGTGATGAGTGGTGACGCTGCTCGGACTATAATTGTACTCCATTTCCCCTTACTTAAAGCAACTGAATAGTTAAGCAATATTTTCCAATATTACATATTGGAATGAAAGGTATATTTAAAAAAAGTTACACTTACATTGGCAACTTCAGTGCAGTGCATACAGTTCTCAGGGCCCCTTCTCCTTCATCTTTGATTATTCTCACGATTCTTTCAACAGAGAGCAATAATGAGTTCCATCGTGTGTCGTTTGGCCGGATCAGTTGTATTTTGCATGTTTCCTCTACGATGTCTGAAGCAGTGGAGGATCGAGATGTCTTGTTCCATAAGCCACTGCATTTCGCAAAAGCTGATCGTGACAGTCTTTTATAGGAGTCACTGGAATTGGCCTTGGCTGCATCAACTGTGGCAACAAGGTTTAATAGATGACATGCACAGCGATGATGCTTTGGAAGCTGAAATTGTAGGCCATCATCTTCCATTAAGATCGGTGTTACCTCAATGAAGTCAACATCAACACCTTCCTCTTCCTGTTCATCATCATCACTGCAAGCATCCTCTTCAGTCTCACTGGAGGCACAGTTATTGTTCTCATCTTGTTGTTGCTCTCCATATTCTCTAAATGCCTTTATGAAATTGGACCCATTGTCTGTGGTGGTTCTAACAATTTTTTTCTCTATGCCAAATTCGGAATGGATGTCATTCAATGCACTGCCCAACACATCAAAAGTGTGTGGCCCTTTAATCCGCCGGCAAGCAAGTGCCACAGAGCACCTCTTCAATGAATCTCGATCCACCCAGTGGGCAGTGACCCCGAGAAATCCTCTCCTTCTTGCACTCCAACAGTCAGTCGTTGTGGCAATGAATTCAATGGAGGACATTGCTTGTTTAATATTTCTCTTCATTTCTTGGGCACCCTCTTCTATTTTCCGGCGCAATGTAGTTCTGGACATCACACGTGAATTAGGCTGTAGCTCTTGCACTAAAGCATGAAACGCAGGCTGTTCTACCACAGTAAATGGTTGAAGACTCTGAATTACAAAATTTATGACTACGTTGTCTATCTTTGTTTGATTCACAATCTTCGTTTCTCCTAATTTCAGTTGTCTGGAAGTGGAGAGAACTGGGTTTTCAGCTTTTCTTTTTCGAGGGGCTGTCAGGGCATTGTATCTTTCCAAGTGATTTGAATGCTTTCTCTGGACAGAAAGGGGGACAACACATGATGAACATCATATCTTCACAGCAATATATTTCAATTTCATAATTTTGAAAATAGTTTTTTTTGCATGTACAGTAGGCTGCCGAGAAGGCTGAATAACTAGCTAGCCTACATCAATCGCAGGCTACTGTTCAAGTAGCTACCAATCAATCATACCTTGCATGTAAACCTAGTCAAATAGAAGCCAAAATGCCTAAATGCATTTTCATCATTTTACATTGAATTTCTTTAGACATACTACACATTCTATGAATGAGCTTGTCAAGTAACTGGCATTTTTAGGGGGTAACGTTAGGCTATTTGTATTTCTAGCCAAGTGCCTTGGTGTTAATGAGCTTTGCTAATGTTACTAGTCTGCAGTTTCCTAGCTTAACCTTGCACAATGCAACTGATGTCCACGTTTATTACTAACACAACGTATGAGCGTATTATATCCAGTTTGGGTAAAACGACAGGTATATTAGCCTTTAATTAATTTCACAGTCAAACTGAAAATTACTTACCTCTATGTGTTTCTTTAGATTGGACGGCGAATTCTTGAAAGAAGAAATCGTATGCTTCTGAGGCAGACAGAGAAGGCACTTAAAAATGAACGATTCGTTCTTCCTTTCCACTACTTCAAATAGTTCGCTTAAATATGGCCATGGGTGCTCAATTTCAATATCTGGCGCTTTTTCCATTATTGCGTTGGCTATAACAACCGTGACGGCGAAAATTCGGCAAATGAATAGACAGTAAAGCGCAGGCGCAGCCAGCAGCAGCGCCCAAACTGCACGACACACGATGTGTTCTGATTGGTACACTTGAGGAGCACGTGCACTTATTTGGACCTGTCACTGGTCACGCATGTATGTCGTGGAAAGGAACGTAAAAAGAAACGACAGGTTTTAGGAAAGTAGTGGAGTAAAAAGTAAGGTTTTTCACTTCGAAATGTAGTTGAGTCAAAGTATAAAGTCTCACAAAACAATGATACTCAAGTAAAGTACAGATACGCTAAAAAGTTACTTAAGTACGGTAACGAATTACTTGTACTTCGTTACTGTCCACCACTGGCTATGCTGCCGAGAGAGCAGGGACAGGCCAGGATTAATGTTAGACAGAACAATGGTCAGAGGAGACACACATTATTGCAAAAGTATTATTATAAAAAAACTTGTGTGGAGCAGAGTATGTGAGCGGTGCGGAGCGGAAAGAATTTGCGCTCCACGCTCAAAGCATTTCATAATTACTCCGCTCAAGCTCCGCTCTGGGTATTCAAATTTCCGCTCCTCGCTCACTCCGTCCTTAATATGTCTCGCTCCGTTTTCGCTCCATGGTAAAACAAGTTTTTTTTCTTTTTTAAATAACACCAACCTCTGGCTCTGATCAGAAGATGCATGTAAGTAAACGAATACGCATTACTAAGAGAAGAACATCCACAGACTTTATTGGAATTTTGAACACGCCCAAAGTCAAACCAATAAATTAGGCTATCCTTTAGCTCACTTTTAAATAAAGCAAAATAAAAAATAAGTTTGGAATGAGGCTAAATAAAATAAATTATCAAATGAAAAACATTAAATAAAAAATATCAAATGCAAAACATTACATTAAATAAATAAAATAAATCCCAAAACGAAAATATAAAGTAAAACAAATTTCCAAAACGAAAAAATATAGATATCTTTAAGCCAACTTTTATATTAGGCTATGCTAATATTGAGAAATAGCCTAATATGAACAGGAAAAAAATGCTGGCTGGTTGAACATTTTTTTTATTAGCAAAGCTATATCTTCTCCAGTGTATCGTTAACTTTAAAAAAAACGAGCTTTTGCAGAGTTGCAGGTGCCAAGCACATGCGATTATTGCTGGACATCAGACCAGCAATAGAAAACACCCTTTCCACACTGGCCGAGCCGCTGGGAATGCTAAATATGCGTCTTGCAATTTGTGAAAGTTGTGGGAGTACATTAGAATTTTCTTTCCAGAAGCGAAGGACGTCGTCAACTTCGGTGTTCAATCTCGGCATTCCAAGGTATTGCTCGACTTCTCCTTTTACGTCTAGTGTTGTAGAAGACGAACAGGTCGCAGTTGCGTATGACTGGAACATTGACTTGACTTTTTTTGCGCTCGATGGCTCAGGGTCAGGGACAGTCACAGGGTCAGCATCAGCGACAAGGGAAGGGGATGTTACTCTTTTATTTACGCTGCAGAGAAGTTCTGTTTGACGAACTAACAACTCCCGGATCTCAATCTGTTTGCCTTGAACCTACAAGAACAATACAATTATTATTATTTTGCCCTTCTGTATTAGCCTATTATTATTATTTATAATAATATTAATAATAATGAGTTTTCATACAGGCCTACTGTATTATTTTATCATTATTGTTAATTTGCTACTACTCTTTTCTTTTAATAAACCATGGTTCATTTCTGAATTCTATGCCTTTGTGTGAATTACTTGCCTTTTCATCTCTTGCAATCCACTCGTTCTTGAAGCGTGGATCTAATAATGCAGCCAGAATAACGTGGGTGTCGTCATAAAACCTTTGATAACGAGTCGAAAGGTTCTCAGCTAGAGTTTCTGCGAATGCGGCTATTTCCAGTGGAGTGTCACTGGAAACATCAGACATCACTCTGTGTATTTCTGCAACTGCCGGTAGGATCATGCCCAGGTTTCCCAGTTCCTTTTGTAAACTGTCTGTCAGTTCAGCAAATGGTGTGAGTATTCTCACTAAGCTTTGAAGAATCAGGACATCATTGCATGTGAGTTTCCCATCATCTGTGATTGACGTCATCCTGTTTTGCCACAGCGTGTCCTTCTCAAACATTTTCAGCACCGACTCGATCATCCGCAACTGACTGTTCCATCTGGTTGCGCATGCAGTTGTGGGACGAACAGCTAATTTGTCGATTTCCTCTGTGTTCAGTGTGCTTTTTCTAACTGTTTTAACTACTTTTCCAACCTTGTTGATTATTGAATTGATTGCATTGTGCTTCGCGATTGCGTTTTTAATTGCCAGTTGGAGTAAGTGGATCGGACATCTCAAGTGAAGATTTGATTTTGTGACGTAGTGATCTACCATCATGTTCAATTGGATGGCCAGCTGGTCTGCATGGAGCTGCAGGAGTGCAACATCTGGATCATCACCCTCACAAACTGTCTCCCTGTCCCCGACATCTTGGTCCAGCTGATCCCCGAATTCGCAAAAACCCGGCAGATTGAAGGCTTTTTTCATATTGCTGGCACTATCAGTTACTACTCTGATCACACCACGCTGCTGAATATTCCAGCGTCTCAGGACGTCTTCATATATGGCATAAATGTGATTCGCTGTGTGGTGTCCCTGAATGTGTTCACAACTCAGCAGAACATTGTGGCCTTGAAAGTTTTCATCTAAAAAACTGCCCACGATACCCAGAAAACTGTGACCTCGTCGGCTCGTCCAAATATCAAGGCCCAATGAGAGTCCATTGCAGTTCTCTAGCAGAATGCGCAATTTATTCTCCAACTCTAATAAAGCATGTGGCATGAGTGTGTCACGGACCGTGCTGTAGCAAGGTGGGGTGTAGCCAGGCTGTGCAATGTTCGCAAAATAGCACATCCCTTCTCTTTCTCCTTTGGTGAGTGGCTCATAGTCCATGTAGATCATTTTAAAGAAAGCCTGGTCTTGTTCACTCTTCCTCTCCTGTGAAATATGCGCTTTTGTCGTTCTTTGTTGAAAGAAGCCTTTAAATGTACTGCTCTGTGTCTCTTTACACGTTTGCTGTAATTTTTTCTCTGCAAATAAATGTAAATTGAACATATTATGGCGCTAAAATTAAATGCAAATAATAAGTACCTAAATGCTGCAAAATATTTACAAATGTATTCATTCTGCCTGGGTGGTTTAGGTTGTTCAAGCTGAATAATACCGACCTTCAGATTTTTTTTCCTCGTGTGAGCGAAAAACGTGATCGTGTTTCCTTGACACATGCCTTTTAAGATTCCACAAGGAATCTTTTGACGTTGTAATCACCTCCCCGCACTCACGTTCTCCTTTGTCATCACTACCTTTTACAATAAATTTATATTTTTTCCCCCCTTCTTCACGGTAATATTTCAGAAACTCCATCTTTCTGTTTTTCTTTAACTGTGTTTAACAAATTATACAATCGTCCTTCATATGGAGTTGCACAGGCGGAAATCGCGAGGGGTTCAGTGAAAATATCATTAACAGCATGGGTAAAATTAAGTACATGATATATACTTCATATAAATGTTTGTGAAAGTACTAGTAAATCAATTCAAATGCAAACAAATGCAAAATATGATTAGAAACATTTTGAGCACCCCTCCGTCACCGCCTCACAGTGGTTTGGTCCTGTCTCGTGATTCGTAATTGAGCGATAGTGGAGCGTTTTCGGAGCGGGAGAAAATCACAACGCTCCGACATTTAAAAAATCCGCTCTTCGCTCCTGGCAAAATCACGCAACTCCGCTCCCACTCCGCACCGCTCACATACTCTGGTGTGGAGTGAGTGTGCGCAGCCGCAGTTTATTGCATCACTTAATCGCGTATTTTTGATTAGCCTAGCTGTCAGATACTGAGTAAACATTAAAAGATCAGGCCTATTCAATCTTCCCTGGATGTTTTTTTAACGAAGAAATTAAATAATAGCAATCAGGAGAATGGAAGCAGCAATAAAAAAATAAGGACTGTAGTGCTGTCGGCAAAACATTATAGCTACCACTGCAATAAAAACTGCACTGCAACAAAAAGGTAAGGCATATGTGTTTTTATATTTAATGCTGTTCACTGTGAGTTTTAATTAATAGTGTAATAGAGTTAATAGTGCATCGTTCATTCTGTTTGGTAAAATGTGGTGTATATCGTTCGATAATGTCGTTGTTCTACATGCACAGAGGGGAATGCTATAGGTAGCACGCACTAGGCCTATTTAAAACGCCGCCACGGCAGGTGTTGTGGTGAGAGACCACCGCTAACTTATAGATATAGCCTATACACGTTCGCTAACGATACACATTCTGCTCACAATATTGTACAGATTATTACCATCGTATATCAGTTAATAGCAAAGCTATTATTGGTCATCTAGGAGTATTGAAAATTACCAATAACAGATAAACTATAAGCTTTGATCAGGTGCGTATGTCATGCTCATTAATATCCGTCCAGACTAACGTTACGTGATATCTTAGCGTTTTCTCATCGAGAGACAGATAGATATTTTTATTCCTGATACACGTTTTTGTTCCTCCGATCTGGTGTACGCTACACACGATTGCGTTTTTCGAAGCCGATGCAGAAGAGAAATCCTGTCTCTTCAGCTACACACACCGCACACAGGCACTATAGACAGCACCGTCCCTTTTCTTGTTAGGAAACCTGTGGACTCGATGTCCTGACAGGCCGGAGTTTTTGCAACCTCCACAAACACAATAGTTTACCATGACGATGATAAATTAAAATACAAACTATTCACGACCGCTCTTACTGACTTTTTTTTTCAATTCGATGCCACAAGAACGAGGTTTTACATATTCACAATATCACATTAACATTAGCTGCCAGGAAATAAAAAATCCAAAAAAAGTTTTACATAAAATCCAGTGCTTTCAAAGCATTACATGTTTTCATTGCTCTTTTGTTTTTAGTTTGTTCCAAGAGATGTAGCCTACATAATGTGAAGTCATTTATAAAATGTGGGAAAAAAGCCCAATTCTTTTTATCTATATGGTATTTTCCAAATAAAACAAATGTTGTTCTTTACATTCCAAATTGTCATTCTGAGTATAAAAAAGCAAACTTACCCGCTCGTACATACAAACCTATCTGCGCTACTGAGGCTCCCTCCCTCTGGTGACGTAAAATGACGCGATGTTGAAAAAAAAACAACGGTTTTTACGAGCAGTCAAAGAAATGCTCACTTTATCTACTAAATTCGTGCCCTTATGTCGTTTTAAAACATTTTAAATCCTGCATTACCTTTTCATATGGTATTTTCATACAAGGTTATATATTAATTTAGATAAAAAAATTTTACCTGCAATATGCTCTTTAAGGATTTGTTTACTGTGTGTGATTAATTTAATGGAAAGCACATTCACTTCTAGTCGTCTTGCTGTTAATTTTAAAGGGGTCATGAACTGGCTTTTTAAATTGTTTTATATTGTTGTCTGAGGTCAACGTATGACGTTCGCTTGGTTTTTACATTCAAAAACATCAAAATGAATAAGTAATAGGCTATTTTCTACCCTAGTTTTGAGCCTAGCTCAAAAACGCTCGGTTTTTATGGGCGTCTCGCATTGAAGACTTGGAAGTAAACGCCCACTGCTGTGAGTGGATAATAGTTTTGCATATTATAATGAGTTTCGTCTAATGCGCGAATCGGTGGGCGGGGCTAAACCGGCCGTGTTGAAGTAGGCGTTGATCTTCTTCTGCGGGGGTGGTGTTTTATCCTCTTTGTCGTCATAGTTCCCCACTTTGAAAAACGAGTCGTTTGCTGAGCCTGGTGTCAATAAAAGCTTTTATTGGACTAACAAGGACGTTTTCAGTTCTGAAACTTACAGGATATTCTTATAATTTGATGACCTCTTAGATGTCAAAAGCTCAAGGAAAATTTGATTTCTCAGTTCATCACCCCTTTAAATAAACGTAGGGCAAGTAGCTAATCAGTGTCTGCTCGTTTATTCAAACTAAGTTGTCCTATAACAGACGAACGTCGCAACACATACAGTTCAATTTTCATTCAAGCTCCAAACTGCAATTATTATTATTAAGGGGCAACCTAATGGCTCTGCTCTGGCGATTTTTACAAGCATGATGCATCTTATCTATTTTTCAGGACAATGCCTGGTGAGAGCCACTAAAGAGGATCATAGCCATCGTTGGAATTTTGAAAGGACGTGGGTGAATATCAATCTGCCAAATGAACTTTTTTAGCATGCACATTCACATCTGTATATTAATACTGATTATATATTAACTTTGTTTGTAACTGGAAAGAACTAAGCTTCTGAACTAAGAACAAAGAACTTTTTGACTGAAGGACTTGACCGTGTTTTATGTGCATTTTAGCCTATGTGCATTTTAAAGTAAACCCCATGCCGTAATGGAAAAAGTATGTACATATATTGGACAGTTGCTTGTAATTGCTATCAAATATTGTTTACATAAAATAAACATGTGTATTTTTACATATATTGGAGAAATGCTTGTAAATTAATTACTGTCTATTAATGTGTATATAAAGTGAACCCATACATTGAGTAAATGTCATGTTGATATATTGGAAAGTTGATTTTAATTAGTATAAAGCAATGTTTATATAAAGTATACCTCATACATTGATGTTAAAAGTATATAGAAGGTAAAGCCCCATACATTAAAGGTACAAATATGTAGAAATATTGGAGAGTTGCCTGTAATTATTGTCAAATAATGTTTATATAAAGTAAACCCCCTTATTTAAATGGTAAACATGTAGTCTTTGTTTTAATTATGTAATTTTAAGGTATTTCTGCAATATTTGTAAGTTTTTATACAGATTTATACATTCGTTTAACATTCAAGATATTTTTTTATGAGATTTATTTTTCTTTCTACAGCTGTTTGACTGTAAAAATACAGAATGTTTACGGTAAATATCCGTTTTCAAAAAACAAAATTTTTCTGTAAAATAATTAAAGTTTTTTTTACTGTAATTTGACGGTAAGTGGTTGGCAACTTTGCTGCCAGACTTTTTACCATTATTTTATGAAAAAAAATTTACAGTGTAGGGTGATGGTCTTGTTGAGCTATAATAGAAGATTATACTACATAACAGTTTTGCCAGCTGGGATGTAAAAACTTTGATGCTCAATATCTCAGAACTACCCTAAACGGAGATAGAACCTTATAATTCTAAGCTGAATCAACTGTATTGACTAGGCACACCATTTTATTATCTGCTTACCTTGATTGTCATCTAAACTTTCAAACGCGAAACGCGCATCAGTGGCTCCGAATCCGAACCATGCCGAACCTATGATCTGAAGTGAACTCTCTCTGAACTTTTCACACGCAACTGACGTATCAGGTGCAAGGTTTTCAGCGAATCAACGATCAGAGAATACTGCAGTGAGAACGTTGTAGGCAGATGTTACAGCTGTTGGCCTTAAACTCCTCTCCTGTCATTATACACTGTGGTCTAGTCTACTAGTCTAGTCATCAAGAGAAAATTAACGTATTGAGAAAAATTAATCTTGGCGTGACATTTCTTGCGTGTGCGTGAGAGCGTGAGATTGATGCTGAAAGCGTGAGTGTCATGCCAGATGCGTGAGAGTTAGTAACCCTGCTTGATGTCATGAACGCATTAACTAATTGTTCTGCATTTGTCAATGAGAGCATATGGCGTAATTTAGATATGTTTTTAAGATGGAAAAAGCAGTTTTACATATACTAGACACGTGACTTTCAAATGAAAGATTGGTATCAAATAGCACACCCAGGTTCCTAACCGTGACGAAGACTTAACAGAGCAGCCATCAAGTGTTAGACAGTATTCTAGGTTATTACGTGTGGAAGTTTTTTGTCCAATAATTAGAATCTGTCTTTTCAGAATTTAGTAGTAGGAAATTACTAGTCATCCAATTTTTTATATAAGCTATGTATTCCGTTAATTTTGTGAATTGGTAAGTTTCGTTAGGTTTTGAAGAAATATACAGCTGAGTATCATCGGCATAACAGTGAAAACTAATTCCATGTTCCCTAATGATATCTCTTAATGGTAGCATGTACAGAGTGAACAGCTGCGGTCCTAGTACTGAGCCTTGTGGCACGCCATACTGGACTTGTGCTCGATAAGACATATCTTCATTTATTGATACAAACTGATAACGGTCAGATAAGTATGATTTAAACCATGCTAATGCAGTTCCACTAATGCCAACATAATTTTCGAGTCTATTTAAAAGAATGTTGTGGTCAAAAGCAGCACTAAGATCAAGTAAAACTAATAGAGAGATACAACCGCAATCGGATGATAAGAGCAAATCATTTGTGACTCTGATGAGAGCTGTCTCGGTACTATGGTACGGTCTGAATCCTGACTGAAAATCCTCGCAGATATCATTTCTTTCAAGAAAGGAACACAGTTGTGAGGATACTGCTTTTTCTAATATCTTTGATAGAAAAGGCAGTTTCGAGATCGGCCTGTAATTGACTAATTCTGTATGAGCAAGTTTCAGGTTTTTAACAAGCGGTTTTATCATAGCCAGTTTAAAGGTTTTTGGTACATTTCCTAGAGACAAAGATGAATTAATGATATTAAGAAGAGGATATATGACCTCTGGAAACATCTCTTTCAGTAGCTTAATCGGTATAGGGTCTAACATACAAGTTGTCGATTTAGATGAATTAACGAGTTTAGAAAATTCTTCCTCTCCTATGGCAACAAATAAATCAAATTTTTCCTCAGGGAGACTACAATGCACTGCCTTAGTTATAATTAGTTATAATTTTGTACCTGATATTATCGATCTTATAAGTAAAGAAGTTCATAAAGTCATTACTGCTGTGTTGCTTGGACACTTCTGGGGTTGAAGCTTTCTTTTTCATTAGTTTAGCCACTGTTTCAAATAAATACCTAGGATTATGGGGGGTTTTTTCTAATAGGGTTGAAAAATAAGCAGATCTAGCAGCTTTTAAGGCCTCTCTGTAAGCAATCGAGCTCTCTTTCCATGAAATCCGAAATACCTCTAGTTTAGTTTTCTTCCAGTTGCGCTCCATTTTTCTGGCTGCTCTCTTAAGGGCCTCGGTGTGCTCGTTGTACCACAGCGTTGGACTATTTTCTTTAATCTTCTTTAAGCGCAACGGAGCAACTGCGTCTAAAGTGCTGGAAAAGAGAGAGTTAAAAGTTTCTGTCGCAATATCGAGTTCTTCTAAGCTATCTGGGATGCTGAGATGATGAAACTGATTAGGAAGATTATTGATAAAGCAATCTTTAGCGGCAGAAGTTATAGGTCTAACGTATTTATAACACGTAGTCGGCTTTGCAGCCTTGGCTAAATGTAATTTACATGAGACTAGATAATGATCTGAGATGTCATCGCTCTGCTGCATAATTTCAACGGCATCAATATCTATTCCAAGTGATAATATTAGATCTAGAGTATGATTACGACAATGAGTAGGTCCTGACACGTGTTGTCTAACTCCAATTGAGTTTACAATGTCTTTAAATGCCAATCCCAATGAATCTTTTTCATTATCTACATGTATATTAAAATCACCAACGATTAGTACTTTATCTGCAGCCAATACTAATTCTGATAGAAAGTCCGCAAATTCTTTGATAAAATCTTTATGGTGCCCTGGTGGCCTGTATACAGTAGCCAGCAGAATTCTCAAATGTGATTTATCGTTTACACTATATATTTTTACATTAAGGACCAACACTTCAAAAGAAGTATATTTAAAACTAGATTTCTTAGTGGTTTTGAAAATATTACTATAAATTACAGCAACACCTCCCCCTTTGCCTTTCAGACGAGGTTCATGTTTATAACTGTAATCTTGTGGGGTTGACTCATTTAAAGTAATATAATCGTTTGGTTTTAACCAGGTTTCTGTCAACCACAGCAAATCTAGATTATAATTTGAAATCATATCATTAACTATGAGTGATTTTGGAATAAGGGATCGAATATTCAGCAACCCAAGCTTTATCATTTGCTCATCTGTATTATATCTGTTTTTTATTTGTTGAACATCAATTAAATTTTTAATCTGACGTTTTTTGGATTTCCAAATTCGGGGAACAGACACAGTCTCTATATGATGATATCTAGGTGGAAGAGGCTCTATGTGATGGGATTTATCTGACCTTGGGGACGTGAGGCCGCTAGCAGACGGTCGGTTTAGCCAGTCTGTCTGCTTTCTGACCTGAGCCCCAGATTGTCACGTTTTAGCTCTAAGACTATGAGCCAAATTACTAGAGAGAAGAGCAGCACCAGCCCAGGAGGGATGGATACCATCCCTTTTCAACAGGTCAGGCTTGCCCCAAAAACGTTTCCAATCGTCTATGAATTCTACATTATTTTGCGGACACCACTCAGACAGCCATCGATTCAGTGAGGCCAATCTGATAACTATCTCATCACTCGTGCGAACAGGAAGGGGGCCAGAGCAAATTACAGTGCCTGACATCGTACTTGCGAGTTCACACACCTCTTTAACATTAATTTAGGTGATCTCTGACTGGCGGAGTCGAACATCATTAGTGCCGACATGAATAAGGATCTTAGAGAATTTACGATTAGCATTAGCCAGCACTTTTAAATTTGCTTTGATGTCAGGCGCTCTGGCTCCCGGCAAACATGTGACTATGGTGGCTGGTGTCTCATTTACATATAAATGCTAAATAAGATGGGACCAAGCACAGACCCTTGTGGGACACCCTGCTAAACTAGTGTTGGTATAGATTTTAGGGGGGGCACGGTTCACAAAACCCTCGGTTCGGTTTGTATCACGGTTTTAGGGTCACGGTTTTCGGTTCTGTACGGTTCTTGTTGTTATTTTTTCTTTTAATCTTTAACACTCCAGATATGTACTTCAGCATATGATATATAGCTTAATTATCCACAATTTAGGATACAGTATTAACAAAAATGTTATATCATGCACAAACTGAATTTGACTTGACTTTAAGCACATTATTGGGACCATCTCCGAGGAAAGCTAGGTGAGATTTTGATACAGCAAGAGAGAAGACATTGATGACATGCTTTTCGTTTATTTGGCAAAAAAAAGTGTATCACTATCTCTACAGGAACTTATGTGCATTTTTAGCACAAAGATTGAAATTAACTTGCATTTATCAAACTGCCAAAAGTGTAGCTCTTACAAAAATGTTATCTTTTAAATAAGTCAAAATACATTAAACATAATTGCCTATAATTAGGCTATAGCAATAGCAAAGGCCATGATCATAAAGTGAAACATAAGTTCAACCTCAACACAAAAACAGTATCAACAATGCTTCTATTCCCTGAGAGTGAGGATACACTTTTTTCACTTGAAATTAAAGTGCAGTATTTGGAAACATATGACTGGAGTCATATGGAAACTTAAAGTGCCACTGTAGCTGCTATATATTTAAATATCATAACATGAAATCCAAAATGTTCCCACACACCGGACTTATACGACGCTGGCGCATCCTCCAACTCTGGTTAGCCTTCCTCATCTCTCCCACTTGCCACTTCTTTGTAAGTATTGTAAGTACGTTATAGGTACACTATAATTTGTTACGCTGTAAACGCTGTAAAATCGCTTTAATTACGCAGTACTTTCCGGGCTGTAATCTAAAGTGTTACCGAAATGTGTTAGGTAATGCAGGGTCAAAGATGACACACTGCAAGTTTTAAAGTTGTGAGCAGAGAAGTAGGCTACACATACAAATAGGCTATATATGACGAAGGCAAAGAGCCTTTGTTATCTTTATCTCCTGTCTATACATTTTTTTTTATTTTTAGAGTGGGAACATTCCCATGTGTAGATAATGAGGAAATTACATTGTCTTTCATCGCTCCCTTCACCAAGTGCGTTCCAAACGGCTACATAATGTCACGCAAGTGCCCTGCTCACTCCAAAGTCCCCACTTCAAGGGCTCTGCCCTTCGAAGGGAGTAGGGCATAGGGATGCTCACTTCCGTTTGGAATTTTCCCTCAGTATATTGCTACCATTCACTTATATTCTTATGTGTTATATTCACCTGCAAATAACTAAATCACTGTGTTGACACTTTCTCCATAATCTGCAGACATTTTTTAATGCTTTAGGTCAATAATTTAAAGGTTTATTTAAGCAGCTTCCTGTAGTTGTTAGTAGTGATCTAAAAATATTTAAAAACCTTATTTATGATTACATGACATTATATTCCAGATTATCAACATGCCTGAAAAAACACTCCTTGTGATTGACCCAATGGGAAATGAACGTTCTTATGAACATAAAATTCTGCGGAACTGGAGGTAACCTTGTTAGAACTGTTTCATCTATTTTTTTTTTTATGCTATTCGATTCTAAACAGTACAAATGTCTCGACGACATCTAGGAATTTTTTTTAACTGAGGTGTGATGAGCAAACAGCCCAGTGGCAATTACGGACCCTGAAGCACGACCTGCAGATGGATTCCAGCAGTTGTGGAGTATTGAATGCATGTGTTCATATATTTTCAAGAGTGGCTTCAGGTCTGGATATGTTATAATGAATTTAATTAAGTCATCTGTCAATTAATGTTTCAGATTGCTGAACAATACCTGCTGACAGGAACGATCAGCAATGTTCAGACTACGCCTGAAGCGGTCAGCTCAGCACGCATGAAAGTAGCCTGCACACTTCTTGGATGTCGAGATGAGTGCTGTTTTAATTCTGTAATACCGTAGTAATGTATGTATTGTAATGTACAGTGTGTCATGTAGTACACCTCTGTAGATGCTATCTTCACTCTGAAAAATGTATTTAATCAAGTAAGAATATCCAAATATACAGAGGGGATAGAGAAGAAAATTATATAGAAAATAACTTGAAGGATGCAAAAAGTAATGCAAGAATGATTTGATTTAATGTAATTTCGGAACAGGTCTGAGAATTTTTTTTTCATGGTGTTTATGTTGACATTTAGTACACTATGATTGTCCAATGAATTCATATTTATCTTTTTTTTAATGTTAACAAATGTATAGGTAATGCAGAGGAGTACTGTGTGCTTTGCAGCATGCTGGAAGACGACCCCAACGAAAGCATGATTGAAATGGTATACAACTTATAATACACACACCCAAAAAGCTAGTTTAACTTTATGTGCCATGTTTTTTTGTAGAATTTTGTTATTTAAATGAAAAGGTAATTTTTCTTTTCATGTTTTCAGATTCTATATTGTTTTAAATGTACTAATTTACATATATATTCATCTCTTTTATTTTCAGGTACAGTGTGAGAGAGCTGCAATAGATGGGCACATTTTAAATGTTGTAACTTCAGTAGCCTAAATGTGTTTATGTGCAAAAAAGTGTGTAGTATAGTTTGAGTGTATGTACCTTTATCATTTGCATTGATAACAGTCTGCAGCACAGTGTGGTCTTAGTTCATATTTATATTAAGAACTTATTGTTTTACTTGTTTTGTATTGTGCCTCTCTGTTGCATGATTTTGAATTTTGAAATGAATTTGATTAATAATCTCCGTTCAAAATTGATCTGCTTGATTATAAATTATCTCAATAACTAATCTTATTTCAATTTACATTATCATCTGGTTTAGAGTAAATTTGTAACATCTGTCCAGGGACTATACGGATTAAAAACTTAGACTGTCAAATCATCCTATCTGTTTATTTTTCTAGGACAATCTGATGAGGTATTTGCACTGTAAAATCATCCTACCCATTTATTTCATACTGGTAGGACAATCTGATGAGGTATTTTGCACCGTAAAATCATCCTACCCGTTTATTTCATACTGGTAGGACAATCTGATGAGGTATTTGCACTGTAAAATCATCCTACCCATTTATTTCATACTGGTTGGACAATCTGATGAGGTATTTTGCACCGTAAAATCATCCTACCCGTTTATTTCATAGGACAATCTGATGAGGTAACGTTACTTTGCACTGTAAAATCACCCACCCTGTGACATTTTATGTAGTCACAGACGCGAAGCAGAAACGCGCAGTAGGATTTTACGATGTGGTAGGATGAACCGATAGATATGGCTATAATTTTGCGCTACGGTAGGAAAACTGACAAGGTAGGACAGATCGACAGAACACCGGCGCTGCACAGAGCGATCGGTTTATGACATCAAAGAACCGCGAGAGTGATTGAAAAGCATACGGAGCCGTCGCGCTCGCGGTACTTTGATGTCATTCGCCGATCGCTCTGTGCAGCGCCGATTCAACTCGAACAAGCCTCATATGTATGTCCACACACGTCTTATTTCGCGCGAAAAGGAAACACACGTCTGAGGTCACATACGGGCACGAGGCTACATTGCGCATGCGTCAAACCATGAGACACACACACATGCTCCGAACCGAGACAAGCGGACCAAACGGTTCGGATGTTTTTTCATGTACCGTGCCACCCCTAATAGATTTGTTTTTCCCCAAAGACACAAACTGGAATCGATTAGTGAGATAGGATGTAAAGGATTCAAACGCAGTATCATAGATTCCTAGCCGTTCAGACAATCTGTCAAGAAGGACAGCATGAGATATTGTGTCAAAAGCAGCAGTGATGTCTAACAAGACTAAAATACTACAGGCACCCATAGCAGCAGAGATGAGAAGATCATTTGTAACCCGGACAAGAGCAGTCTCAGTACTTTGACCTGATCTAAATCCAGACTGAAATGGTTCTAGGAGATTGTTTTGGACAGGTATTGCTGTAGCTGGCCCACTACAACTCGTTCCAGGACCTTAGCCAGAAAAGGTAGATGGGCAATAGGCCTATAGTTAGACAAATCCTCAACATCACAACCTGTCTTTTTAAGAAACCAGATTTGTAAGAGGAGATTTCCTTCTGTTTCATGGACACATTTCTTGAACAGTGCATTCAACTTTGATAGCTTAAGTCAAGTCAAGTCACCTTTATTTATATAGCGCTTTTTACAATACAGATTGTATCAAAGCAGCTTCACAGTGATAACATGAAAATAATACAACAAAGTTTGCTTCTAGAAGAAAATTGCATCAACGTCCAACGATTACTTCGACTGGTTGGAAGTCGAAGTAATCACGCCGGTATGGAGACGAGTTGTTGAGGATCAGTGCCGATGGCTGTCGTGTCGATGAGGCCTTCACAGGGCTGATGAGGCTGGCACTTCAGGATGCGTTGGGATGGGTTCAGGCGCAGGTCCACCATAGAGGAGAGACTAGGTGACACTTCAGGACTGCGTTGTCGTCGTGACCAGCTGCTGATCCTTCATCAGATCTGGATACAGCCTGGATCCGGCGGACTGCGGTAAACCTCGGGATAAACAGAGAGACTAATATTAGCGTAGACGCCATCCTTCTTATGATGTACCAAGTACATTGGATTTACGGGACGTGTTCCCGGTTTCGGCTGATCTAAACTATGCAGCCTAACATTGAATTATAACTTTTGACAGTAACTCGTACTGTAATGCATTACTTTTTAAATAAATTAACTCCGTTACCGTTACCATATGGTGCGTTGTCCGTTACTTTTTTTAATTAATTCATTTTGGCTGAAGTGTAGCCTACAGCCTAACCTGTTTACAGCAGCGACGCATTGTAGGATTGGTGGAAGGGTTGCCATTCCGTTAAAATACGGAATTGTCTCGTATTTACAAGTAAAATGATGCGTCCGTATCAAATCAATGAAGGACGCGATTTGTCCCGTATTTTACATAAGGCCCACACTAGTGTTGTCAAAATATTCGGTACTTCGGTACCAAGTCGGTACTACATTTTTTTAAACGTCACGGTACCAAGTACCGGTGGTACCGAGTACCCGGCCAAACCCGGTTCTTCATCTACTGCGAAGATCGCGAGTCAGCATAGCGAGTCACCTCAGAAATCCTTGTGATATATTCAGTTTGTGCTGGTCTGACTTAAATAAAAGTGTTTAAAAATTACTTTCTGTTTAAGTCAGTTTTGTGTTTGTATAGATCGTAACGCATAAAAGGGCATTAATGGGAACATTATATAATTTTTTTCTTTAAAGTAACTAAAAAGTTACTTTTAACAGTAATGCATTACTTTTTGGTGTAAGTAATCAACAAAGTAATTGAGTTACTTTTTGAATGAAGTAACTAGTAACTGTAACTAGTTACTATTTCTTAGTAACTAGCACAACACTGGTTAAGAGCTCGCTCAAGTACTGGGGAGCTAAACCATTTAGTGCTTTGTAAGTAATCAGCAATGTTTAAAAATGTATACGATGTTTAATAGGCAGCCAATGCTGTGTAGACAGAACCGGGCTAATATGGTCATACTTCCTGGTTCTGGTAAGAACTCGAGCTGCTGCTTATTAAACTAGCTGTAGTTTGTTTATTAAGCATGCAGGGCAACCACCCAGTAGAGCATTACTATAATCTAGCCTTGATGTGCATGTAAACGCTTGTCATTTTTCATTCACTTCAGTCCTGTCGTTTTTTCTTTTGATAGAGCTGTCCTCTGTTTTTTTGTACATCATCTACATCCTGGTCATACTACACAATACAGAATTGAAAAATAACTGCTTTGCACTGCAAATGTAGTTTCCTACTTCTCTGTGTTACACTACCTCTTCTCGTCTGACTGATGCACGGGATCTGGTTCTACTTATCAAACCAGCTGTGCTTCTCCAGCTGCTCTAGCGTCAGTCGCTCAGCTGGATCACGCACCAAACACCAGAAAATCAGGTCTCGGCATGCTGTGAAGTTTTCAGAGAGGGCGCGGGTTAGTCTTAGAGGATCACTAATGTTGAAATACGTGAAATAATGTAAAATATTTCCATATTTTGCCATATAAAATGTCATTATTTGATTATGTAAATATCCTGAATCAAATAATAATCTAGTAAACACGATTAAAAAGTGTTAAAAAAAATCAGAACTTCAACGTTTAGATAAAGGTTTAAGTGACTAATCAAAGTTTAACCTGATAGGAAAGTATTTATTTACTGTTATCCGTATTATATTCCATCTGTAATAACAATGTGGACTTTTATAAAGATCCGTTTGGCCATTAACTTTTTTAATTTCTCTCCGATACGGTAGGAAATGAAATGTGGAGGATTTTATCTTTGACAAGATGATTGCCAGGCCAGTTTGCTTAGACAGAGAGCAACCGTTAAAGATGTGATTGTATGCCGTGATAGTATCCCAAAGCTTGTCTACTCTTCTGCTACACACTCAAAAGTATCTACTTTTTCTTCACCAAAAGAGTACATACTTTTAGTGCGTAGTATAAGTAGGCGAATTGAGACAGCATTAGTGTCGGCCCAGATCTGGTACACATGGATCACACGGTCCAGATGTGGGCCGGATCTGGGCCGACCCTATGTTGCTGTCTGTGTGAGATTGTGCAGAGGTGTCTGTTGTGTTTACCTGAGGATAAGGTCAGACTCGTGTCAAGATAGTCACGCAGTATGCCGTTCAAGGTTTTAAAGGGCAGATGTCTGTGCAGGATCTCAAACAGCACAACACCTACAGCCCAGACGTATGCTGGCTCGGCGTAGAACACGGTGTCCCTCAAGACCTCAGGTGGGGTGTACAGGTCTGCTCCTAAAAGAGAGACTTTTTTAGTGTCAATAATACAGTGATCAATGTACTATTTCCAATTCCCAAACTCTGCTATGCTAACACAAACTGCTAACACACCTTGATATTCACTGCTGTTAAAGCCCTCACTACTAATTAGACGACCATGTCCGAAGTCAATCAATTTGAGCTTCAGACTCTCGTCGGCCACCACCAGGATGTTCCCCGAGTGGATATCACCATGGAAAACTCCACGGTCAACACAGTGTTTTACAGCTTGGACTAACTGACGTATCATCCAGCGTGCTTTTGCTTCGTTAATGTCGTCTGAATAAATGATGTAATGCCGCAAGTTCTGGCATGGATCAGGTTTCTCCATAATGAGATTGAAGCTGCTCTCGTCCTCAATCCAGTGGTGTAATTCGATGATGTTGGGGCATGAGGGAGCTTGTCCCAAACGCAGCATCAGTGCCACTTCTGCAAGCACAGGTTTGGAGTGATCGGGCTAGAGAAAAAAACAAACAGTTAGTTGGCCTTGAATTTTTTTTGAAGATTGTTCAAGATCAAGTTTATTTGTATAGCACATTTAAAAACACCCACAGTTGACCAAAGAGCTTAACAATGTCAGGATACACGCAAATAAACAAACACAGTAGAGAATGTCACAGTAGCAAAACTCAACTCGTATTTTTATGTAATTGTATTTACATTTACATCTTCTTGACTTACTGCTTCATTTTAGCAACAGGAATTGACAATACTCATCACTTAACCAAATCTCATTTAGGTTAGTCAACTTACAGTGTCAAGATAACGGTCCTGTCCACCCTTGCGTATATGCTTGATGGCAACCTGTGAATGGCAAAACAAACTGTTAGTTATTTCAAGCATATTAAAGTGCCTGATCTGCACAAGTTACAATCTGTTCGTTTTTAAATTAAGAAAGACGACACACATCTCTACATCAGGAGCAAAACATTGGTTGAATTCAATAAGAGTGCTCTACCTTGATTCTCTCACAAAATATGTGGGTTCCTTCATACACCTGGGCAAAACTTCCTGATCCTATAATTTCTCCCACTAGAAAAAAAACAGACATCCTAGTTCCTGAAAAACACACAGGACAAAGAACATAGACATATGTGAGGCAGTTTCCTTTGATTGTCTGATATTAACTCAAATAAGATTCATTTGAAGAATCTTAAAATACTTCTATCTTTTGATTTCGGATATATGTAGCAAATCAGCTACAATAAGTTTCTTTATGTGATGTCAGAGTATCAGAATTATAGCCTAAATAATTATAAGTAGGAAACAACAGGGCAGAAATATCAAGAAGCAAAGATAATAATGCCTCACCGTATTGCAGTCCGTCAGGCAACGCCTCTGGATCGTCTGGCTCCACTTGCATTGACGACGGGAGATCCTCACAGACCTGACCCGACTCCGGCTCCGGCTCCGGCACTGACTCCGGCTCAGGCACAGACTTGATCTCGGATGAAACCTGGAAAAGCATCAGCTCGGAGTTGGCCAGATCCGACTGTGGCGTAAGATGCTGGACACTGTCCGGGTCGTGGCAGAGGAAGAGATGCTTTGCAGCCGTGCCTAATCTCCGGAAGAAGGCACAGACTGCTCTCCTCTTCCTTCCTTTCTTAGATTTTTCTAAAATGAAGAAAAATTCATAGAAAATTATGGTAACACTTTACAATAAGGTTCATTAGGAAACATTACATTAACAATGAGCAATACATTTGTTACTGTATTTATTAATCTTTGTTAATGTTAGTTAATAAAAATCCAGCTGTTCATTGTTTGTTCATGTTAGTTCACAGTGCATTAACTAATGTTTTACAAATACAACCTTTGATTTTAATAATGTATTAGTAAAAACAAAGATTAATAAATGCTGTAGAAGTATTGTTCATTCTTAGTTCATGTTAACTAAGGTAGTTAACTAATGTAAACTAATGAACCTTATTGTAAAGTGTTACCAAAATTGGTAACATATAAACATCTCTGAGAATGATGATTAGAGCTGCAAGTACTAATCAATGCAATTAAAGATGAAAATACTACAACAAACATCATTTACAGATTTTTAACTCAAGCGATGTCAAATCAGAATTATAACTGAAAGTAATAATAAAAAGAATCGATCAGAGAAAATAACAGAAGGCAGAAATAACATGAACAAAGTAATAATGACTCACTGTCATCCAGATCAAAACTGGAGGGATATGAAGCAGGCGGCAGCTCAGAATCACCAGGATCTGTGTCCGGCGTTTGCTCGATCCTGGAGAAACCTGACACACACGGGGACTCCAGATCTTCACACACCTGGCCTGGCAAACACACCAGCTCAGGAACGGCAGGATCTGTGTTCAGCGTTTGCTCGATCCTGGAGAAACCTGACACACACGGGGACTCCAGATCTTCACACACCTGGCCTGGCAAACACACCAGCTCAGGAACGGCAGGATCTGTGTTCAGCGTTTGCTCGATCCTGGAGAAACCTGACACACACGGGGACTCCAGATCTTCACACACCTGGCCTGGCAAACACACCAGCTCAGGAACAGCAGGATCTGTGTTCAGCGTTTGCTCGATCCTGGAGAAACCTGACACACACGGGGACTCCAGATCTTCACACACCTGGCCTGGCAAACACACCAGCTCAGGAACGGCAGGATCTGTGTTCAGCGTTTGCTCGATCCTGGAGAAACCTGACACACACGGGGACTCCAGATCTTCACACACCTGGCCTGGCACACACACCAGCTCAGGAACGGCAGGATCTGTGTCCGGCGTTTGCTCGATCCTGGAGAAACCTGACACACACGGGGACTCCAGATCTTCACACACCTGGCCTGGCAAACACACCAGCTCAGGATCTGCGTCCAGCGTTGGCATGTTCCTCGCAGGACTTGAAACATGCATCAGCTCGGGATCCTCTAGATCTGGCTGTGGTTTAAGACACACCACTCTGTTCGGGTCGTCGCGAATGAAAGTGGACTTTACAGTCGTCCATATTTCCCGAAAGAAAGCACGGACTACTTTCCCCTTGCTACGTTTTTTAGGGTTTCCTAAAACAAAGAAAAATGATTATAAAACCAAATGACTACAGATGAAAAACAAACATATTCCATAAACGAACATAAACGTGGCTTTTATCTGATAAATTCATTAAAGAAAAAATAAATTGCACTTTTGCAAGTTCATATTCCTGGACTTGGCCTAAGCCATGAGCTCACGAAGGACCAGTGCAAGATTGAAAATTACAAGAACACTACAAAGATAAGTCACATAAAATACTTCTTCACTTTAAATAACAAGGAACAGCATGCTTCGCCGATATGAAGTGGATGAAAAAGTCTGGTATTATGTTTTGCAATGTAGTAAAGAAAAAGAAAGTTTCATAAAAACTATTTTAAGCTAGACACATTAGACTGCAGTCACTTATTTATCATAAACACCAAAAAAAAATATTAGTTTAGTTATTTAATTATTTATTAGTATAGTTTTGATGTTTTTAAATTAAAATAATACTGATACATCTTTATCTTTTCCTTTCTCATAGTAAATAATAACATTCCATAAATAATTCATAATTCATTCCTCTGAACTGAAGACCTGACCCTCCTGCTGTGGATAACCAAACAGTAACAGTATCGTATCGAAAAATTGATAACACTACATTGCACTAAGTTTATTATTTCAGATGCCTTTTTAAAAGTCTACTATTGAAAAATGTAATTCAACCCGCCGAAGTGGCCAGTTACAGTAGGAGTGCGTTACACGCCACTGATGAAATATACGCCTGCATTTGGCGGGTGTTAATGTCAAGCCCTGAACATGGCAATAACTTTATTTTTAATAAATGTATAAATTATAAATTTTCAATCTAACCTGTTGAGCTGTTCTCCATGGTCTCAGCTGTCAACTCCGCGATGCTGACAGAATCAGAGAGAATGTCTGAGGGGAAGCTGGTCACCCGGAGCTCCTCTCAACTTCACGGCACTCAATGAACAACACAGATGTGTGTGATGATGCTGTTAAATGTGCGTGTTAGCTCTGTGTGCAAATGCTAAGTCAAAATCAGTATCTAAAAGTATCTAAAGTCAGTAGTTAGTATCGCTCTAGGTCAACTCTCTCACTGCTCTCGCACTTTGAGTGTGTGTTCTGCTCTGTGACGTCACGGGGTGTTCTATAGGCACGTGACGATGCAGCAAGGATATCTTATCTTGTTTTGTTTCGAAATATAAAAATACCGGTAAGAAAATTAGTATCTCACCATCTATTCTAGACTATTTCACTTAATATTTCGATTTAATTTTTTAATTTTTAATTATTTTATTAATGTTTTACTTCTCTGAGGAGCTGATTCGTTGAGCAATGGATACATTTACTAGTTTACTACCTACCACACATTAATGCGTCTCTATGAATCCGCTCGAAAGAGTTAAGAAGTTAGGAGTCAACTTTTATGTTTATTTATTTATTTCAATAAGTTTGAGAAGCAAACCCCATTATAGGAAACCTTTGCTTCTTAACTGAAACTTTTAATTATTCTAGCTCAGGAGCCTGGCTGACCAAACAAATGTTCATATGGTAGCTTTTAAGAAATTTAAAGGGAAAGTAAACTCAAATTACATTATAACACATTATATACAGTTTAAACTGTCATTAGAAGAAAAAAAAACACCCTTAATAGGTGACATACATTTTTTTATGGATTGCTGTTCAGGAATCAGGATTACCATGACCATGTCCCCTTTAAACTTCATGTGATTGACCATAGGCTACAACTTTTTGTCTTTTTTGGGGAGGAAAATTCAAGGGAAAATTTTCTCAAATTATATAATATACCTCCCCGAGTAGCATGTTTAGATAGACCGATATCCCCTATTAAATAATGCTCCCAGTGCAATCTCACTTTATTATACAGCACTGCTCACTCTATATGCATTGTATGGATTCTCTTATTCTCTTAACATAAAAGGTGTGACGAGGGCACAAATAAAGTTATTTTAAGTGGCTAAAATATAAGAGCCAACACCACTGTTGCTATAAAAGTAGCCGACTACGCCACCTGGATTTATCCCTGAGACCCAGGACTCAGTTTCACCCCAATTCATCTATTAAATCTTATTCCACTGATAGGGCTGGACATCAACACCACTGACACCCAAGGGGTGAATCGAATTACAACATCTTTTATTACCATAAAAGGATATAAACTTAAAAATAGTAAACAAGAGGAAACATTCTGGTAAATGCCCAGTCCATTAGGCAGTCTGGTTATGATGGTTGTCTGGCCAGAAGCAGCAGTCTAGGTTTAGCCCCACAGCAGCAGCGGTCTCCACAGATCTTGTCAGTAGCTCACTGGAGAAAGATAAGAACAAACTGCCAGTATCTCCAGTCTAAAAATCAAGCATTAAAGCAAACCTAATCTACTCACTCGTGCACACAAATGCTCAGACAAAACACAATCTACACCCAAAGACCCAATATCACAGCACTAAATGAAAACAAAGAAAAGAAAATAATAAAGAAAGTGATTACTGGCTAAAACACTGGCAATTAGTTATCATCACAGTCCCTACCAGTTAAAAGTTAGATGTAGAGTGAACACAAAAAGTCTTTCTCCATTGATCTGCTCTTGAAACTCTGAGAGTTTTACTCACAATATGATCTGGTAGCAGTTCCCACTACCCAGTGTAGTTGACTGTCAGCGTTGTGCACGTGATTTCTCTGCGCCGCCGTCGTGTTCACTGTAACAAATTAACTCTATGGAATATTAATGATCAATAATAACTGGTTATGATTATGAATATTTGGGTCAGTTAATATAATTAACTTAATGTAGTAAAATTAATATTACAATCAACCCACCTGTTCGTCATGAAGACTCGGCGTTAATAGTTTATCAATTCTAAGAAATATTAATTTCCGGGGAAGGGAAATGTCTTTCTTACTGTACAGTCCCTTGTGAAAAAGATGTGTGCTTAATTGTATTGAAAGCGTACTTTTTGTGTGCTTAAACTCATAAAAGTATACTTTTTGATAAGTGTACTTGCAGATAATATAATATAATTAAAATTAAAGACCACTTAAGTGTACTTAAGTGAGTTAATAAATATTGTCATTAAAGTGTATTCCCTTTAAGTGCACTTTTTACAAATGCACTTTGTAATAATATCTAATTAAGTTTAACTTAAAGTAAGTACACTTGCATGACAATATTTCTAAACACACTTAAGTGTACTTTTTAAAAATACACTTTGTAATAATGTCTAATTAAGTTTTACTTAAAGAAAGTACACATTCATCACAATATTTCTAAACACACTTAAGTGCATGTTTTAAAAAAATCACTTTTTAATTGAGTCTACTTAAGTTTTACTTAAACATACATTTTAAATAATTATGATTTTATAGTGTTTTAAAGTTATTAAAGTTATAAGTTATTAAATTAAATTTATTTTGATGTATTGACTAATATACTAAATAAAATTTAGTATATTAGCGCGCTCAAACTTCGAGCAACGAGCTAGGTGAATACTAGTTGAGTAAAAGTCAGTGTAACGAGAGTGATTCAGCTGACTTCAACGCTTTAGATACTCGATAGATACTTCATTCTCGAGAGTTTACACCCGTGTCCAGTATAATCGAGCATCTGTGGTCAGTGCAGTGAGATGGTCGATATACAGGAGGTCACCAGCTTCACCTCAGACATGATCAGGGCCGTATTAAGACAGTGTGGTCGTGTCTTATACCTCAATAAGGAAATCTGGAATCCTTTCTTATTCTTTCTTGAACATGGTGGAAATGACGTACCAGTGGCTGATTGAGAAGCGGTGTCAAATAGTATGAGAAGAGAAGCTTTTAGTTATTTTTTATTTTATTATTTATTATTATTATTATTATAAAACAAAAATATTCACATTCAGAATACAGGTGTGAACATTTTCTACGATTGCAAATTTAAATTTACAAGTTCAGTTTTTTTTACAAGCTCTCATTTGTTTTGTTTTTCTCTCTGTCACTTCAAATTCAGATCACGTGAGTGTGAATATTTTTGTTTTTCATCAATATTGTTATTGAGTTCATAATCAATGTACTTGCATATAAAACATGCTTGACACTTAAGGAAAACATAAATGTAAAAGGACAGAGTCATTAAGAATAATAATTTTATCATTTTATCATACATGTTCAGATGTTTTGTTCTGCAAGGTCTCACATCGTGTTCTACAAGCTCTCACATTTTGCACCATATTTACCTCCATTAATGTCCTCTTCCTCACCCGAGTCTTCCTCGCTCCTGTCTCCCCCAAGAAGAATATCCTCATTCGCCTGGCGGTCATAGCCGACACCTAAGCTGTGTCTGAAATCGCTCCCTATCCACTACATAGTGCACTATATCGGGTGTCGGCCATTTTGTAGTGGTGTCCGAATTCTGAGTGAACGACATCATTCCCTACATTCATTCACTACTTTTACCCACAATCCTCTCTGAATTCGAGTGTACATTCGATGTACACTTGCTGGAGCACTATTTTCCACAATCCAATGCGGAGAGAACTGAGAGAGCAAGTTTAAACCAGAGATTACATTACAGCTTTCTTATTCCTGCTTTAACATTTATTTCATGCTAGTTTTATTTTTATATTAATCATTACTTGAATAGAACATATTAAAACATTGAGACAATATTATATAGATGAATTGTAAAATTAAACTATATTTATATCGTTTTTTTTTAATTAAAATCTATTATTTAGGCATTAACACAATTTAATGTGTTTTACTAATGTGTTTTGATAATTTATGGCATTGTTGTTAACTCGTTAAACTGTAAAGGGAGAGATGATTATTTGGTGGATGATTTGAAAAATATCCGTTTATCATATGTAGGAAGCGTATTCATTCGAATATAATAACGGTCGCCTGAGGACTCTCGACCACCACTTCACGAGTTCACATTTACATCAATTAAACAGAGTAAAGATTATGCGTATTTGGCGTGCTGTCCAGGGGGAGGGCTCCGAGCTCGGAAATTTTTGCCCGAACCCAGAGTGCTCCCCCTTGTTGTAAGAGTATTTAGGAGAAGAAGTGAGGAGATGGGGTGGTGGAGGGATGCTGTTAGACTGTCAAAGAACTGAGTTAAGTTTGCTGAATATATACCTCTTACCTCATTGATTGGGAGTGTGCTCCACTCGTGTCTAATTAGGCTTGATTACCTGAATGTGCTCCACATGTGTTTAATTATCTGAACATGCTCCTCCCGAACTTTGTTAGGAAACATCATTTCACGAGTTCACATTTACATCAATTAAACAGAGTAAAGATTATGCGTATTTGGCGTGCTGTCCAGGGGGAGGGCTCCGAGCTCGGAAATTTTTGCCCGAACCCAGAGTGCTCCCCCAAAAGCAAAGAGCAAAGGACAGCCGCCAGACTAAAGACCCCCCAAAACGCAGAGAATTTGGCGGGCTGGCGTTTTGAGAATAAGCCTGGTTGCTTGACCAGGAGGGCCTGCTGGCTCACGAACGGGGAGCAGTCGTAATTTGGAACAACAGTTGGGAGGGCTCGCACCGTTTCTCGACGGGAGCAGCTCACAGCGTCAGACAGGCGAGCTCTACCGGCCGATGAACAGCGTGATTTATGCCGCCTGACCAGGAGGGCCCGTGTTGCCTCTGGCGGGAGCAGCTCACTGCGCTGGGCGGACGGGCCCTACTGGTTGACAAGATTTGGGAATGCCCAACCAGGAGGGCCCATGTAGCTTCCGACGGGAGCAGCTCACAGCGTCGGGCTGATGGGCCCTACCGGCTGACGGTGGAGTGGCGCGTTTTTTGGAAGCCCGGACTGGAGATTTCCTGCTGTCCGCTGGGAAATCGATACCTGTTGGATGGGAAAGAGAAAACATAGATGCATGCAAAGTCCGCTGGGAGACCAATGCTCGCTGGACAGAAAAAGAGAAAACATAGATGCATGCAAAGTCCGCTGGGAGACCAATGCTCGCTGGACAGAAAAAGAGGAAACATAGATGCTTGCAATGTCCGCTGGGAGACCAATGCTCGCTGGACAGAATTATGCAATGTCCGCTGGGAGACCAATGCTCGCTGGACAGAATTATGCAATGTCCGCTGGGAGACCAATGCTCGCTGGACAGAATTATGCAATGTCCGCTGGGAGACCAATGCTCGCTGGACAGAATTATGCAATGTCCGCTGGGAGACCAATGCTCGCTGGACAGAATTATGCAATGTCCGCTGGGAGACCAATGCTCGCTGGACAGAAAAGAGGAAACATAGATGCTTGCAATGTCCGCTGGGAGACCAATGCTCGCTGGACAGAATTATGCAATGTCCGCTGGGAGACCAATGCTCGCTGGACAGAATTATGCAATGTCCGCTGGGAGACCAATGCTCGCTGGACAGAATTATGCAATGTCCGCTGGGAGACCAATGCTCGCTGGACAGAATTATGCAATGTCCGCTGGGAGACCAATGCTCGCTGGACAGAATTATGCAATGTCCGCTGGGAGACCAATGCTCGCTGGACAGGAAAAGGAGAAAACATAGATGCTTTGCAATGTCCGCTGGGAGACCAATGCTCGCTGGACAGAATTATGCAATGTCCGCTGGGAGAGTTTTTGCTTTGTCAGTTGGGAATTTAGATCACTGGAAGAAGGAAGAACACCCAGGTGGACGACCCGGAGGGTTTTATTCGATGAGGGTTTGGTGGGCTTTTTTAATGTGGAACCGGTTGGTCCTGATGTAGCTTTGGAAAGCGTCTGAGGACCATCTTCCGAGAGCTTGTATCTGCTGCTGGGAGAGGCCTTTTTGGGCAGCTGAAGTTGCTGCTCCGATGCGGAAAGAGTGACTGGAGAAGTGTTTTGCTTGGATGCCTGACTGTTGAAGAACGGATTTGAGATGTTTCTGGAACCAAAAGCGTGTCACAGGTTTGTTGGAGTCATCTATAAATAGGGGATCAAGGTGGGATTTAGCCTGGGAGCTTCTCCAATGAAGATATGCCTGAATGGATTGGTATGGTTGGATTGGCGATGAGAGTTTGAAGATGTAGATGAAATGGCCTTTTTTGGATTGGTCTGTCTTGCTTTGCTTAATCAAGTATGAGATGGTTTCACTATCCAGTACTGATAAGTCTGAGATGGTGGGGTGGACTCTTGGGTCGAATTTGGAAGTGATGGCGAGTTCCGAGCATCTAAGAAAGCCGAAAAATGCTAGAATAAACATAGCATCGAGTGTACGGGCTGTCTCGAGAGGCTGGTAGACTGTGCGGAGGGCATGAATACATTTTGTGAGAATATCTAGTGTTATGGGTTGTCTGGTGTCGGGATGGGTGGGATGAGATCGTTGAATTCCTTTGACCAGAAGGGAGGTTTGTGAATTATTTATCTCTGGGGAGGGAGCGCCGTACATCAATTTGTGGAAAAACTGGATGCCGCTCAGGTAACCTTTGATGGTTCCAACTTGGAGGCCCTTAATGCTGTTAAGGTAGGAGATGAATGAGGTGATTGAAAGGAGAGAAAAATCAGGGAATGGCAAGGTGTATGAGAAGTGGAATGCTTTAAAACACCTCCAAGCTGTCACATAAGATTGGAGGGTCCTGGGAGAAACTGCTTGGAGGATGGTGTCCAGTGATGTGTCGAGGAGTTGTTTTAGAGGGTGGGTTACGGGAATATTAGTTCTGAATAGTGAGGTACTGGAGTTGGGAATTGGTCTGCCTCTGGAGCCAGCATCCTGAATTTCTGACAGGATCTGTGCTCGGATGTTGTGGGACACTGGGGGCGGCTCCGCGGCAACGGCGTTCGATGGGACAGGCATCTGAGTTGCTGTGAAGAGAGAGTGGAGAGATTTTGCCTGGAGAAGAGAGCTGAAAGGAGCCGAGGCCGGGGCTGCAATTGTCGGCGGAGGCAGCCTCACGCTTGAATTGGCCTCTGGGGCTTGGGGAAGAGGATTAAAAGTATGAGAAGGAAAGGAAGGTTGAAACTGAGAAAAGTGGGCTTGTGCTGCAAGCGGAGGCAGCCTCATGCTAGCTTGAGCTACTGGAGCTGCTGGCCACTGAAAAGAAGAGGGATTAGTAGCTGTTGTAAAGGTAGGTTGAAATGATTGGGCCTCCAATGCTAGCGGAGGCAGCCTCGCGCTAGCATCTGGGACAGGTGCTGGAGGCCACTGAAAAGAAAAAGGATTATTAGAAACAGCAGGAGCCATGTTCTGATATGCTGAGGGAAGGTCGGCGGGCCTGGTTTCAACCAAAGCTGCAGCCTGCTGGCGAGGTCTGACAGCAGAAGGAACTGGGGCGCGGCCCAAGCTTGCTGAAGGCCTTCTGCTGCGGTTTGATGCTGAAAGAGAACTGGATTTGGTACGCTGCGATGGTGGTGTTGTCGAGCGAGGTGAATCCTGAGCTTTGCTTTGCCTGCTGGTCCTTTTCGGGGCCGGCATGGACTTCGGAGAGAGGTTAGTTGATTGCAAGGATACATACAAGGCGTATAGTTCCGCTTTGTTCATCCTTCGCGAGAACTGAACATCTGAATTGATCAGCGCTTGCCTCAATCCTAAAACTGTCCACTTTCCAATTGGTGGAATTGTTGGGACGGCCGAGCGATAGGAAGAAGCAGGGGAGGGATTGTGATGTCTCGCTGGTGGAGGCGAGGGCTGGCCTCTGCGTCTAGGCGAGCGTGTAGCTGTTCGGGCAGGCAGGCGGCCGCGTGGAGAAGCCTGAGGATCAGTTGAAATGTTGGGTAGAGAAGGAGTTGTCCTTGGGTCAGCTGATTGTGGCTGAGGATCCGGTGAGAAGTTAGATTCCTCATCGGATGGGAAGAGCTGGAGTTGAGACATGGTAGCAAGAAGGTCAAACCAATATGCTGTTAGACTGTCAAAGAACTGAGTTAAGTTTGCTGAATATATACCTCTTACCTCATTGATTGGGAGTGTGCTCCACTCGTGTCTAATTAGGCTTGATTACCTGAATGTGCTCCACATGTGTTTAATTATCTGAACATGCTCCTCCCGAACTTTGTTAGGAAACATCATGTCATCTGTGAGCGTGAGAGTTACAATTTCAGTCGATGAAACTACAAAGCTGGCACGGAGGTATATACAATTACAAAATAAAGTCATTATGATTGTGATTGTTGTTAATATTATTTTATAAAGTAAGTAACATAAGATAAAAGGAGTTTTATCAGTACGTGTGACGAAGCCTTTTCTGCGACAGCTCCAACTCTCCGACGCACAGTGTAAACGTCAGTGTCCGAATTCACTCACTTCATTTCGTTCACTCCTTGCAGATATAGTGCACTCAAATGCCATACACTATATAGGGATTAGTGAATGAGTGAACGAGTGAGCGGTTTCGGACACAGCTCTAGGCTAACATTCTGTATCATAGCAACGAAACGTCTCAACGGAAAAAAACGCTGCGCTGCCAGAACGCTCTCAAGCGCCCAAAGCTAGGGCCGTGTGTCCACCAAAGCGTTTTTCCACGCGCCTGGCGTATGTTTTCAATTGGTTTCAATGGGAGCACCGCGTTTATAAAACGGCATGAGCGTAACGAGGCGCTGAGCGTTTTTTTCACGCTGGACCGCTGAGCGCCCGGCGTTTTTTTTACTGGTCGCCGAGAGTTGAAAAATGCTCAACTTTGGGTAAAACGCAGCGCTCATCACTGTCACTTTTTACCCAGCCGTCCAATCACAGTGGAGGTGGGGCGGGACTAATACCACACCGACCAACTGTCACAACATTATTTCTGTACAACGACATCAACCAGCAGAGCTAACCAAACAACATGGATGAAAAAAAAAGTAGTGCAGCTGTGCATAAAGTCAATTGACGTCTGTCCATTTTGGATTTAGATCACTGATCTATATAATGACTGGATAGCTCATGACGTTCTAAACTGCCACCAGGCCCTGCGAAAATGGGCGTGGTGGGCGTGACGTAATGGGCGGGAGAGTGGTCGATTCAAACAACAGGAAAACAATGGATCGCTATGACATTTCGGACGCTGAGGAAATTGTTCATACTTACACGTATGATGGACCACAGCCATACAATTATGAGCCTGCTATGCTGCCAAGAGAGCAGGGACAGGCCAGGACTAATGTCAGACAGAACGGTCAGAGACAAATTGAGTTGTGGTGTGAGGAGAACCAGTGGAGAACAGGACAGGTGTCTTGGTGAGAGACGTGCTTATACACTCACCTAAAGGATTATTAGGAACACCTGTTCAATTTCTCATTAAAGCAATTATCTAATCAACCAATCACATGGCAGTTGCTTCAATGCATTTGGGGGTGTGGTCCTGGTCAAGACAATCTCCTGAACTCCAAACTGAATGTCAGAATGGGAAAGAAAGGTGATTTAAGCAATTTTGAGCGTGGCATGGTTGTTGGTGCCAGACTAGCCGGTCTGAGTATTTCACAATCTGCTCAGTTACTGGGATTTTCACGCACAACCATTTCTAGGGTTTACAAAGAATGGTGTGAAAAGGGAAAAACATCCAGTATGCGGCAGTCCTGTGGGCGAAAATGCCTTGTTGATGCTAGAGGTAAGAGGAGAATGGGCCGACTGATTCAAGCTGATAGAAGAGCAACTTTGACTGAAATAACCACTCGTTACAACCGAGGTATGCAGCAAAGCATTTGTGAAGCCACAACATGCACAACCTTGAGGCGGATGGGCTACAACAGCAGAAGACCCCACCGGGTACCACTCATCTCCACTACAAATAGGAAAAAGAGGCTACAATTTGCAAGAGCTCACCAAAATTAGACAGTTGAAGACTGGAAAAATGTTGCCTGGTCTGATTAGTCTCGATTTCTGTTGAGACATTCAGATGTTAGAGTCAGAATTTGGCTTAAACAGAATGAGAACATGGATCCATCATGCCTTGTTACCACTGTGCAGGCTGGTGGTGGTGGTGTAATGGTGTGGGGGATGTTTTCTTGGCACACTTTAGGCCCCTTAGTGCCAATTGGGCATCGTTTAAATGCCACGGCCTACCTGAGCATTGTTTCTGACCATGTCCATCCCTTTATGGCCACCATGTACCCATCCTCTGATGGCTACTTCCAGTAGGATAATGCACCATGTCACAAAGCTCGAATCATTTCAAATTGTTTTCTTGAACATGACAATGAGTTCACTGTACTAAAATGGCCCCCACAGTCACCAGATCTCAACCCAAAAGAGCATCTTTGGGATGTGGTGGAACGGGAGCTTCGTGCCCTGGATGTGCATCCCACAAATCTCCATCAACTGCAAGATGTTATCCTATCAATATGGGCCAACATTTCTAAAGAATGCTTTCAGCACCTTGTTGAATCAATGCCACGTAGAATTAAGGCAGTTCTGAAGGCGAAAGGGGGTCAAACACAGTATTAGTATGGTGTTCCTAATAATCCTTTAGGTGAGTGTAGATTCACGTTCGCTAACGATATACACTGTTCTCACAATATTGTACAGATTATTACATCAGGCCAGCAGACATTAGTATGTTTAGGGTAGATTTATACTATTAAATGTATAAAAACTATACTTGAGTATATTTCTATTGTACTAAAAACATACTCAAGTACATTTTTAATACATATTTTTCACCTGGGTTCTAACATAAACAGAAAATTAAAGATTTGAAAATGTAAACAACCTAGTAAGTAATTTTGTTGTTCAATTACAAGTCGCCTCTATTTAGGGCATGACTACCTATATCACACTATTTGATGCCATTGGTACAGTATTAGACGATCAATAATCTTGCTTCGGCATCCCATGTTAAACTCCATCATATCGCCGGGATGATAATCCTCCGATCTGAAGTGAACGTTAACGTTACACACGACCGTGTTTTTCGAAGCCGATGCGGAAAAGAAATCCCGTCTCTTCACCTGCACAAACCGCACCAGGCACGAAAGATATAGGCTATAGCACCGGTACCGTCCCTTTTCTTGTTATGGAAACCTGTGCAGTAGCAGTATTAACATTAAGTTAATACTGCTACTGGCACATCCGGTGGCACATCTGGTCTTCATTGGCATGTGTCACTGACATTATCGCGACACACTGACACCTGACTGACAGCGAGTCGCGGAACATGTCACCGTGTGTTCTGACACCTCCAGTAGTGACTGACAGATTAACCGAGCACCTATCCTGACGTAATTGTGACACAAAACCCTAAATAAATAGCCTAATTTCGTGATATTTTAAATATCAATTAAACGCATTAAAGTCAGTAATATTTTTTCAAACGTGTTATTTGTGTCACGTCTGTATTCGATTGGTTTGTGCCACTGAATGTTTTGTAATACCAGTGCTACTTTATGTTGTTTATCTCGCAAAGTGACAAACTGTCCATTCTAGGAAAGACACAAAATAAATCTATCATGGGTCACTACGAATAACGTATTACAGTCACGTCCGTTACTGTAAACCTTTATTTTTGCGTGATGCTGCACGGACGCACGCCAGTAGGTGACAGTATGAGTGAGTGTAACACTGGCCAGTGCAAGATTCTGTGGCTTTAATATTTCAAAAATTATTTTATCGAATTATGTATAATAGCTAATGTTGTACACATTAACTCAGCGATGTAATAAATCATATGTTTGACAGCATAAAGCAAATTGTTATGCAAGTGACACATGACGGAATGCATTGGCACATCACACGTTTTAGTGACACATGCCAATATCCACTGGCACATGCCAGTTGGCCTGTGTTACTAAAACTCACATGTCTCTTTATGTTGTGGCAACTCCAGTAGTGACACCTGCGGATGTCTGCCTAATGTAGATGTAACTTATGCACATAGTTAATTTGTACAAAAAAAATGGATTTTATTTATTAAATAATTCCATAAAATTATTTTTAAAATATTAAAGGTACTGAGGAAGGTCCTGCGTGACCGAAACGTTTGTTGAATATTTAAAATGCACTGAGCACTTTTTTTTTGCACTTGTATAAATAAAGAAGATTGCTAGTAGCTCTGTATGTAATCCTTTTCAGATACATAGCCTAACAAATTATTTTTAATAATTGATTTTTTTTGTACACTTTTTGGAAGGACTTGAAATATTAAAGCCACAGAATCTTGCGCTGGCCAGTGTTACACTCACTCATACTGACACCTACTGGGGTGCGTCCGTGCAGCATCACGCAAAAAGCACGTGACTGTAACACGTTTTTCGTAGTGACCCATGATAGATTTATTTTGTGTCTTTCCTAGAATGGACAGTTTGTCACTTTGCGAGATAAACAACATAAAGTAGCACTGGTATTACAAAACATTCAGTGGCACAAACCAATCGAATACAGACGTGTAAGGATTCAGGGCGGATCTAATCCGTGGGGAATTTGCATATCATAATTAATAATTGGTAATTAATAATTATTCATACATGTTTGGATTAGATCAGTCTTACATGTTAATAAATCTCCCGATAAGGGAGGATCTGTCATTCTACCTGCATGCGTGCATGTGAATCCCTGAAATTAACCACAAGTTGATTGCAGTTAATTACACGGACCACGTTTCACAAACAGGTAAAATGAATTAGCTCAATTGTCAGGATAATATTTGTGGGATCCACAATATCATCTTACTTTATAGGATTTCAGGAAACGCAATTCTCTGGCCAGAAGAATTGGGTTTCCCGCCCTATCAACACATACTCTTTAAAGTATCTTTAATTCGTAAAGCTTGTAGCATAAGTTAGGTCTTTGGCACTTAAGGGACTTGAAATTGAGCAAAGAGACAGCACATCAATCAAATGAATATATAATTAATTTAATAGAGGCATGACTACTTATGTATTTACTACGGTTACACGGGATATATGTATTTACAAACACATAGACATCAATGAACAATACAAAAAGAAATCAATGAACGATACAAAAAGACATCAATGAACGAGAAATGCGTAAAGTTTGGACAATGGATAACTTACACGCGTGAGCGAGTAAGAGAGAGAGGAAAGGGGATGGGGAGAGAGAAAACAGAGAAATTGGGAGAATTTCATTGGCAGGAAGACATTCACCTCTCCGATTACAACACGAAACATCATCTTAAAACTTCTTAGAAGCTCTATAAAGAGATTATACTTGCACAAGTTATGTTATGATCTCCCTGTATGTCGAGGCATTCCTGTACGGCCCTGTCTGGCCGCGTGAGCTGAGTCCTTTGTGTGTGAGGAAGCGTCACGTGGGCTGCACGGTGTGTTGAACGGAGGTTTAAAGTCTTTAGTGTAACATTTCCAAAGGGAAATAAAGATCTCTACGGGGAAATCACGCGGAGTTAACGTTACATCTTTGCATGGCTGGCGAAGAAGCGCGTGCTTCGCTCGGTCCGGCGCGTCACGCGGTCACGTGCGCGTGTTTCTCCTTCAAAGCGAGCGCGCTCGTTTAAAGGTCCCTTGTAGATGGATTTGCTGAAGAGATATGTCACGGGGTTTTCTTTTCAATCGTCGATTGGAATTAAACACAGAGACTTATCTACAACTAAAAAACACAAACTAAACTAGAAACAAATAAAAGAAAGGCGAAGAGCTTGCCCGGAGGCGAGACGTTACATTATGAGGACAAGGGAGGAAGAGAGCGAGCGAAGGGGAGAAGCGTCATTTATCACTTTTGGAGAAATCCAGCCTCTTCCTGTTGGCTTGGCCAATTAGAGGGTTGGAAGTTTACAGGCGGGACTTTGGGTTTATGGCCCTTTGTCTCCAGAGAGAGACATTCGAAACCCTAATTTTGTCGGTTGTTTAAGAGAAGAATCTTCACAATTCTTATAATACTAATGTGTCACAAAGTTTAGCAAACTGTAATGTCAATTAACAAATGGGGAACGAAGATTGGAGTTTATCGAGACCAAACTTGCCACAAATGGATTTGGTTAAACATTAGTTGGCAAAGTTTGAAACATTATCCAATTAGAGTTGTCGAGAAACATAGACCAAACCACAGAAAGGCAACTCATGAAATAGGGAACTTAGATACATCGTTCATACAATTCTCAAGTGGATATATAATAGCATATATATATGAATACAGGATTCATTTCTCCTCCTTGGTTAGAATTCAGAGAGAGAGAGAGAGAGACACACTTCTCTGACATTCCTGGTGAGGTCGTAAATGCTGTTATCTAAGAACCCCAGGCTCTGACAGTATGTTAAGTTTTGGTTCTTACTGTCCCAAAAAGCTGGTGCACATAGAATCATAACTTTTACTGTAATTTCTTGTATCTGATTAATTCCGCTGGATCATGAGAATTAAAACAAGACCAAGAACGATGTATAACAATACTGGGAATAGACAGTTAAATGTAAAAATGCATAATGATAAAGTCACAGTTATTCCAATGTGACATGGGCAAATGGACACACATAAAAACACATCAAATATATCTGGTTGAATGTCTTTTAAAGAAAAGAAGTTTCTTTTCGCTGTAGGATTCACTTCCTTTGGGACATTCCAAAAATGTCATAAAATGTCTTAATGTCTTGTAAGCGGACACCACGCTCTGTCCTGAGTGTGGGTGTCAGCTGTGGGGGAGGTGTGTGTGTGTGTGTGTGTGTGTTTGTGTGTGTTTTTTCAAGTTCCAGGCCTTTTGGGGCTAAAGGCTTTGGGATTTTAGCACGAAGGTATTTAGTTATTCAGATTCACCCTCGCCCAGTCCTTACAGACGTGACACAAATAACACGTTTGAAAAAATATTACTGACTTTAATGCGTTTAATTGATATTTAAAATATCACAAAATTAGGCTATTTATTTAGGATTTTGTGTCACAATTACGTCAGGATAGGTGCTCGGTTAATCTGTCAGTCACTACTGGAGGTGTCAGAACATACGGTGACATGTTCCGCGACTCGCTGTCAGTCAGGTGTCAGTGTGTCGCGATAATGTACGTAAAATGATGTGATGTTTAAAAAAAAAGCCGTTTTTACGAGCAGTCCAAGAAACGCTCACTTTATCTACTAAATTAGTGTCGTTTTAAAACATTTTAAATCCTGCATTAACTTTTCATATGGTATTTTCATACAAGGTTTATAATAATTTAGATTTTTTTTTACCTGCAATATGCTCTTTAAATAAAAGTAAAGAGTAGTGAGAGAACGAGATGCATGAGATCCTGTCAGCAGCGGATCAGCGGATAATTCGCGCTCTTCACCGTTCAGGATCTCGGGAACCTGTGCGGCGACATCAAGAACACGAGCACCAGGAAAGCAGTGAGTGCACACCTTACCCTTACCTGAGGTAGCACGGACATGACGGACCAAGGAACTGCCGATGATCACGGCGTCGTCGCGTTCCGACTCGCGAAGGGGGGAGAAGCGGTTCCGGGTGGAGATCTCGAAGACCGGGAGGGGCGGAGAGGTTCTTGCTCTGGTCCTGGCTCGTGTCTTCCGCTGTGGGATCACCCAGGGTCCATGGTGTTGTGTCGGTGCCGGAGTAAATGATGCCAGAGATGATCGCGTCCTCCTGGGCAGAGAAACGCACGGAGTAGACGAAGTCGGAGTCAAAAAGTTACTAACCACTGACTTGTGAGCAGGGCCTGAAATTAACACCCGACCACCTGCCAAATGCGGGTGAATTTTGCTATTGGCGGGTAACACTGTCAATCTACCTGCCACATTGGCGGGTAGCCAATGAGAATTGAGTGATTCATTAGGTTTTTTTTTTACGTTTTCGTTTTCATTTTCATTGCGTTGGACCTTAGCTATAATGTGGCGGCACATTACTGGGGTAAAAAGGCCAGCTGAAACAAGCAACCAACAAAAAGATGAGGATGAGTCAAAGAAAAGTAAAAGAAGACATTTTAATACAAAGTGGTCAATTGGCGACAACGGCAAGGTTCGTGAGCGGCTGATTTATGACAGCGACTGTTGTTTCGTAACGTTCATGCGATCAGAAAGAAGATGAGGCCCTTTTCTGACTACGTTTGGATGTGCCCGTATTGAACTGTTGGTGAGAGGGGATGAGATAATGTAACGCTGACGTAGGCTCCAGAACAATGACAGTTGCACAGATGTGTGCGTGTGCAACTGTAGTACATGTTGGGAGTTGGGAACCGGTGAGAAAATGTCCGGTACCCGGTAACTTTACCAGTAATAATATTAATTTAGTTCTGCTTAACGGTTCCTGAACGCTGTAACTAAAAGCTGTCAGGACCTAGCTGTCTACGTGACTAAATCAGCCATCAACACAGCCGCGGGTGATTTGTTTAACGTTACATACGAGCTGCGGTAGGTCTATAGATCTGTTGTGCGTGTGTGTGTCAAAATCAATGAATAAAAAGATTTTTTTTAAATGTATATTCTAAGAGTTATTATTACTTATATTGATTTCGTTAATAACTTGACAGCACTTAAATGTGTACAAGTTAAAGAACAATATTGTGAAATTCCCGTTTTTCACCTATGAAAATGAGGCAAAAAAAAAAAAAAAAGGCTGGTAAAAAGTCTCTGTGGCAGGTGAATTTTGATATCCACCTGCCACAGTGGCTGGTGGCCAAAAAAGTTAACTTCAGGCCCTGCTTGTGAGCATCGGCGCGTGACGTTTCAAGCGCTGATCGCCGATCCCGCAGCTCGGCTTGTTTCTCCAGCAGACCACGGATCTGTTTCTCCACCGATTCCAGCTCCAATCGTACCGAAATCAGCTCGAGTGTGTTAGAGGTAACGTTAGGCACACATCCGATATGTTCGCCATTATAACAGATGAACAGTAAATTAGTAGTGATACTACCAATATCACTACCAATCTAGGACTGAAATGCTGGATACAACCTGTATTCAACTGGTGCATCTTCCCCAAGAGTACGTGACCCATGTGCTGCCAGAGACATTCATGCCGTAAATAACTCTGGAGCAGTGGGCAAAATGACAGCTTGACACTGATTATGCTTTAACATGCACATCTGACCATGCATGTTGCCAGAAATTGTTTCACGAGTTCACACTTACCAATGATCAGAGAATAAAAATGGTTATGCGTATTTGGCGTGCTGTCCGGGGGGAGGGCTCCGAGCTCGGAAATTGGGCCCGAACCCAGAGTACTCCCCAAAAGCAAAGTGAGTAAAGGACAGCCGCCTGCTTAAAGACCCCCCGAAAAGAGCGCAGAGATTGGCGGGCTGGCATTTCAAGGAGAGCCTGGTAGTTTGGCTGGGAGAGCTTGCGGTGTCCGACGAGAGTTCAATGCTTACGGTGTCGGACGGGTGAGTATGGATGTTCGAACGGGAGGGTTCTTGTGGCAATGGTCCCAGCCTCGGAAAGGGTAAGCCTCACCAGTCCTAGGGAGCTCTCGCGGAGTCCGCTGGGAGCAGAAAGAGGAGATATATATACTTGACCGGGAAGGCTGTCTCTGGGTCCGCTGGGAGATCAATACTCGCTGGACGGAGAGAAGACAGAAGCCCGACCGGGAAGGCTCTCGCTGTGTTCGCTGAGAGATCAATACTCGCTGGATGGAGAAAGAGGAGATATAAATACTCGACCGGGAAGGCCGTCTCTGGGTCCGCTGGGAGATCAATACTCACTGGACGGAGAAAGAAAATATATAAATATTTGACCGGGAAGGCTCTCGCTGTGTCCGCTGGGAGATCAATACTCGCTGGACGGAGAAAGAAGAGATATAAATACTCCACCGGGAAGGCTGTCTCTGGGTCCGCTGGGAGATCAATACTCGCTGGACGGAGAGAGAAGACATAGAAGCTCGACCGGGAAGGCTCTCGCTGTGTCCGCTGGGAGATCAATACTCGCTGGACGGAGAAAGAAGAGATATAAATACTCGACCGGGAAGGCTGTCTCTGGGTCCGCTGGGAGATCAATACTCGCTGGACGGAGAGAGAAGACATAGAAGCTCGACCGGGAAGGCTCTCGCTGTGTCTGCTGGGAGATCAATGTTTGCTGGACGGAGAAAAATAGAAGGCTTTTTTTTTTTTTTAACTAATGAGGATTTGGTGGGCTTTTTTGATATGGAAACGATTAGTTCTGATATAGGTTTGGAACGCGTCTGAGGACCATCTTCCAAGCGCTTGGATCTGTTGTTGAGAGAGGCCTTTTTGGGCTGCTGAGGTTGCTGCTCCGATGCGGAAGGAATGACTGGAGAAATTCTCTGCTGGGATGCCTGATAGTTGGAGAACAGATTTTAAGTGTTTTTGGAACCAAAAGCGTGTCACGGGTTTAGAGTCGTCGTCGATGAACAGGGGTTCGAGAGGGGATTTAGCATGAGAGATTCTCAGTTGGAGGTAAGCTAGTATAGTTTGGAATGGTTGAATTGGTGACGAGAGGTTGAAAATATATATGAAGTGGCCTTTTTTGGTTTGATCTGTTTTGCTTTGTTTAATCAGAAAAGATATTGTATCGCTGTCAAGCACTGAAAGATCTGAGATGTTTGGGTATATATATTTTTTTTTGGGGTCGAACCTGGAAGTGATAGCCAGTTCCGAGCATCTTAGGAAACCAAAAAAGGCTAAAATGAACATGGCGTCGAGTGTGCGAGAGGTATTAAGGGATCGGTAGCCTGTGCGGAGGGTATGAATGCATTTAGTAAGAATATCTAACGTTATGGGTTGTCTGGTATCCGGGCGGGTGGGCTGGGAACGTTGGATGCCTTTAATTAAGAGGGAGGTTTGTGAATTATTTCCGGAGAGGGGGCGCCGTGAATCAATTTGTGAAAAATTGGATGCCGCTTAAGTAGCTTTTGATGGACCCGACTTGGAGGCTTTTAACGCTGTTAAGGTAAGAGATGAAGGAGGTTATTGTAAGGAGGGAAAAATCAGGGAATGGCGTGTTATAAGAAAGGTGGAAGGCTTTAAAACATCTCCATGCGGTCACATAGGATTGGAGAGTTCTGGGGGAAACTGCTTGGAGAATGGTGTCGAGCGATATGTTGAGGAGGGAATTTTGCGGGTGGGTTATGGGAATATTAATTCCGAATAATTAGGTACTGGAGTTGGGAGCTTGTCTGCCTCTGGAGCCAGCATCCTGAATTTCTGAAACATAAAGCGAGACAGAGTCAGCAATTTGTTTTTTTTGACCCGGGGATGTGTTTAGCGATTACGATAAATTGATCACATGCGGAAATCCAGATTAGACGTCTTAAAAGTGGCATCAGTGCGGGTGAATGGGAACGGCCTTTATTAATGCACTGGACTGTAGCTTCATTGTCACAATGCACTACAATACTGCTAGCAGTCCATTCTTTCCCCCACAGGAAGGCTGCTACTACGAGAGGGTAGAGCTCAAATAATGCAGAGGGGACTGTAGCGTGTCCTGTATTTGGGGGGGGGGGGCACGTAGACGCGAACCAGCGTCCTTGGTAGAACCCTCCAAAGCCAACGGAGGGGGCTGCATCTGTAAATAGCTGGATGTCGATGGGGGAGGAAATTAGATCTTTATAAAAAAAAGATAGGCGGTTCCACTGTTTAAGGAAAGTTATCCATAGCCCGAGTTCGTCGTGGCATGTTGAAGTTATGGAAATTAGATCCTCTAGTGCGTGGACTGAAGACGCGAGGGAGAGGAGATGAGAAATGAAAGGGCGGCCTTGTGGAATAATGCGCATGGCGAAGTTTAAGTGGCCGAGCATGGATAGGAGTTTGCGTTTGGAACACTTTGGACTGTCCACGAGGGTAGATGAGATGAGGATTACTCTATCGATTTTTTCCTTGGGCAGGGAGGCCTGGAATCGAACTGAATCTAGATTAATGCCAAGGAACTCGATGGATGTGGCGGGACCCATGGTTTTTTCCTGGGCGATGGAGATTCCGTGCTCGAAAAATATTTTTTTGAACTGTGAGGATCTGGGCTGCTGGAATGGCGCCGGGAGGCGAAATTATTAGAAAATCGTCCAGCAGATGAATGAGATGAGGAATTGCGTAATTGTTTGACAAGATCCAGCAAATGGCTTCAGATAGCATGTCAAAAATTTTGGGGCTACTTTTGCATCCAAAAGTTAAGCGTACGGCGAAATAGAATTTCCCATGCCAGCGCACTCCGAATAAGTGCCATGAATCCGGGTGGATGGGCATCACTTTAAAAGCCGAAGTGATCTCTGATCGCTCTACATTGGCTCCCTGTGCAATATAGAATCGATTTTAAAATTCTTTTATTAGTATTCAAATCACTCCATGACCTTACACCGACCTATTTATCAGCTCTGCTAATTGAGTATCAATCAGGAAGAACTTTGAGATCATCAGGTCAAAAGTTGCTGAAAATTCCACAGACTAAGTTAAGACAGAAAGGGGATCGGGCTTTTGCAGTAGTAGCGCCAAGACTCTGGAATAGTTTGCCATCTTATGTAAGGGATGCTGACTCTGTACATGCTTTTAAAGCACAACTTAAAACATATCTGTTTGCCTTGGCGTATTCATCTTAAATGTTTTTATGTTATTTTAATTATTTTAATTTTTTATTTTATTACTATTGTAGTATGTTTCTATTTCTATTTTACAGTGAGAATGTAAAGCACATTGGCCAACTTGTGTTGTTTTAATAGTGCTATACAAATAAAGATGACATTGACATTGACATTGATGTCGATTTTTGCGAGCCAGGCACCCCGACCCACGATTTTTATCAAGTCGACTGCGTGATCTACGTCGTGATATTTGAGAGAAAATTCGTCGAGTGGGATCAGGCTGTTAATGCTTGGGAACAGGGATTTATGTGGAGCTGACAGATCGACTATGAGGCGTTTCTTACCTGAAAACTTTCTCGTAGCCACTCCAATGGGGCTAATGCGAAAAACTTTGAAAGGAGGCTCGTCAAAAGGGCCAATCATGAAGCCTGACTCGACTTCTTTTTTAATCAGGTTGTCTACCACGTCGGGCTCGGCGAGAGCCGATTGGAGATTATCGCAGATGATGTTTTGGGAGAGCGGACAAACCACTCCAGGTTTAAAACCGTGTTGTAGGCCAGACAGCAGATATTCGGTGAAGTCAGAGTCTGGGTGGTGAGCTAGTTCGATGGAAAGGCGAGAAATATTCACGGGAGTCGATAAATAATTTTTAGATCTTTTATTGACATCTTTATACACAGGGCATACGGGACGGGCATGAGCACCGCCGCAGAAGCTGCATATGTGCAAGTACCGACAACGCTGCCTGGTGCATTTGCCAATATTAAAATTGTTGCATGGCTGTTTGTTGTCTGTAAGTGCTCTGGAGCTGAATTTAGACTCGTGTAGGTTGCTAGTCGCCGGTCTTGGTGTGTATCTGGTGGATTTGACTGGTGCTGTCTCAGGGCGTGGGGGAACGAAGGGGTTAACTTGGGGGCACGATGTTGTGGAATGTGCCACTGACCTGCAGACCGCGCAGGAAATATTCCTGCAGCCGAGGAAAACTCTGCTGTGTAAGTCAGTGTCTAGTGCTCCCCAGTAAGGGCATTGGTTCCACTGAGAAACCCTGACAGCACATTTTGCTGAAAAGAGTTTGTGGTATGTGTAAAAGTGCCCTCCCCGTAGGACAACGCGAGCTCGGCTATCAGCGCTAAATAGTCATTCAGTTCGCGTCGCCTATGAGGGAAGGCTGAGCAAATGATGTCTGTGAAGTGGCTGAAAGCAATTGAAAACTCTGAAAAAGAAAGTAAACGTGACGAATGTGTATTTTGATTTTTTAAGGTGACTGAAAAATCCCCGCAGTCTAACTGACGGTTGGAATCGGATATGGGAAGCAGAGAAAGTAAATGTGAGAGATCTACATCCGCACCTGCCAGAATCTGTGCTCGGATGTTTTGAGTCACCGGGGAGGCTCCAGAGCGACGGCGTTTGGTGGAACTGGCATCGGGGTAGCTGTGAAGAGAGAATATTGTGATTTGGCATTTAGAAGATAGCTGTAAGGGAGAGAAGCCTGGGCTGCGACTATCGGCGAAGGCAACCTCACGCTTAGGTCGGCCTGTGGGGTTTGAGAAGGAAAATTGAGAAAAGCACCAGGGGGAAAAGGAGGAAATGGATGAGATGCCTGAGCCTGTGTTGCAAGCGGAGGTGGTCTTGCACTTGCTTGGGCTGCAGGCCACTGAAAAGGGGAGGGGTTAGCCGTAGTCGCTGGAAAATGGTGGAAAGTTTGAGTCTCCGCCGCTAGCGGAGGCAACCTCACGCTAGCGTCTGCTACGGGAGCCGGAGGCCACTGCAGAGGAAAAGGGTTAGAAACAGCAGGAGGAAAAAACTGGGAAGCGGAATGAGAGCCGGCGGGCCCAGCTGTGTATGGCGCTGCAGCGGGAAGCGGCGTGTTGAAAAGCTGAGGTGAAGCGGGAGGCGGGCGAGGTCTCGTGGCGGTGGAATCTGGAGCGCGACCCAGGCTCGCAGAAATCCTGGCGCCCCGGGCCGAAGCGCGCGGCAAACCGGACCTTGCACGGGAAGGTGGCGGAGTCGGGCGAGGCGAATTCGGGGCCTCGCGAGAATTTCCCGGCCTGCTGGCTGCCTTGGAACCTGGGGTGGATTTAGGAGAGATATTTGAAGATTGTAAGGTAACATACAGGTTGTAAAGTTGCGCTTTAGTCATCCTGCGCGAGGGCTGAATATCAGAATTTATCAGCGCTTGTCTCAGACTCAAGACTGTCCACTTTCCAATAGGCGGAATCGTTGGCACGGCCGAACGATAGGAGGACGCTGGCGAGGAAGCTGGAGTCCTCGCCGGTGGAGGTGAGGGTAGACCTCGACGTCTTGGCGTGCGAGGAGTTGTTTGTACTGACCGGCGCCCACGAGATGAAACGTGGGGCTCGGAGGCGGTATCAGGCGGAGAGGTTGTCCTGGGGCCAGCTGATGGCGGCGGAGCATGGTTGAGATCGTCATCGAACGGTGAAAGTTGCATTTTGGACATCTTTTAGCAAAGCAGTACGCCAAATGCTGAAAACTGTCAGGAATATGGGTGAGTTGACTGTGTGTATTTATAGGCTTTATTTGTGCTGATTGAGTGGACCAGTTGATTACTGATTGCTGACAGCTGGCTGACTTGATTTTTTGATCATTAGAACGTGTTCCTCCCGAACCTTGTTAATAAAACATCAATTAAGACAGCAAAGCAGCGTTTGCGTTTACATATTCTTAACCCTACGAGCAGTGCCGTCAGTAAGTGGCTTTCTTCACGCCTTGATGTTACGCACATGCTCTTCAAAAACCAATAAGAAAGTCAAGACACATTTATTTATATATCGCTTTTTACAATATAGATTGTTTCAAAGCAGCTTTACAGAGATAACAGGAAATGAATGCAACAAAGTGTGTTTCTAGAAGAAAATAGCATCATAGTCCTGCTTAAGTAAGTTCAGTGATGTTTCATTTTTGTTGTAAAAAAGTAATTAATTTAGTTCATATATATATATTAGAGCCCGACCGATATATCGGCCTTTATAATAATATTTTTAAAAATGCGGGTGCGGTGATTCATGTAAGGGTGGCGCTGCCAATAAAGCACATAAAAGCTGTCACAAAGAACTGGCAAAAGTAATGATTGTGAATACATCAAATATAGCAAGGAGACATTTTAATTTTTTATTAATAAACAAGTGTTTTCAGTCAGTGTCGCTGCAAAGTTGACGACGCTGACTCGCGATCTTCAGTGAACAGGCCAGAGAGAAATGCACATTTCATACGGATTACAGCAGAGAGCAGTCTGTCTTTCAGTTTGAATTGTTCTGTTTATAAGTAGACATTTCAATATAGATATATTTCTGCTGAGTTTTGGTTAATTTATAAGACGAGTTGCAGTTCACGCGCCGGCCAGCACCTCCGTGTCGAGATTATCTATTGTCTGCTATATTTACTTCTTATTTATTAAATCCAGGCAATTGGTTGATGAAACATTGATTACAATTAAGATACAATTAATACAAAACGAAATTCACTTTAATGAAAGGCTTTGTGCTTTCTGTTTTGAGGGCTCTGTGAAAGTTTTAAAGTCGTTTAGTGCCGCTTTCAGAGCTTGTCATGTCCGTTGTTTTTTTCTCATAAATGCGAACACGAAAAATTAAATAAAATGAATATTTTATGTTCTGTTGAGAGCCAACCCTTCTTCATCCGGTGGGTAGTAGCCTATTACTTTTGATTTGCGCAGTGTAATTCACATAATTGATTTCTCTGCTACCAGCCTCTGTCCCGTATTGTGTGAGCTTGTGATGACTAGGGAAAGCGTGCAGCTGAGAAGTCCTGATTATATTGTCTGCTATAGGCTATTTACTTCTTATGTATTAAATCCAGGCAATTGTTTGATGAAACATTGATTAAAATGCGTTGCGTGAGTGACATATCTCCGACAGTAAACTGATGCCCCATTCTGCTTTGTAACGGGCGCTTTTTCGCGTCTCGGGTAAACAGCTGTTGCGACGGGAGCAATAACGGCCGCGTCCGGTGTAGACCGTGTTGAAGCTCATTCTGCCTCAAGCCCCGTTCACACTACACGCGACCAAGCGACGCGATACCATTCATTTCAATGGTGAGTGGGCGACTTCCGGCGACACGCGCGACAGCGACCGTTGGCGACCGGATGGGGCGTGTCTGGCGACGCGACAAAGTTGAGATCGGTTTAATTTTATGCAAATGGGGAGCGACTTTCGGGAGCGACAACCAATAGGAGCGGAGCGCGTATGATCCTTCTCCACATCATTGGATGTCATTCATAAAGGCAACCAGTAGTGGGAACTCCCACTAGCGACCTCATCGCCAGCCACTGGCGACATGCAGCGACAAAGTCGCTTGTAGTGTGAACGGGGCTTAACGCTACGTTACACAAGCAATACTTTATATAATTATAACACTATGTTTCACGTTTAGTACATTTTGCGTAGCCTACTACTTATTTAAAAATAGTATAAAAGTACTGTACATATGTAATTAAAAACGTTTTCATTATGATATTATTAATTTTACTTTAGTAAAAAGATCTGAGTTCTTCCTCCACTGGTATAAATTAGAGGAATTAAGACTAAAAATAGAAGATAATATTTTACATTAAATTAATACATGATTAACTGTATTTTTTCTATGTACATTTCTGAAATGCACTTTCTGTAAAGCTGCTTTGAAACAATATGTATTGTGAAAAGCGCTATACAAATACATTTGAATTGAATTGAATAATGAGGTTTTGTCAGTGACACTTTTGATATATTTATTGATATGCTATGTTTTATATAACGTGACTAAATTAAAAGACAAAGTCGTTAGTGAAGATTATGCAACAGTATTTAGAATATAATATAACATGCAATGCAAACTAGTTTGGTTACAGCTCAAATGTATCATTCTCAATCTATTATTCACCCTGTCTCCATTACATATCTTTGTCACACAAGTGTTTGATCACCACATTTGAGTGATCATTGCAAAACGTGTATATATTTATTCTGTTATTACTGTGTATTCTATATACAGTACCCATCAAAAGTTTGTACACACCAATAGGAAAGTGTGTCCAAACATTTGACTGGTACTGTACTATAATACACATACATAATATTGCTACTGTATTATAATATACACATAAATAATATCGGCCAATATATCGGTATCTGGCTTTTTTTTATCGTTATCGGCCCCTAAAAATCCATATCGGTCGGGCTCTAATAACAGCCGCTCTGGAGAAAACCGTGATGTCATCGTCCAGCTCAGCTCAGTTCTCATATAATGGTGTCAATGCAGGCAGATCAATAATATTGTTGAATATTAAATTAAATGTCCCCAACTAAGCAAGCTAAAGGCAAAAAAGGCGACAGAGGCTAGGAACCAAACCTTGTCACGATAAATACGGGTGAACCCAAACGCAAACAGGATGTATAACAAACAGTTTATTTACTAACAAACAGGGAAAACAAAAACCCACGAGGGGGCAAAACGTAGACAAAACACAAAGAGACTAAACTAGATTATGACTAACAAAAACTAGACAATACTCTGGAACAGGAAACTCACAGGATATCACAAGGTCTCAAAACTCACAAGGATCACACAGAGGTAAGGATCGCAATGAACCGACACAAGACAGCAAACACAAGGAGACTAAAATAGGAGAACCAATAAAGGGAACAGGTGATGCTAACTAGACAATCATGACAAGCAAGGATAACAAGGAGGCGGGGTAAAGTAACGAGACACACAAGCACATGGCCAAAACCAAAGACCATGAGTTGTACACAAACATGGGTCTGCCATGATCCTGTCTCAGAACTAGAGAACTCAAGGACAGAATCATGACAGAACCCCCCCCTTAAAAAGCGGCTACCAGACGCTTCTCCAGAGGACACAAAACTCGAGACATAGACATGAACCAACACAACATAACCAATAATAACAAAGGCATAGATGAAAACACAATGACAGGATTAGGGTGAAAAATTAGGAACAGTAAACAAGGGAGGGGAGGTGGAGGCACAACAAAGTTCACGGGAGACTGTCCAGGGTGGGTGAGTGGGACGGTGGTCTTGGGTCTACGGGATGTAGGCTTCTGACGAGGGACCCGGGCGGGTTTGGGTGCGGAAATGGTAGACACAGTCCGGGGTTGAGCCTTAACAGGGAGGAGAGGGGAAACATACAGAGGCTGGGTGACAGTGGGAACTGCTGCAACCGGCAACGGAACGAAGACAAGAGGTGTAGCCGGTGGTAAGTAATCGGGAACAAGAGGCGCTGTGGCAGACGGTGACGCTGGGACAGGACCCACGGTCTCATCTACAGATTCGAAACCCTCTGAAACAGATTCGGAACCCACACACTCCATCATTGACTCAGAAACAGAGTTCTCTGTAGTAACCATGGAGACCGCTCTCTCTGCAGCCGACTTGAAACCCGCACTCTCCTCTGCTGTGGACGCAGGACTTGAGGGTAAAACAGGTCTGACAGGAACTTCCAGAATCTTTACAAGACTAGACAAGTAGTTAGATAAAGTCTTGGCCGTAACTGCAATCGGCATGTCCTGAGGAGCTGATACTGCCCGGAGGAGTGCTTCTGCAGCTGTGTCGGCCGCCGCCCTCTCTGAAACTGACTCTGAGATATCGTTAGTGGCAACAGACTCGAAAACCATCTTCACTGCTGCAGGATCCGGAATAATCCTCTCTGCAGCAGCCTCAGGAACAACTCTCACCAGTGCTGACTGGGGACCTGCGCTCTCTGCAGCAGGTTCGAGAGTCCTCGTGGACTCAGGAGAAGACAGAGACGGAGAACAGAAAGTTCCCCTCTTCCTCCTCTTTCTTCTCGGCCGCGGAGCAGAGGCCAAAACCGGACTTGAGACCGGTTGGAAAGACTCAGAGGAAACCACAGCAGGAACTGTCGTCTCTGTGGAAGATGACTCTGAAGCCGACTCCCACGACAGCCGTCTCTCTCGTTTTCCACGAAGACTTGTAGCTGTGGAGGATGCTTCAGAGGTTGCGCTGGGACAAGTCTGGCTCACCAACGTGGCCACGGTGAGGATGCGACCCTCTGGAATCACGGGCAGCATACCAGGTGATGACGGTCTGATGGAAGTCCGTGATTCCTTCTGTGCCAAACAGGTAATCATCTCCTGGAACGGATGACGAACCAGTTTCTCCCGTTCAGCCAGAGGAGGCGGCTCATTCAGGCCCGCGATGAGGTAGCGTTTTAGTAGGGCGTCAGGCAAGAAAACCCTCCTCTCGTCCACGACCCGGGCGTACTCTCTCAGGGACCACTCACCCTGGGGAGGGAAGGGAAGTTTGCCCCTCCTACTATCAGCAATCGTCTCCTGCCACCATTGTACAAGAGGGTCCGAATGCTGATCAAGACGTGGTGGCATACTGTTTGCTGGGTTCTGGTATGGTCGGTTCATTCTGTCACGATAAATACGGGTGAACCCAAACGCAAACAGGATGTATAACAAACAGTTTATTTACTAACAAACAGGGAAAACAAAAACCCACGAGGGGGCAAAACGTAGACAAAACACAAAGAGACTAAACTAGATTATGACTAACAAAAACTAGACAATACTCTGGAACAGGAAACTCACAGGATATCACAAGGTCTCAAAACTCACAAGGATCACACAGAGGTAAGGATCGCAATGAACCGACACAAGACAGCAAACACAAGGAGACTAAAATAGGAGAACCAATAAAGGGAACAGGTGATGCTAACTAGACAATCATGACAAGCAAGGATAACAAGGAGGCGGGGTAAAGTAACGAGACACACAAGCACATGGCCAAAACCAAAGACCATGAGTTGTACACAAACATGGGTCTGCCATGATCCTGTCTCAGAACTAGAGAACTCAAGGACAGAATCATGACAAACCTCCATCAGAACATTCAGAATATTTAGCCACTTAACTTAGCACTAGGAATGTCAAGAAAATGTTCGTGTTTCTATATTTCAGATCAGATTTGAAATGTTTAAGTGGAAATAGAAAAAAACTAAAACTGAAACGGCAATATTAAAAAAAAATGTTTTACAAAAGAACATAAAACAAAAATACAAAAATAACATGAATAAAATAAAAAAATGATCATGAAATGTATATAAATATATAGTTTTAGAGTTATCATTTCTCGAATGTCTCTAATTAACTTAATTTAGTTTGTATATGTGAATATATGCCATATATATATATATATACAGTGGTATGAAAAAGTTTGGGCACCCCTGTAAATTTTCATGATTTTCTTTTATAAATCATTGGTTGTCTGGATAAGAAATTTCAATTTAATATATCATATAGGAGACAAACACAGTGATATTTGAGAAGTGAAATAAAGTTTATATGATTTATGGAAAGTGTGCAAGAATTATTTAAACTAAATTAGGCATGTGCATAAATTTAGGCACCCATGTCATTTTATTGATTTCAAAACCTTTAGCACTAATTATTAGAACTCAAAATTGGTTTGGTAACCTCAGTGACCCTTGACCTCCATACACAGGTGAATCCAATCATGAGAAAGGTTATTTAATGAGCCCAATTGTAAGTATTCCTTCTCTTTGCATCTTCTCTGAAGAGTGGCAACATGGGAGCCTCAAAACAACTCTCAAATGACCTGAAAACAAAGATTGTTCAACATCATGGTTTAGGGGAAGGATACAGAAAGCTGTCTCAGAGATTTAAGCTCTCAGTTTCAACTGTGAGGAACATTGTGTGAGGAATTGGAAGACCAGAGGCACAGTTCTAGTTAAGGCCAAAAGTGGCCGACCAAGAAAGATCTCAGATAAGCAGAGGCACAGGATGGTGAGAACAGTCACAGTCAACCCACAGACCAGCTCCAAAGACCTACAACATCATCTTGCTGCAGGTGTCACAGTGCATCGTTCAACTATTCAGCGCACTTTACACAAGGAGATGCTGTATGGACGAGTAATGCGGAAAAAGCCTTTTCTCAGCACACGCCACAAACGGTGTCGCTTGAGGTATGCTCAAGAACATTTGGACAAGCCAGCTTCATTTTGGAATAAGGTGCTGTGGACTGATGAAACTAAAATAGAGTTATTTGGGCAAAACAAGGGGCGTTATGCATGACGGAAAAAGAACACAGCATTCCAAGAAAAACACTTGCTACCTACAGTACAATTTGGTGGCGGTTCCATCATGCTGTGGGGCTGTGTGGCCAGTGCAGGGACTGGGAATCTGGTTAAAGTTGGGGGTCTCATGGATTCCATTCAATATCAGCAGATTCTGGAGAACAATGTAGGAATCAGTGACAAAGTTGAAGTTGCGACGTGGCTGGATCTTTCAACAGGACAACGACCCAAAACACAGCTCAAAATCTACTAAGGCATTCATGCAGAGGAACAAGTACAACGTTCTGGAATGGCCATCTCAGTCCCCAGACCTGAATATTATTGAAAATGTGTGGTATGATTTAAAGCGGGCTGTCCATGCTCGTAAACCATCAAACCTGACTGAACTGGAGATGTTTTGTAAAGAAGAATGGTTCAAAATACCTTCCGCCAGAATCCAGACTCTAATTGGAAGCTATAGAAAGCGTTTATAGGCTGTTATTTATGCAAAAGGAGGATGCACAAAATATTGAGTTAATTATTATTTTGTGGTGCCTAAATTTATGCACATGCCTAATTTAGTTTAAATAATTCTTGCACACTTTCCATAAATCATATAAACTTTATTTCACTTCTCAAATATCACTGTGTTTGTCTCCTATATGATATATTTAATTGAAATCTCTTATCCAGACAACCAATGATTTATAAAAGAAAATCATGAAAATGTACAGGGGTGCCCAAACTTTTTCATACCACTGTATATATATATATATGGCATATATTCACATATACAAACTAAATTAAGTTAATTAGTGACATTCGAGAAATGATAACTATAAAACTATATATTTATATACATTTCATGATAATTTTTTTTTTTTTATTCATGTTATTTTTGTATTTTTGTTTTATGTTCTTTTGTAAAACATTTTTTTTTTTTAAATATTGCTCTTTCAGTTTTAGTTTTTTTCTATTTCCACTTAAACATTTCAAATCTGATCTGAAATATTGAAACACGAACATTGTTTTCTTGACATTCCTAGTGCTAAGTTAAGTGGCTAAATATTCTGAATGTTCTGATGGAGGTTTGGTTCCTAGCCTCTGTCGCCTTTTTCGCCTTTGGCTTGCTTAGTTGGGGACATTTAATTTAATATTCAACAATATTATTGATCTGCCTGCATTGACACCATTATATGAGAACTGAGCTGAGCTGGACGATGACATCCCGGTTTTCTCCAGAGCGGCTGTGTGTATATATATATATATATATATATACAGTGGGGCCAAAAAGTATTTAGTCAGCCACTGATTGTGCAAGTTCTCCTACTTAGAATGATGAGAGAGGTCTGTAATTTTCATCATAGGTACACTTCAACTATGAGAGACAAAATGAAAAAAAAAATCCAGGAAATCACATTGTAGGATTTTTAAAGGATTTATTTGTAAATTATGGTGGAAAGTATTTGGTCAATAACAAAAGTTCAACTAAATACTTTGTAACATAACCTTTGTTGGCAATGACAGAGGTCAAACGTTTCCTGTAAGTCTTCACCAGGTTTGCACACACTGTAGCTGGTATTTTGGCCCATTCCTCCATGCAGATCTCCTCTAGAGCAGTGATGTTTCGGGGCTGTCGCTGGGCAACACGGACTTTCAACTCCCTCCACAAATTTCCTATGGGGTTGAGGTCTGGAGACTGGCTAGGCCACTCTAGGACCTTGAAATGCTTTTTACGAAGCCACTCCTTCGTTGCCCGGGCAGTGTGTTTGGGATCATTGTCATGCTGGAAGACCCAGCCACGTTTCATCTTTAAGGCTCTCACTGATGGAAGGAGGTTTTGGCTTAAAATCTCACGATACATGGCCCCGTTCATTCTTCCCTTAACACGGATCAGTTTTCCTGTCCCCTTTGCAGAAAAACAGCCCCAAAGCATGAGGTTTCCTCCCCCATGCTTCACAGTAGGTATGGTGTTCTTGGGATGCAACTCTGCATTCTTCTTCCTCCAAACACGACGAGTTGAGTTTTTACCAAAAAGTTCTATTTTGGTTTCATCTGACCACATGATATTCTCCCAATCCTCTTCTGGATCATCCATATGCTCTCTAGCAAACTTCAGACGGGCCTGGACATGTACTGGCTTAAGCAGGGGGACACGCCTGGCACTGCAGGATTTGAGTCCCTCTCGGCGTAGTGTGTTACTTATGGTAGACTTTGTTACTTTGGTCCCAGCTCTCTGCAGGTCATTCATCAGGTCCCTCCGTGTAGTTCTGGGATTTTTGCTCACCGTTCTCATGATCATTTTGACTCCACGGGATGAGATCTTGCGTGGAGCCCCAGATCGAGGGAGATTATCAATGGTCTTGTATGTCTTCCATTTTCTTACAATTGCTCCCACAGTTGATTTTTTCACACCAAGCTGCTTGCCTATTGTAGATTCACTCTTCCCAGCCTGGTGCAGGTCTACAATTTTCTTCCTGGTGTCCTTCGACAGCTCTTTGGTCTTGGCCATGGTTGAGTTTGGAGTGTGACTGTTTGAGGCTGTGGACAGGTGTCTTTTATACAAATAACGGGTTCAAACAGGTGCCATTAATACAGGTAACGAGTGGAAGACAAAAGCTTCTTAAAGAAGAAGTTACAGGTCTGTGAGAGCCAGAAATCTTGCTGGTTTGTGGGTGACCAAATACTTATTTTCCACCATAATTTACAAATAAATTCTTTAAAAATCCTACAATGTGATTTCCTGGATTTTTTTTCCCTCATTTTGTCTCTCATAGTTGAAGTGTACCTATGATGAAAATTACAGACCTCTCTCATCATTCTAAGTAGGAGAACTTGCACAATCAGTGGCTGACTAAATACTTTTTGGCCCCACTGTATATGAACTAAATGAATAACTTTTTTACAAGAAAAATGAAACATCACTGAACTTACTTAAGCAGGACTATGATGCTATTTTCTTCTAGAAACACACTTTGTTGCATTAATCTCCTGTTATCTCTGTAAAGCTGCTTTGAAACAATCTGTATTGTAAAAAGCGATATATAAATAAATGTGTCTTGACTTTCTTATTGGTTTTTGAAGAGAATGTGCGTGACATCAAGGCGTGAAGAAAGCCACTTACTGACGGCCATGCTCGTAGGGTTAAGAATATGTAAATGCAAACGCTGCTTTGCGGTCTTAAACAATTTCTGGCAACATGCATGGTCAGATGTGCATGTTAAAGCATAATCAGTGTCAAGCTGTCATTTTGCCCACTGCTCCAGAGTTATTTACGGCATGAATGTCTCTTGGCAGCACACGGGGGGTCACGTACTCTTGGGGAAGATGCACCAGTTGAATAGGTGCATCTCCCTGTCTTGTTGTCTTTGCTGCTTTATTGCTGTGATATGTGGAGATTTCCTCTGATTGCGTCATCCATCATGCTCTTCTAGCAGCGGATGCAATGCAGCTCCCTACCTCTCGATTTACTGAGGCACTGGAGCCCCTTCCGTCTTACGGTCCAGGATTTTCATCCACTGGTTCTCTTCCAGCTTCTCAAGCGTCAGCCAGCGATCTGGATTACGGTTTAAGCACTCGAAAATCAGGTCATGGCAAAGTGTTCAGAGAGAGCGCAGGTTAGTCTTAGAGACAAACACACACTCATTTCATGTTTAAATGTGAAAAAGTTTCTGTAAACCGTAAACATTTCTATTGGCCAGATTTCTAGTGGAACTATTTGTGTCGGTGTTGCGTTTTCACCTGTGGATATGGTCGGATCCACGTCGATGCATTTACGCAGTATTGCTTCAAAGCTTTCAAAGGGCAAATATCCGTGCATGATTTCAAAGAGCAAAAGTCCTAGTGCCCAGACATTTGCAGGGCCGGCGTGGAATATGTCGTGCCCTATGACCTTAGGCGGGGTGTGCGAGCTTCATCCTGTAAAAGAGACAGACAGTTTTACTGTTGAGCCATTTTGTAATCAACAAGACAATATTATGTGATCCGTAAGATACCAAACGTGGTTACGGTAACAACACATGCCAACTCACCTTGATACACGCTGCTGTTAAAGCCTTGAGTATTGATGAGACGAGCACAGCGGAAGTCGATTAGCTTGAGCTCCAGACTGCAGCGAGACACCAGGAAGTTCCCTGTGTGGATATCACCATGGAAAACCCCTCGTTCATGGCAGTGTTTGACCGCTTGGACTGCCTGAACCAGCATGCTTGTGCAAACAGGCAGTGCAAACGTGTGTGAAGTGTCCAAACGGGCGAAAAGTACGTGCTCGTTCCCTATAGTGTTCTCGAAATCGCACGTCGAAAGCGTGTGCTCACTTATTGATCGAGTCTGTCATGCTTTTGTCCCTATATGTGGTTTAGGACTTTTGTATTATCATTAAACCCAAGCAAAACAGCATGGAATTATCGATGTCAAATTTGACAGAGGATAGGATTAGAATTGGTGAGTTATTATAGTCCAGCAGTTTCATGTTTTCATACACAAAACTCTCGGTTTCACCTTCACAGTTTTTTTTATTTCAGCACCTCGGACAGTTCCTTAATCCCTTCATTCGAGACGCATCTCGCAAATTTTCCAGTTGTAATTTCGGTAACACTTTACAATTAGGTTTCATACATTATTTAACTACATTAATTCAGATGAACTAATAATGAACTGCACTTCTATAGCATTTATTGATATTTGCTAATGTTAATTTCAACGTTTACTTGTAATTATTAAAATCATGTTATATTTGTTAACATTACTTAATGCACTGCGAACTAACAGGGTACTTAAAGGGTACACTTCTCAGATTATTAATGAAGTAAAACAAAGCTGTAAAAGTAACGTTTAAAAAAGTTATTTTAAGAAGTTTAAGTTTATGAACATTTTTATATATAAAAAACATATTGTTGTATTTTATATATATTTACAAAACATTTTCAACTCTAAAATTTCAAGAAAATCAATGCTAAATATCTGGACAAGTTCTGGGCCAGATTTTAGGTTGATGACTGAATAAATGAGCTTTAGGAAAAAATATTATTTGTGCGCAGTACCAAACTCTTCCACTAGATGACATTCAGACTCCACCGATGACTCTTCAATTTCCATATATGTTTTTAGTGATCTGAACCTTGTATTTGCATACTATTTCAAATATTTATGAAGTAGACATCCTATTCAGAAATAGTTAGGGCAGTAATGTTAATATTTGATTTCAATTCAATCTCTAAAACACATATAAAAATGTACGCAAAGTGTGTGTTATAGTTTGCCTCCACATCACAAATGAAAAATCTATTGGTATTTATCTATTGCCGTCATTTATTTTGATAATTAGTCTTCAAATATGAATAATAGAGTCTGAAAGCATTTAAATTATATGTAGTTGGTCAAGATTACTTTAGGTTTAGCCTAAGATATTATTGTTATAAATGCAGAATGGCAAGTGGGGAAGTTAGGATGATTCTAAGGGCCCACACACTTTTGGGGCCCCCAGAGATAGATTTTATTAATGGAATGGGTGCGGTAGGGGGTCCAACCTCATATTCTTTCATAGGGCCCAACATTTCTAGCCGCGCCCCTGGTCCCACGGGTGTCATAGAGGTGCAGTCTTAAAAAAGTGGTTAAAAACATTTGGTAACACTTTAGAATACGGTTCCTTCGTTAATGAATAACTACACAAGAACCAAGAACAAGAACCACTTTCATCTGTGTGCTATTACTTACTAGTTCGTTAATCAGAGTTTCTTGTTAGTTAATAATAGTTACTAGATTTTTAATATTGTGTTACTCATTGGTTCTTGTGTAGTTATTCATTAACAAAGGAACCATATTCTAAAGTGTTATCAAACATTTTTTTAAATCATAAATTCAGATATTTATTTTTTGAATTGTGTGAAAAGTATTGATATTAAAATTTAATTATTTCATTTTATGTTTAAAAAAAAAGTTTTATACAATGTGATTTTTTAGGAATTGTATTGAATCCAATTAGGGTCAATGTGACCCAGTAACCAGAGATGGAGCAGTGCATGAGGGTCAATGATGAACTGACATCAGTTTCTTCCACACACAGTGAGTGATCAGGTCGGCACGGCAGAGGCCGTCACAGATGATGGAGCAGGAGATGTGTCAAATACAAAGCTTCATAGTGTTAACATTCTAATTGAGTTTTACATTTTTATCCACTGAAAGATTATTTTTTGTTATCCACTTGGTCTAATTGTTTTATTATTTTATAATTTCTGGTTTGCGGTAGAATTGATACAATGGTAAAAATGGTAGACATTGTTGCCAGTAATCAGTCCAATTATGCTCTAGGTATAAGGCCAAATAAGATTTGAGTTTCACAAAATATGAATCCACAAAACTACATTTTGAAGTTCTGAGTTAAGATGAACAGAAGCAAACTAATTACCCATTCTAAATTATATAGGTTTAAGTTTATGAGAATTATTTATGAGCAATATTGTATATAAATCATATATTTTATAAAACATGTTGAACTCAAAAAGTGCTAGAAAATGCCATAAATCTAAATAAGTTAATAAGAATATTAAGTTGCATAATAAGAATAATAAGTTGAATAATAAGTTCCAAATTTGAGGTTGATATCTCAAAAAACAAGCTTTCAGTAAGATTTTGTTTGGACGCAGTACCAGATTTTCCTCATTAGATGCAGCAAAACTCCACTGGGACACAGTACAGTAGAGTTTTTCGCTCTCAAATATTACACGCACGCACGCACAAAAGTAGTTATAAACTTTACATAAGGGATGTTTTGTTGTACAACACAATTTAGTTGTTTTATTTTGTGACTCTTCAAACATTTGCTGCAATATTTTTGTCTTGTTTGCATTAGTAGACAGAGGACTCCTAACAAGCAACAGAAACAACATTTCTCTGTGGAGCTCAGTCCTGCAGCATACAAGTGAAAAACAACTGTATATAAAATAGAACAAGAGCGGAGGGCTTTGAGTAACTGGCTGTGCTATGGATGATAATAATAATAATAATAATACATTTTATTTGTAAAGTACTTTACATTTGACACCAAATCTCAAAGTGCTACAGTAAAACATAATTTAAAAAATAAACAACACAGTATACAATAAAAACACATGTTAAAAGGCGGGACTAAAAACAAGCGTTAGCTATTAAAATAAGCCTGTGTAAAAAGATGGGTTTTTAGTCCTTTTTTGAATGTGTCTACTGTTTGCGGGGCCCTGAGGTGGTCTGGGAGAGCGTTCCACAGGCAGGGAGCAGCGACTTGAAAGGCCCTGTCGCCCATTGTTTTGAGCCGTGTCCTGGGCATGAGGTACCACCTAAGTAAGACCCTGTTCAGTAGGTTAAAGAGAGAGAGAGTGGGGTAGCTGAGGGGTAGGGAGAGAAGGATAGAAAGAGTGGGGAGAAGAGGTGTGATAAACAATATGATAAAACAAATGTCAAAACTGTAAAAACAACAAACAATGTGACATGGTTTATGTCATCCCAAACTCTGTAGCCTGTAAAATCCCACTCCACACGTGGTTGCAGAACTCCTCGTAGCTCCTATGTATCGGTAGGCGGAGGACTACGTCACATGTGTTAGCTTTAGGGAATTTGCGGCCTGTCTGTATAAAGTCAAGGATTGGCTGGTTCTCGAATCCCAGTGGGGGCAACTCCTCCAGCCCAGAGGCAAAGGACAAGACCTCTTGCAGAGTAAGGTTTTTACGTTGATCCACTTGCATTTCTCCACCTGTGGGAAATTATGTAAATATCTGAAATAAAAATCCCTAAAACTAGATATTTGCTATATAGCTTTGCTTACTATTGACATCATACCTTCCACATCTAGCAAGAAATCACGGAACCAGGCGTAGGTTCTAATTTCATTGTGCCTGCGGTTGCTTCCCTCCTCTGCAAAGTGTGGGCTGAAGACATCAATGAGGTCCTTAGAAGTTAGCGGGTCCTCTTTGGCCAGGAACAGATACCTAAGATGTTTAGGATTTGCCTTCAATGCGGCATGCAACCCTAAACATCCCAGACCATCGATAAACCTACAGTGTATAACAATGAGATAATTGTTTTAAAATATCACAATTTAAGTTCACCTTCCTTCATCTAAAAACTCCTACATTCAAGACAGCACAATGGATGCAATGCTCATTAATATGAAATGTTTCACTCAACTGTTCCATTGCTGCATTAAAGGGTACATATCATGCTTTTAAATCATTCCTTTTTACATATAAATCATACATAAATCAAAGCGGAACTGCAATGCTTGTGTAACCCGTGACACGTGATAACTACTTTGCGTCAAACTTTACTAACAGACCAGTGGGCTCAAAAGATTAAGGTTCGTCCAGGGAGAGAGATAATGCAGCAGCAGTGAACAGTCAGACAAACAAGATAAGGTAAGAACAAGTTTGAAATTTATATTGAAACAATATGAAATAATTAATACAGAAGTTTTGTTTCTCAACGTTGTTGATTTTCCCTTCACTTCCTTTCAAGGATTTATGGCTGTTTCTCGTAATTGAGGTAAGTGGATATTTCTTTTTAGTTTTAAACCTTCTAATTGACTTATTTTCTTTATGGTGATACCTTGGTTTTAGATTGTAAAGATAATTAATCCACTAGTTGAACATTTACCCATGTAACCTCACACCGATGTAAGGGAAAAAATAGAAAAGTTAAACAAAAAAAACAAAATTACATTCACTCTGAACGTAAAATTCCCAGAATTGTCCAAAAGTCCGATGTTTCTCACTGAACAGATCAATTCATAAACTCAGTCCCAAAAGTTCCTGAGGTACTTAATTCAGTCGTCCAATTCTGTCCTGGGTAGAACAGAATGAATCGATGTATGATTCTAATCCTACCGTTCGAAGATGCGCAAGTTCAGTTTCAGTTTCTCTTTCAACAGGGAAATCAAAGGATTCGGTAAATGGGCGGCTCGCCAGTCCAACCCCACTGTAAAGCACACAGGAAGAGCTGAGACAGTCCACAATCCAGGAATGATTCACACTTCGTTCGATTCACAGGCGGAACGGATCACACTCATCAGCTGACATCACAGTACCCACATGGAAACAAAATCAGAAGAACAAAAACCTGGCCTTGAAAATACACGGCCAAAATATCAATTAGCATTTGACATTATATACAAATCAATTCAGTTTATACACCACTTCTAATAAAACACAGCAAATACTGTCCATTCATAGAACTCTGTGCAATAAATTGTCTTTGTGCAATAAATAAACATTTTTCTTTGCATACTTGCTTGTAAACATCTTATTTAACACACACTTTGCACTTCATGGCATTAATTCCACTGAAATGGCCAATTTACGATTTTCAATTTACACTGTATTTGCCATTAATACTGCACCAAATAAGCAATAATTTGATGTAACACACTTAATATGATCTCTAATGATCCTTGTTGAACCATACTGAAATGAGAATCATTGAAACTATATTAACTCACCAAGGAACTCGTTTACATGCACATCGGAATAACAGGGAAGTTCCAGATGATACACGTTCTCAAAATGTCACTCAAGCATACACATCTTCTCTCTGAATCCTTCGTTAGAGACAGAGCCATAGAGAGAAAGAGTTACGACACTCCCATAGACCGCCATAGGAACTTTGGAATGTGGAAGTAACGCGTGTCGTGGAGCGGCCAATAGTTCCAAACACTGATAGTTCCAGCATTGAACCCCATTCATTTTCAGTGCTTCCGAAGTACGCTCGCTGGTAAATTAATGAAATTACTGTATTTTTTTTACTTTTACACACATTAGCCGACCTCTCGTGAATCTAGTCTGTAGTTATATTTTATGTAGCCAGTTTTAGTAAATGTTTATTGGAAGATAATAGGTTAATTGCAGCTATAGCTTACGTGACCAACACTTCACTAACGTTAGCTAACTTACGTAACTGATGTATATAATATATAATATTTTTAATAATATTTTATATATATATATATATATATATACGTTAGCCTATATGTAATATAATATATACATACACACACACACACACACACACACACAATTCATTTATTTAAATGGGTTAGGCAAGGCAAGGCAAGTTTATTTATATAGCACATTTCATACACAATGGTAATTCAAAGTGCTTTACATAGAAGAAATTTAAATAATCAAAACAAATAAGAATAATTAAAACAGTTTAGATAGAATAAAAAATAAAGTACAGTAAAAACAGTCGGACGAACAGTGGCACAGTGCTCATTCAGTAAATGCATAGCTAAACAGATGTGTTTTGAGTCTGGATTTGAATGTGACTACTGTAGGAGCACATCTGATCTCTTCTGGAAGCTGGTTCCAGCTGCGGCTGGCATAATAGCTAAAAGCAGACTCTCCATGCTTAGAGTGAACCCTTGGTATTTCTAGCTGATGTGATCCTAATGATCTGAGTGATCTGTTAGGTTTATATTCAGTGAGCATATCTGCAATATATTGAGGTCCTAGCCCATTAAAAGATTTATATACCAGTAATAATACTTTAAAGTCAATCCTAAATGTAACTGGGAGCCAGTGTAGAGACCTGAGGACCGGTGTGATATGTTCATATTTTCTGGTTCTGCTCAGGATCCTGGCAGCAGCGTTCTGTATGAGCTGCAACTGTCTTATGGTCTTTTTAGGAAGGCCAGTGAGGAGTCCATTACAATAATCCACCCTGCTGGTGATAAAAGCATGCACAAGTTTCTCTAAGTCTTGATTGGAAACAAAGCATCTAATTCTTGCAATATTTTTCAGATGATAGTATGCTGATTTAGTAATTGCTTTGACATGACTACTGAAACTAAGATCTGACTCTAGAGACACACCAAGATTCCTGACTTGATTTTTAGTTGTTAGACCCCTAGCGTCAAGGTATGCGTTCACCTTGAGAACTTCATCTTTGTTTCCAAACGCAAAGATGAAGTTCTCAAGGTGAATGCATACCTTGACGCTAGGGGTCTAACAACTAAAAATCAAGTCAGGAATCTTGGTGTGTCTCCAAAATTGGGTTAGGGTTATGCATGTGCTTATATGTATTTAGGAACATAGTTAATTCACTCATTAACTATCTCTCCGGTTTAATTTTATGAAGAATATTTTTCGGTTTAATATTTACCGAACATTGCTGTATATATCGTTGCTTTCTACGTTATGGGAGCAGTCTATTTCCCTCCTAAATCATTCATTTGTACATGCACAGCGTGCGTAATTATTTATATTTTATGTTGGTTGGAGTTCTGAACGGACTGCAGACCTCTTTGCGTGATCACGAAGGTAGGCTAATGGCTGAATCGGAATTTATAAGCAAGATCACGGAAATCAATAGCCTAATACAGCCCAGTTGTGCTAAAATAAATATCATGAGACGTCCATCATCAGATGAATGACATGGAAAAGTTAAGTTAGAGCCGCTAAAGCCAGCTACTACCCATGCGAACATGAACACTAAGCTTTTCCCTCCAAAAATATAGCCTAAAACTTATCTAAGTTGTCACCCTGCCTCTCCAAATGCAAAACTGACATTAACAAAATGCAATAACAGCTGAAAAAGTACTTGGGTGTGTGTTTTATTTTATATTTACCGTTTAATAATGCAATCGCTGCTGTCTGTCCATAGAAAAACATGACAGCCCGCGTACGTTTTGGAACTATTGGGGCTTACATGAACCACGTGACAGCCGTCGCGGCAACATCAAAGCGTGTCGCAACTCTTTCTCTCTATGGCTCTGGTTAGAGATACATACACACGACACACATCATATTAGCTTTAAGCTAGCGCTAATAATGCGTCATTAACATGCGGTCAACACATAATGTGAACAATCACATCACCTCACTCATTTTAACTGCTACTTATTTCTACATCATCGTCATATAAATGATTTAGAGACATTTAAACAACTCTTACGTCAGTTCTCAACTCAATTTGGAGCTTCAAATCTCCCGGAGCAGAACAAACATCCGCTCGCGTCAGAGGTTCACGGAGAAAAGGAAAGATCTAGAAAGCGCTGATCTCTAAAAGTGCCGCGATAGCGGACGGTTCAATGACGTCACTCAAAATGCGATCTCATTGGAGGCTTTGCAAAGGAAGATGACGCTATTGGACATATTTATAACATTCAATATTTTATATTTTTTTATATTTCTATATAATTAAATAATTTGTTTGCAGTCTTATATTTGTTCTGTCAGCCGCTTTCATACTTTAACTCTGTTGTTCAATTTGAAGTTTATTTTGTCTCTGTCTGCTGGTAACCTGGGTTACACTTGGGTCTGAATTCCTCATTATTATAGCTCCACAGGCCCCTTTTATACCCCTTTTCTGATGTGCGTCTGAGAGCAACTCGTTTTGGTGCGGTCTCTTTAAATACAATTGAGACACTTCATACCCCGCCCCCTCTCCAGGTTGTAGCGGTGACACTCGGTTCAACTCCACCCCGTTCGGCCATTTTTGTAGTTTGATAGCAGAGATACGATTATCTAGCGGCACACTCTAAAAAATGCAGGGTTAAAAAATAACCCAACCTTAACCACGCCGCTGGGTCACTATAGGACAGAACACGCGCTGGGTTGGTTTGACCCAAGTGCTGGGTTTTTCCATTTAACCCATATTGTTGGGTCATTCATTTGACCCAACCAGTGGGTGAAATTGACCATCTTGCTGGGTTAAGTCTTACACATGTGCTGGGTTATTTCGTGTATCATTACCTTATTAAAATTAGTAACAAATATTTTTTATATTACCGTACCAATGTAAAATAATGATTGTCTCTGTTATACAATAAACCAGAGAGGCCACTGTATATGTGATTTCAATCATTTATTTAATTTTTTTGTAAACAATTATTACAATTATACAATGTCTACTCATTCTAAGGTAAAAAAAAACATAACGGTTCATTAAGTAAGGTCTTTATACACCACTCAAAACATAGTTATGTATATGATATTGCATTTCTGTTAACAGATCCTCCTAAATACAGTATTACACAATGCACCTTTAAAAGTCAATAAGAAACTAATTTGAACTCTTATACGATTATGATTTCATTTATTAAGATGTGTTGATTTATTAAGAATAGCTACAAACATTTACAATGCGACTAAATATCACAGGGTTTTCCTCACATTTGACAGAGGACGATTCTTTTCCATTAATTTGATACACTGCTTCGTGTATTTAACATGAAAAACTAAATAAAACTTTGAAACAAAGATCACCAGCCTCCAGCAAAGACTCGGTCTCGATGACGTGGCCTGGAACAATGGCAACGGTCTGACGTGTCCCCCTCGACGCATCCCTGATGCTCCAGTCATTTTGTAAATATTCATCCATGTTGGTCCCCAACTGTTGATTACACACAATCACTTAGAGTGTTGCAATATAACTGACATGCAAGTTTTTTGTGAAAGTATTTATATATTTTTTTATTGCAAACATTACCAAATATGGCCAAATGTGAAAAACAAACAAAATGTATATTTACACATCTAAATAGACCAGTGTTTCTCAACCTCTCCTGCAGGGACCCCCTGACAGGCCATGTTTCTGTTTTAACCCTGAAATGGCACACCTGATTCAAGTCATTAAAGGCTTAATGAGTAGTTGACTAATTGATTAATTTAACTATTCCTACTCTAATTACTCATTAAGCCTTTAATTAATTGAATCAGGTGTGCCATTTCAGGGTTAAAACAGAAACATGGCCTGTCAGGGGGTCCCTGCAGGAGAGGTTGAGAAACACTGAAATAGACAATTAGCAGTCTAAAATAGTCTGGGATTCAGGATAAGACAAAAACACGATTTGGAAAATGGATTCATGATGTACTCGCTCATTATAAACATTTTGTAAATTTTGAACACAAAAAAAGTTATGGACTGCAGCTTTAAAAATTAACAAAAATCTATTTAAAAAAAAAAGCAATTTTATGTTGCAAACAGAGATTGCACCTTTAAATATTCTAAACCTACATTAATTTCATAGTTATCAAGCATATCAAACTTACAGGTTGCATGTCAAGGACCTCTGAGCCTCTGTGGTGGGTCTGAAGCCCTTTCCTCCTCTCCTGTAACGTTAGATGGATGGGGGAAGCAGAGTTTGCAGGACCTTCAAAGCCAGCAGCTAAACAATATGAGCATAATACATAAAGTTGCATTATCATTTAAATAGTATGCTGTATATAACAATTCATATTTCTAAAGTAGCATTTCTGACTTTTCTGCCCTGGTGTTTAAAATGGCGCTGTTGTGACAATAGCAAAAACTATTTATTGGCCTCAAACATCGCGCACACTTGATCCATGACCAAGGCCGTAACCAGGGTTTGAAAATTAGTGAGGTCCGGGGTGTTGTGTAAAGAATTTTGCTATAATAATGGTTTGGCCATTGGACCCACATTTCCCAATGGACATTAAGCTGTGACCCTTTTTTTTAATGGAATTTGGCATATATATATATATATATATATATACAGCGCTTGACATTAACTTTTTTGCTCACTAGCCAATGTGGCTAGTGGTTTTCCAAAATGACTAGCCACGCAGCATTTTTACTAGCCACAGTTTTGTTGTTGTACGTTTTATATGATTAAAATTGACAATGGGGCTGAAAACGTGCTAAAATGAACTAATATTATCATTAGCTCTGATAAGGTTGTTAAGCTCCTTTTTTGATAACATGTTGTCTAAGATACACACATAAAATAGCTTCTTATTGTATATAATAAAAGTGCTGCATTGTTTGTTTGTTTTTTGTTTTACAGCAGTAAATACTGCAATACAGAGTAGAACAATTATCTGCATTAGAAACAACGAGCAAAGAATAAATAATAATTTTAAAGAAAAAATCCACAATTAAGGCACCAGGATTACAACTTTATATAGGCTATATAGGACTATATAGGACTTTGGATTGTTTGTTTTGCATCAGCTTTTCCTCAGAGCTCTGACTTAATAATTATCATCATGAAGCTCTGAGTAACTGGAGATATGTCCACCTGAAACAAGTATAGGCCTACAGGTCTTTATTTTCCAGATTATTCCCACAAGCGCATCTCCTGCTTTCTTTCATGGCATGATTAATTTTATTAAAACATAGAATTAACTCTGGAAAGATAGTTGTGATATGACGTGACATAAGGGCAGCCCTGCTAGTAGTTAGGCCTACACCGTGGCCCTTAATCATGAAGATGATTTTTGCTTTAATACCGGCCATGCACACTCACGAACTGACTGAACGCTGTGTTGATGTGTGTGTGTATGCGACCAGTCGCGTGTGATGATCGTTCGTTTGGCGCGCGCACCCTCGCGCAGCGGCACTGCAGGAGAGCGTGAGACACGCCGGTGGTCTGGATTCTCCTGCTATTAAAAAAAGATCGCTATATCATCACATTAAGTTGATAATTAAGGGCAGACTAAAACAGCCCAGTTCGTCGCACAGTCCGCGAGTTTAATCTCCGCGTGTCTTCTTGTTTGCAGTGTTGTCGTTCAAGAGGATTCACGAATGGACCAATGAGCAAACACTAAACTATGTGCAGGTGGTACTCATGGGAGTGGTAGTGGCATAGTGTCAAATTGCAATTCGTTTGTTATGTCAGATGTCCTTTGACAAGACTACAAATCTTCAACACGCCAAAGTGGCTAGTGAGAGTGACTGTGTTACCCGCCACGGGTGAAATGCACCCGCATTTGGCGGGTTGGCGGGTGTTAATGTCAAGCCCTGTATATATATATATATATACAGGGGTTAAATTTGGATTTAATTATGTGTGGGGTAGTCTCTCACTAGGGGGGTCCGAGGGTTTGCCCCCCCGGGATTTTTTTTGTGAAAAATAAACCAAAATGGCACTTTCTGGAGAGTTTTGTGCAAAGAAAAAGTAGGTCTAGCAAGTGCAACGCAATCTCACGACCAATTCGTCCGAATTTGACGAGTGATTAAAAGATGGCTAATTCGTACGAATTCGTACGACCTCATTCGTACGAATTTGTACGATTTGTCTAAACCCACGTGATGGGTAGGTTTAGGGGCGGGGTCAGGGTCATTCGTACGAATTCATACGAATTGGGCAACTCGTCAAATATGTACGTTTTAGCAAAAATCGTACTAATTCGTACGAGTGAGGTCGTACGAACTGTTACGAATTAGCCATCTTTTAATCACTCGTCAAATTCGGACGAAATTCACACAGATCAAACACAAATATGCTGACTGAATAGATTGCTAGTTGAGAAACACTGCTTTAATTAATGTTTTTATGATGGCTTTGTGAAAGGTTAACTAAACAGCATGAGCCGTCTTCCAGCTGGCCAGTAAGTTATTTGGCAAATTTCATTCTGTAGGCTAACATACAGATCTGTTTTATGCTATTGTTTTTGATAGTGTTATACATTTCTTACAGATAATCGATTGTCATTGCGTTTGTCTTACCGAATGTGGTAGCTTTATGCAATTACAGTTTGTCTATAAGCTTCTTTTTTTTTAAATGTATTAATGCCGACAGTTAAATGTTGCCAGATATTGCTACGAAAAACAAGCAAAACAAAATAATAATAATAATCCGAAATAAGTTCAAAGCTTGTGTTTTGGAAATAAGGTTAATATATCACTAAACCTTTCCACATTAATAACTTCCTAAAGTGTCACATTAAATCAGAAAAACAGGTGACTACTGCCACCTTTCTATTAGGTGGATCTGGCAACACGGAGGCTGCACCCGCGTTCACAACGCGCTCTCAAGCCCCGTTCAGTTCACTGCGCCAGCTTCTCGCAGCAACATGAATTGCAAACACTCATATGAGGTGGTTTAAACACTGCTAATTAATCATTCAGAGAGCTTGACATTTTATTTTTGAATGTAAAAAAAATGACCGAGGTCCGGACCTCGGTGACCTCATAGCTGGCTACGGCCATGTCCATGACCACTGTCTTAGTAGTACTAAATTATTCTTAGTAGGCCTACCTCAGGTCCTAACAACTTATAATGGTTTCAGGGCGAGAACATGCTTAATATGAAATTGATTTATTTCTCATTGCCTCAGTCGCCGTTTGTAAAGATTGCACGTCAGACGTCATACAGTTATTATTTGATTTTTTTGGGTAAAAACGATCCTGTTTCCGACATAGACATTACAGAAGAAACACGCAGACTGTGCTGGAACTTACCCCCGTCGCTTCTTCTGACGAGAATTTCTTAAATGTGCCAGCAGACTTTAGTTTCCACACAGACTAGACTTTTTTCCCGCAGTTTTTACGTACGACCCCTATGGACATAAACATAGGCTACTGCGCGTGCACGGGTTCATTCAAAACGCTTTCCTCACTTTCAATTACTAAACGTCCACAATAAATACGATATTTACGTGATATTGAAATTACAATTTAAACTACATATTTCATTAAGGCTGCTGATATAGCTGTAACGTAAGAACTACGAAAGCAATTGCAAGTAACAATATTTATTGGAAAACTCAGAACACAGTCCACAGACAGGCAAGGTAGAAACTCAGTACACGATCCACAGACAGGCAGGTAAGTGGCGCAGGGACTCGATGGTCAGATGGATACAGTGCAGGTGAAGTGAGGTGACGATCAACAAGACTAATCCAGAACATCCACAGGGAACAGACAGGAACAACGAAGGATACTGGAACGTAGAGGGATCAAACACCGGACATCACAAACAACGATCTGACAATGGAGATGAGAAATGGGTGAGATTAAATAGACCGGGATGATAGACTGCAGCTGGTGATGAGTGATTACTGAATGAGCTCTGATGAGCAGCCACGCCCCTCTAATCAGCACACACACACATGTAACAACAGAAACACGAGACATGAATGAGACATAGGATTTACCCACCGTGACAGTACCCCCTTCCCTAGGAACGCCTCCTGGCGTTCCCAGACTCGCTTACCTGTCGATTGTAATCATCGATAAGGGAGTGATCCAGAATGTCTCTAGCTGGCACCCAACTTCTCTCCTCCGGACCGTAACCTTCCCAGTCCACCAAGTACTGTAATCCGCGTCCCCTCCGTCTCGAGTCCAGAATACGATTAACCGAATATGTGGATTCCCCATCTACGAGGCGCGGCGGGGGGGGAACCGGGACTGGCGGATTAATGCGAGCATAAAAGACGGGCTTAATTTTGGAAACATGAAAGACGGGATGGATTCTCCTGTACACTGGAGAAAGATTCAGGCGGACTGTCACCGGGCTAATGATCTTGGTGACAGCAAACGGGCCAATGAATTTAGGTGCAAGTTTATTCGAAACGGAACGGAGAGGAATATCCTTGGTAGAAAGCCACACTTTAGAACCGACGACGTATACGGGAGGCTTCCGCCGGTGGCGATCGGCTTTGGCCTTGGTGCGCGCCCCCACTTGGAGTAGAGTCTCACGGGCTCTCGTCCAAGTGCGATGACACCTCTGGACGAAGGCGTGGGCGGAGGGGACCGCGACTTCGGATTCCAGACTAGGAAAAATTGGTGGCTGGTAACCTTCACTACACTCAAATGGTGATAGGCCCGTGGATGACACTGGCAACGTATTGTGGGCGTACTCCACCATAGAAAGTTGCTGACTCCACGAGGAAGGATTCTTGGACACTAAACATCGCAACGTTCGTTCCAAATCCTGGTTGGCTCGCTCAGTTTGACCATTGCTCTGGGGATGGAACCCAGAGGACAGACTCACAGTCGCCCCCAGAAGTTTACAAAACTCTCTCCAAAATTTGGATACAAATTGGGGTCCTCTGTCAGAAACCACGTCTGTCGGGAGGCCATGAATCCGAAAGACGTGGTCAACGACAATGACCGCTGTCTCCTTGGCTGAGGGTAATTTGGGCAAGGGAATGAAATGGGCCGCCTTCGAGAACCGGTCCACCACGGTCAAAACTACCGTGTGACCCTGGGAGGGTGGGAGGGCGGTAATAAAATCTAGTGCGATATGGGACCAGGGTCTCGAAGGCACCGGCAGCGGTTGGAGTAACCCGTCCGGAGATCGATTGGAAGTTTTACCTGTGGCACAAACTGAGCAAGCCAATACAAAACTGCGAACATCACAAGCCATGAGAGGCCACCAGAATCGTTGCTTGACTAAAAACATAGTACGATTGACTCCTGGGTGACAAGCCACATTGGAACAGTGACCCCACTGAATAACGCTGGACCGTAAACTCTCCGGCACAAACAACCGGTTCGGTGGGCAACGAGTCGGAGGCGTTACCCCTTCTAAGGCCTTCTTGACCTTCGATTCGACCTCCCATGTGAGTGTAGAGATGAATAGATTCTCAGGTAAAATGCACTCGGGAGTAGACGGGCGATCGGAACGGTCAAAAATGCGCGATAAAGAATCGGGTTTGATGTTTTTGGAACCCGGGCGGTACGAGAGAGTAAAGTCAAAACGTCCGAAAAAAAGAGCCCACCGAGCCTGCCTGGAATTGAGTCTTTTAGCCGTACGAATGTATTCCAAATTCTTGTGATCGGTCCAGACGATAAAAGGTACCCCCGACCCTTCTAACCAGTGGCGCCACTCTTCCAATGCTAACTTGACTGCCAACAACTCTCTGTTGCCAATGTCATAATTGCTTTCGGCAGGGGACAAACGATGGGAAAAAAACGCGCAAGGGTGCATCTTGTCGTCTGAAGGAGAGTGCTGGGATAACACTGCACCTACCCCCACCTCTGACGCATCGACCTCCACCACGAACTGACGTGATGGATCAGGGGTTATCAGGATGGGAGCTGAAACGAAGCAGCTCTTCAGTTTGGCAAACGCAGCTTCTGCTGCGTCTGACCACCTGAACGTCGTTCTGGGGGAGGTCAAGGCAGTCAGAGGCGCGGCTAGTCGGCTGAAATTGCGAATAAAACGCCGGTAAAAATTGGCGAACCCCAGAAACCTCAGTAGGGCCTTACGGGAATCAGGACTTGGCCAATTTACCACAGCCTTAACCTTGTCAGGATCCATGCGCATTCCCTCAACCGAGATGATGTGACCTAAGAAAGGAACAGACTGTGCATGAAACACGCATTTCTCCGCCTTGACAAAAAGCCCATTCTCTAACAACCTCTGAAGCACCTGTCGTACGTGTTGCACGTGTTCCTGGAGAGACGATGAAAAAATCAATATATCATCCAGGTAGACATATATGAATTGATCGATCATGTCTCGCAACACGTCATTGACAAGTGCTTGGAAGACCGCTGGGCTATTGGACAAGCCGAAAGGCATGACCAAATATTCAAAGTGCCCCCTAGGGGTGTTAAATGCGGTCTTCCATTCATCCCCCTCCCTAATGCGGACCAAATGATAAGCATTTCTTAAATCCAATTTCGTGAAGACGGATGCTCCTTGCAACCTCTCGAAAGCTGAAGACATCAATGGCAAAGGATATGTATTCTTTACCGTGATGTTGTTCAGCCCCCGGTAATCAATACAAGGTCGCAACGATCCATCCTTCTTCCCCACAAAAAAGAACCCCGCCCCCGCAGGAGAAGAGGAAGGGCGGATGAACCCTGTTGCTAGAGAATCAGAAATGTATTTCTCCATGACCTCTCTCTCTGGGACAGAGAGTGAATATAATTTGCCCTTAGGCGGAGACGTACCTGGCAATAATTCTATAGCACAGTCATAGGGACGATGTGGAGGGAGAGAATCAGCCCGAGACTTACTGAACACCTCCTTCAGATCCCGATACTCCGTGGGCACGTTAGATAAATCCACTGTCTCCTCCTGTAACACATGAACAGAAACAGACGGACAAGCAGAGACAAGACAGGACTTATGACAAAAGCTGCTCCAAGCTGCTACGGATTTGAGTTGCCAGTCTATTTTGGGATTGTGACGAGTGAGCCATGGGTGACCAAGAACTATGGGTGCAAGCTGAGTGTCCAGGATGTAGAATGAGATGGTTTCTGAGTGATTGCCTGATGTGGTGAGGATGATATCTTCAGTAACCAGAGATATGGTGGGGAGTTTCTGACCGTTGAGGGCGTGCACTGCAATCTGATGGGTGAGTGGTTTGAGGGGAACTTGGTGCTTGAGTGCAAAGTTGTGATCCATGAAGTTACCCTCGGCGCCCGAGTCCAGAAGTGCATGACAATCGTGACGGTGATTGGACCATCGGAGTCTAACCGGAAGGAGAGTCGATGTCGATGAGGTCTTCTCGGCGGAGATCCCACCCGATAGTAGCCTCATACTTACTACCGGGCTGGGCCCTTTTAACGGGCAGTTGTAGGCAAAGTGTCCCGCTCCTCCACAGTACAAGCAAAGGCCCTGGGATCTCCGCCTTTCCCTCTCCTCCCGGGAAAGCCGGGCTCGACCTACCTGCATGGGCTCGGGATCGTAGACGGGGCTGACCGCGTCCCCACCTCCAGCACGGTGACCCTCCGATTCCGCCGAAGAACGGTAGTTGGGTCCTCTTCGCTCCACACGAGACAGTCTGGCGTCCACTCTCAGTGCTAGCGCGATTAAATCGTTGAGTTTCGGTGGTAAGTCCATGGCATAAATCTCCTTTTGGACGCGGTCAGCCAACCCATGCAGGAACATATCCCACTGCGCCTCCTCGTTCCATTGGCTCTCCGCCGCCAGGGTCCGAAACTCGATCGAGTAGTCCGACACGGATCGATGTCCTTGACGTAACTCGGCCAGCAATCTGGCCGCTTCTCTGCCTCCCAAGGCACGGTCGAAGACCCGTTTCATTTCGTCGGAGAGCGCTTGGAACGAGGTGCAGCAGTCTTCCTGGTTTTCCCACACCGCCGTTCCCCATAGTGCCGCTCTCCCAGTCAGCAGCGTTAGCACGAAAGCCACTTTAGTTCTTTCCTCCCGGAAGGTTCTGGGCTGGAGAGAGAAATGCATGGAGCATCTAGTTAGGAAAGCTCGACAAAAATTGGGTTCACCTGAGTATGTCTCTGGGGCTGGTAATCGTGGTTCCGACTGGGAGGGGTCCACTGGTGGTATTTGGGGAATCGGCGGTGGGACCGGCGCAGCGGGAATACGCAGCTGTTGGACTTGCTGGGTGAGCCCGGACACCTGCGCCACTAACGCCTGAACAGCACGAGCGGTGTCGTTGATATTTCTCTCTTGATTCTCCATCCGCCGTCTGCTGTTATTGACGAAATCCTCCAACGTCTCAGGATTGTCACTCGCTGCTTCCATTTCTGGTCAGATCGTTCTGTAACGTAAGAACTACGAAAGCAATTGCAAGTAACAATATTTATTGGAAAACTCAGAACACAGTCCACAGACAGGCAAGGTAGAAACTCAGTACACGATCCACAGACAGGCAGGTAAGTGGCGCAGGGACTCGATGGTCAGATGGATACAGTGCAGGTGAAGTGAGGTGACGATCAACAAGACTAATCCAGAACATCCACAGGGAACAGACAGGAACAACGAAGGATACTGGAACGTAGAGGGATCAAACACCGGACATCACAAACAACGATCTGACAATGGAGATGAGAAATGGGTGAGATTAAATAGACCGGGATGATAGACTGCAGCTGGTGATGAGTGATTACTGAATGAGCTCTGATGAGCAGCCACGCCCCTCTAATCAGCACACACACACACATGTAACAACAGAAACACGAGACATGAATGAGACATAGGATTTACCCACCGTGACAATAGCTGGTTTACAATGTGGCATTTTGTCAAAAAATCTAACCGGCTAGCTGTTACTAATGTTTTACAGATTAAATACGTTATAGCCTACCCCTCGCACTTCCATATCAAAGACTGTATGCTGAACAGTGAAATTATTAATGTTAAAAATATTGGTAAACATATTAACTTACCATAAAACACTGCCTGCTCCGACCTCCGAGTGAAGTCCTCCTCGAGTCAGAAGTGAAGAATCCAGAAAGTTCCGCAAAGAATAAACCGGTTGCTGGGTCAAAATAACCCAACCAGCTGTTTATTTGTGAATTACCCCCTTACAACTCATTTTACCCAGCATGAGCAACCCAATAATGTGTTTACAGTGCCCCAAACAACCCAGCATTTTGACCCAGCACAATCAACCCAACAATTTGTTTACAGAAACAACCCAGCATTTTTTTGAGTGCACAGAAACGTTTTATTCACACGTTATTAACAAAATGTCAACAACGGAAGACTTGTCCAGCCAGCCTTACATGTTCTAGCCAGAGTCGGAGCCGGAGCGAGATGAAAATGAAGACGACGAACCTGCAGAACAACGTCTTCATATGGATGTATCGCAATGGTGTGTTACTGTATTTACACATGAAACTTTGGTATTCCGACCTTTTACCACCGTGTCGACTTATTTTGATTAATATGTGCGAGGGAGAGAGAGCAAGACAGCGCCTAGTTTGGAGACGGTGAAGTCTTGTTTACACTTTCGCCTGGCTCCGGAGAGAGCGACCGGGTCTCTCTCTCTGCTCGTTCTTTCAGTTAAACATGCGCCCTGTCACAACACAAGCACGGCAGTTCATCTACATTAGACGGTGTAATGAAGCGTGTGGGTTACTACATCCAACAACCGAACATTTTAACTTACCCTCTCGTAAGTTCTGCATCCTTTAGCTTGGACTACAAAATTGCAGCGAGAAATAAAAATGGCGGATTGCTCGAAGTGGTGGGCCGGAAGTCGATGTCCTTATTTGGCAGTTCCGCTGCAAATACTGTGACGTAATAGTTCAAAAAACGTCATAGAGAACAGAAAAATCGGAACAGGTTGAAAAATATGACCAAAACAGAATATAAAGATATCAACGAAGCACCTGAAGAGAATAATTTAAACTTTTCTGTACTTCTAAACTATAGAACTAAATGCATTTAAGGGCTAAAAAAATGGATTTAGCATGATATGTCCCCTTTAAGTCGTCCCTCCAGGTAAAACTTGGCTGCACACTGGACGACTGTCTCCCTGTCTTGAAGAGTCCGACACTGAATGTTTAATGACTCAAGGAGAGAAAGGCTGTTTGAAGCCTCTTCTAAAGCCTCCCTGGTCTCCTCAATGGTTATGGCATCTTGGATCTAAAAATTACGAGTTCTTAGTAACATATCAACTTGGCATCAGCATTAACAAAAACAAGTGCCTTCTGCAGCTGGCTCCTGAACCCCTCATCAACTATTTCTGTCAGGTCCACATCTTCTGTAGCCTCACCCACAACAAGACTGAACAGTCGTGGGGCAAAGAAGTGGGGTGCTACGCCACTGTAGCAACAACGGGAATGCAACCCACACGAGTGAAGCGTTCGTACATAATCAAACACAAGGGGGGGCATATTCCAAATTATCCCCAGGCTATGAAGTAAGGAGACCTTTTGTTGCTTAACTAAAGGAAGGACGTTGTCAATGTTTTATAATTTGGCAAGAACAGATCTGTTCAGAAATGGTGAAACAAGAGGCCCTAACAAGGAGTCACCTGACCCCTGCGACTAAACAGACTGAACCATTCAGCGTCCCGAGCTAGTTTTCCCCTCATCAATTATTACACCTCCTTAAGGCTGAAAAAGTGGACTTGCATACAAAATACCCTTTGTCTTGAAGACAGCCATTTGCGAAACTAAACCCTCACGTGGTACACACCACGGATGCACAAATGCTGACCATAAGGATACCCACACACACACACACATAAGGACTTTCCTCCAATTCTCCAATACCAATAAAACTCATCCCAGAACAATTCTTGACTGACCCAGAATCAAAATCATGTAACATAACAATTATATATTGTGTTTACAACCCCTGTATGTGTCTATTCTGCTTAGATCACATCTAAGTCATGTAATTGTTTTAAATATTAGAGATACTGGAATGAAAGGGTCGTGTTTCCTATCATTATGCTCGTATGTGTTTAATTCAAAAGATGGCTTGATTGAAATCTGTGTAAAAATGTTTATGTTCTTAAAATGGAAATTATGTCTAAACTGAATCCTATGTTCAAGCTGATGAGTAAGCAGACCACAGAGAGCACATGATTCGCGATGAGAGAAGGGGGGGGGGGGGGATAGAATAGACCCCCTTTTCAAATAACCATATAGTATCTTATTGTCCGAATTCCAAATTCCTCCTGGAGGCGGGACAAACATTTTGAGTTTAAAATCTTAGACCCGAACACAGAATCTCGCTCTGGTGAGGCTCTTGTGATGCGCTCTTGCTCTCTGGTGACTCTCTCTTGTGATGCCCGACGATGGTTATAGTAACCATGTAGACGCAGAGACAAATGACCCAAATCAAGATATGGGTTAAAACAGATTTAATTGAAGCCATCTCGTCTCACTTTTCTTTCTTTTCTTAGTTTCTTTCTTTTCCGTTAAAAGTCTCGGTTCTAAGTTAAGTGTTGCTGCAAAGTTTCGTTTTAACGTTTCAACTGCAAAACTAGCTTTCAACTTCAAAGACTTTCATTCATCCGCGCCAACACACCACGTGACTGGCTGTCCAAAGTCTATCCAGGCACACGAGAAGATCAGCCAAGCAACGGACCGGGGAACGCCTTCACACCGACAAAAGGGAATCCTCAAAAGCAAAGCAAGGACAAGCAAGTACCTCCAGACTTGAAACCGCAGGTGCATTTTAATATCAAATTGAATTACCCGCCTAAGAAACGATAAAAGGGTGAAATTAATTATTGATGGTTCGTTCAGGTCATGTCTTTTAAGTGCATATAGAAACTTGGGATCTCACCATCTAACTCCTAAAACTCATTCTTCCTCACTCTCTGTCTTTCTTCAACTTGTATGAATGCGTGTGCGTGTGTTTGTGTTAGATATTTGTTTTGTGTGTTAGCCATAGGCTTATAATCAATAAAGTATTGTTTGTATTTGAAAAGAGAAGCATTACTTGTGATATGTGCTTACCGATTTATTGTCTTGAACTTCGATCTAAGTTACCTATGCTTTGACCCTTGATTTATTTCTTAATTTAGCTGTTAGCTGGGAATTAGTCTTTCTTGGCCAAGAAGATATTATATTTCCTAGAATTAATAATTGTTTATGTTTTCCGTTCATTGGATGAACTGATAAACTGATCATACTATTGATTTTGCTACAGTAAATTCTGAAAATAATTCAATTATTAATTATTGATCATAATCCGTTATGAATAATAATTAATTATACTTATACGTGCGTACAATCGCTACACCACCATGGATCAGGCAGATACTGATAATTTTTCCAATCAATTTATAATCCCCTTTTGAGATGGCTGGAAAAAAAGTTTCAAATAGAATTATTCACCTTTGTTAAAATTTCATTGTTGACGTATTTCCAACATGGGTTGGACCCTTGAATAAATGTGAACATAACTAAATGCTTACCATGGCTATCCAGGGCCAGTAACTTTGAATTATCTGGCCCTTCGAAAAGGCTCCTGCTCTGTATTTCCTTCATTAGGAGACAACAAAATTCCCTTGTTGGCCCACCTTCATCCACTGCCCCTTCTGGGTTATCGCCAAGATCCATAAACACAACTCCCAGTGGTTTATATGGCTCAAACAGGCGTCTAGTGAATGCACGTCGTGCAGAGCCATAAATGTCATCTCTGCATGCATTAACCATATTTGACGTGTATCGATCCTCCAAATTAATTTTATTGGTGAGCTCTGTGAGTATTTCTATGGCATGTTGCCTGAAGGGGAGCAAGTATTATAAATATTTAGAAGTGAATCAACTTTACTGAGATATAACATTTGTGAGAAGATTGTTAGGTTGTAAGGAATCACTAGAAGATAATTAAATGAGTAGGGGAGCCGGCTTACTTGGTGTTTACTGATGAGTCTATTTGCTCAATGAGGTCCTCCTCTGACCATTCATCCATATTGGGTTCAGGATTGGGGGCGTTCAAATGGATTTCCTGTATTTCAGACTGTGAATTATTTCAGTAATCTTCAAATAACAGAGCTTGCATCAAGTGGAGGTAAGCTGCGACTTCAAAATCATAAAGGTCCATTATTATCTTTTAAGGAAAGACTGTTTTGTAGAGCAACAGTAATACATAACTGACTGTATTAGCACTGCACACAACCATAATAGGATTGCTTTTTCAACTTACGGAAACAACATATTGAATGACTTACTTCCACCTCCTCTCCTTCCAACCACTGAACAAATAACGTGCAAGGTGTAGTCAAGTTATGTTCTTCAAGGGTTCCAGTCATAGTGCTTGATAGCCTTGTGCCTACACTTGGCATGCTCAACCAGAATATTTCACTGGCTGAATCGTCATTGCCAGAGTAATCCATAAGGTTCTGTTTAAAAAAACAAAAACAAAAAACACAGGTAACTGGAAAAACATACACAAATTTAGCCAATATATAGAGGTTCACGTACAGTATCAGTCAAAAGTTTGGGCACACTTTCCCATTCTCTTGGAATTTTGAGAACAACTTGAGAAATAACATGCTTGTTAATCTTTAGATCTGAGAGTACAGTAGTAAACACCTGCAATGACTGTGTAGGTAGGAACCTCCTTGACTTCATGGAACCATCGCAATATTTGAGTTGGATTCTGAAGCCATTTAAAGGTTCAGGGCACAGACATCCGCGTCTTTCCATTAAGGCTTTGTGAAAACAGAACAACACAGCTTTGGTAATCATCAAAGAAGTACTGATGAGATTTATATGCAGTCCCAAAAAGCTTTCAGTGGGTGGTAGAGCTGGGTATCTATTCAGATGTTTCAATTTGATTGATTCGCAAGCTCTCGATTCGATTTCGATTCCCGATTCAGCTCAATATAGATTTAATACAAATCCTATATTTATAAAAAACAACAACAGTGAACATAAGATTACAAGTGGTTAATTAATAAAAAGGGAGGGAAGCCAAGACAGAGCCAGCATGACAGTCCAGGAAGTCTCTATAAGGGACCAGGGAGGGACGGGAGGGTTGAGCCAGGGAGGCTCAGGCGGGTCTGAAGTCCCAGCAGAGGGCCATGACGGGACAGACTAGGCAGGCTCCAGCGGATCAGGAGTCCCAACAGAGGGCCATGGCGGGACAGACCAGGCAGGCTCCAGCGGATCAGGAGTCCCATCAGAGGGCCATGGCGGGACAGACCAGGCAGGCTCCAGCGGATCAGGAGTCCCAGCAGAGAGCCAGGGCGGTGCCGGAGGGACGCTCCAGTTGGGCTCCGGCAGGTCTGGAGTCCTGGCAGAGGGACAGGGCGGTGCCGGGGGGACGGACCAGGCAGGCTCCAGCGGTTCAGGATTCCAGGCTGAGGGCCAAGGTGGACCAGGCGGATCTGAATACTTGGCAGAAGGCCAGGGTGGGTCAGGCAGCAAACCCTGTGGTAAGCAGGAAGCCTTCATCCTTCTCTGTTTCCTTGAATGAGGCGGCGATGCAGCCTCTTCGGCCAACACTGGGGGCGCTGCAGCCTCTTCAGCCAACACTGGGGGCGCTGCAGCCTCTTCAAGTCAAGTCAAATATATTTATATAGCGCTTTTCACAATACAGATTGTATCAAAGCTGCTTCACAGTATCAATCAAAACAACTTAACAGTGTTTGTTTATTACTGGAAAAAGACATCCAAGTTTGGTAGAGCTGATCAGTGGTATGATGGGTCATTTAATTTGAATATCCCCAACTGAGCAAGCCAAAGGCAACAGTGGCAAGGAACCGAAAAAGTCCATCAAGTGACCCGATGGTGTCCTAAAACTCCATCAGATGACCCAATGGAGAAAAAAAAAACCTTGGGAGAACCCAGGCTCAGTCGGGGCCAGTTCTCCTCTGGCCTTTATGAAGTAGAGGCCGAATTTACAGTAACTGTAAGATAAAAAATGTATATGAATGCCTGGCTAAATAGATGCGTCTTTAGTCTAGTTTTAAACTCTGAGAACGAGTCTGGGCAACGAACAATATCAGGAAGGCTATTCCAGAGCTTCGGAGCTAAATGTGAAAATGCTCTCCCTCCTTTGGTGGATCTGGATATCCTAGGAATGACCAGAAGCCTCGAATTTAGTGATCTTAAAGAGCGCGATGGATTATAGAGCGATAGAAGATCCGTTAAATAGACTGGAGCTAAACCATTTAGAGCTTTATAAGTCAAAAGCAATACCTTGTAATTAATACGGAACTTTATAGGTAACCAACGAAGTGATGATAGAATCAGTGTTATATGATCATATTTTCTTGATCTAGTAAGAACTCTAGCGGCTGCATTTTGGACTAACTGTAGCTTGTTTATTGAAGATGCAGGACAACCAGCTAATAACTGTTGAATAACTGTTCGTCTGTTATAGGACAACTTAGTTTGAATAAACAAGCAGACACTGATTAGCTACTGGCTCTACGTTTATTTAACATGAACAGCAAGACAACTAGAAGTGAATGTGCTTTCCATTAAATGTATCACACAGTAAACAAATCCTTAACTAACAAAACAAACAAACGTTGCAATGAACGTGCTTTTTTTTTAATAAGTCACACACAGTAACAAAACCTTAACGAAAAAACTTTGGAATGGACTTTGCAATTTAGACGCGCAAACTGCGTGCCGGTGCGGTGAGACGTGCATGCTCGGGCAGATTCGGCTTGAAGTCTATGATTCGGACGCGGCGCCGCGCGCGCTGTTACAAAAAAAAGCCGTGCACACAGCCCATAGATATAAACACACAGCCAAGCCAAATGGGGTCTTGCCGGTCTTGCCCACCGAACGCGTCATTTTTGCCGCGGGCACCTTCGCGATCGTGCGGACGCGTCGAGTATAAACAAGGCTTTACTCCGTGTCAGCGCGCGCTCTGATCGGCAAAGGTGCACAGACCTCTCCCGAATCATCTCCAGCAGTAGCAGCCTCCGTTTCCCTCTTAAGCTGATATTAGTATTTAAACATTCTCTATGATAAAAAATGTTTGTAAAAAATATTTTAATAGCACGGTTTTGGCGGTTATAGAGTTCTAATGACGGTGTTCAACTATAACCGTCGGTCTCACGGTTATATAATAACCGTCACACCCCTAGTTCTCCAATTCCCTCAATAGTTTTACCTTTAGGGTGAATCCACTTCCCATACAGCTCCTTCAACCTGGCGTACTATTCATTGGGACTCTCCGATGATTCAACCTCCAGAGAATGAAATCTTTGTCGATAAGTTTCTGAATTAATATCGTACTTTCTCAGAATAGTGTCGTGGCAGATTCTCGGTCTTCGGTCCCAATTTTCAAAGTCTGGTTCAATTCTCAGAAGAAATCTTATAGAGTCGAGGTAGATCCGACAATTATCCCCATAAACTTTAATGGTCCAGTGGCAGAACTTTTGCCAAGTGTGTCAGAGGTTCTGGGTTCTAATCCGTACTAGTAGTATAGTTTATTTTCCTCATCAAAACCGATTGTTTATTAGTGATTGTATATCAAGCATGGACAAGTTTTTTGTGCATTAGGTTTTGTGATTTCACCGTAACAAATATAGAGAGTCTCTCAGTTCCTGCAACGGATTGAGGCGCGCGTCCGTGTGAAGACTATGCGCGTCACAACAGAACACTGTATCCACGCCACTGATCGCAGCGGCAACAGTCTATGAGCAGCAAGCACATTGGTCACTTCATTTCAAAAACAACACATTTCAGATCGCCTCTTATTTAACAAACGAACGAAATGAATGCTCTACTAGAGTTAACTGGAGATGTTATCCGTGCCGCGAGATGTTTCAATGGGGACATTTCACACCCGCAAATTACGCCTATGCTCGTGTCGTGTCTGACTCCTCGCTCGTTCAGTCTGCCGTTTCCTCTTTCTCTGTTCCTCCGACAATGCTTTCCTAGCTTTCTGCATCTTATATGCCGGCTCAGCCATGACGATAGTGTGACAAACTCCATCCCTCTCTACATTGTTCCTGGATGGGGGTGTGTATGTGTGCAGTGCCGTAAAGGAATATGTTACATCGCGAGAGCTGATATCACGCGATACTTCCTGACGCGGCCCGCCGCACCAAAGTTGCAAGTGGGATTTTTCCGCTCACAGGCACCAGGGGGGAGTGGGACGGCCACCATTCAACCCGAAAGAAGTCATATAACCATTTCAATAACTCTGAAGCTGTTCAGTTAAGCTAAAAAAACTGCATAGAATCCCTTTAAAGACGGTTTTTAGAACCGATAAGTATTACCTCTGTCTTGTCTGGATTTAATAAAAGAAAATTACGCGTCATCCAATCTTTTATATCTTTAACACAATCGGTCAATTTGGATAATTTAGCGTATTCATCTGGCCGTGATGAAATATATATTTGAGTGTCATCGCCATAACAATGGAAACTAATTCCATGTTTCCTTAGAATATTACCAAGTGGCAGCATATATATTGAGAATAATAAAGGGCCTAACACAGATCCCTGCGGCACTCCATAGTTTGCCGAAGTTATGATCGATTTTTCTCCATTTAAGTAGACGAAATGGTAGCGGTCAGATAAGTATGACCTGAACCAGCTTAATGCTTGACCTTGAACACCAGTGTAATTTTGTAGTCGATCTAAGAGTATTGAGTGATCTATAGTATCGAACGCAGCACTAAGATCAAGTAAAACTAGTACTGAGATACAGCCTTGGTCCGAAGCTAAAAGTAAATCATTTGTGATTCTAACAAGCGCAGTTTCAGTGCTATGATGTGGCCTGAATCCAGACTGAAACTTTTCATAGATGTCGTTTTCTTGCAAGAAAGAGCCGAGTTGAGCGGACACAACTTTTTCTAATATTTTTGACATGAATGGAAGATTTGAGATGGGTCTGTAATTTGCTAGGTTATTTGGATCTAATTGTGGTTTCTTAATAAGAGGTTTTATAACTGCCAGCTTGAACGTTCTTGGAACATGACCTAAAGATAAAGATGAGTTAATAATATTGAGAAGAGGCTCTTCCACTATAGGTAAAACTTCTTTCAATAGTTTAGTTGGTATAGGATCTAATAAACATGTTGTTGTTTTAGATGAAGTGATAAGTTTATTTAACTCTTTTTGTTCTATGGTTGTAAAGCATTGTAATTGTTCTTGCGGGGTGATAATTGCGGCTGAATTATAAGGCGCGAGCAAAGATTGAGCGTTTACGATTGTGATTCTGATGCATTCAATTTTCTCGGTGAAGAAGTTCATGAAATCATTACTACTAAACTGTAACGAGGTATTTTGTTCAGACGACGTCTGTTTATTTTTTAGTCTAGCCATCGTATTAAATAAAAACCTTGGATTATTTCGGTTGTTTTCTATTAGTTTGCTGAGGTGCTCAGCCCTGGCCGTTTTAAGGGCCTTTTTTTAACGTGACATACTGTCTTTCCACGCGATTCTAAAGACCTCTAAATTTTTTTTTTTTCATTTATGCTCTAAATTACAGGTTTCTCTCTTTAAAACATATGTAGTATTATTGTACCATGGTGCTATACTTTTTTCTCTGACCTTTTTTAATCTAATGGGTCCAACAATATCCAATGTTCTAGAGCAGTGGTTCCCAAACTGTGGTCCGCGGACCACTAGTGGTCCGTGAGGGTACTGCAGGTGGTCCGTGGAAAGGCAAAATAAAATACAAAATAATATTTTTTTTACCTTCATTTTACCAGGAAATTCCCATTAAAAAAAGTAAAAAGAATATGTAGGCCTATATTTATATAAAATTTAAATTAAATTGTCAAGTTATTGTGTGATTACTAAAATAGGCTAGTGGCCTATTTCGGTGGATAGCAACAGGTTCTCTGAAGAGAAAAGAGGCAGAGGCAAATATTTTGACATTATATTAAATATTTGTCTGATTATAATTTCACCAACAATAATTCTGGATTGCCTCCACCAAACAAGTAAATAAGAAATAAGCAAATCAGAACACTGCAAAACAGCAGTATGCGCGCAAGTGTGAACCATAGTGTTTCTTGCTGTATCTTTTACTGGGGTCTCCAACACGTCGCACACGAGCTACCAGTAGCTCGTGGCCTGATTGGAGGTAGCTCGTCAAGGGCTACATATCGTGTCGTTTGCGCTCTCAAGTTCGTTATTTCATGTAGGCGCACGGCAAGCGCGCTCATAATTGAAGCGACGCGCTCACTTTTTCCAGGCGCAGCGAGATGAAAACACCTCAACTTTTCATAATGCTGCAAACGCACCGCCGTTCATGTGACAAGAACAAACCAATCAGCTTCATCCTTTCCGTAAACATTGAAAGCTCAGTCAACATGAACAATGGGGGTGCACCGGCTGCACCCAAACACTACGGGTGTTTTTCTCTTCTCCGTAAATAAATCTTGTAGCAGAGCTACAGCAAGCGTTTTTCGATGGTGTAAATCTATTAGCTACTAAAACTTCTTTGTCGCTGTGGAGAGCGCAGTGCACGGTTGCATAGCAAAGACAGACAGCACGGGAAATCGGACCGAATTTTACTTTTAATAATAAAAGATTGCTAATGTGCATCAATGTAAATGGCAAGTAATTTATCTTTTTTTGACTCATTCTTTTTATAAAAATGATTTAAAGGCTGAAATATGTGAGGTTTATCTTTTTATAAAACCCTTCTTGTGAAAAATTATTTAAAGGCTGAAATATGTGAGGTTTATCTTTTTATAAAACCTTTTTTGTGAAAAATTATTTAAAGGCTGAAATATGTGAGGTTTATCTTTTTATAAAACCTTTTTTGACAAAACTTTATTTGAATTTCATTTTACTATATGTGCCTATAGGGGTGGCAGGGGTTGGCGGCAATGTAAGTATCTGGATATTTGCCGCGGGGCGAGGGCTTCGATTACCTCTCTCTTTTTTGACCATACATGTTTGCATCCCTGAAATGAACCCGATTATGCCCTCTGGCGCTTGAGTAAATAAATAAATTAAATATGTGGCAGCTGTTGTGTGCAGTAAACGTTCTTTTAACAAGCTGTTGTACTGATGTGATGACCAGTTATAGTTTTAGTGCTAGTAAGCCTATTTAGAGGTGCGGATTAATTCAGGTAGGACTGTGTGTAGACATATTTTATTATGTGTATTATGAGGTGGTCCGCGAAAATTCTTGATTACAAATAGTGGTCCACACACACAAAAAGTTTGAAAACCCCTGTTCTAGAGAGAATGGAGCTCATAGTGCTAGTTAATTCGTCTAGTTCATCTGTTTGTTTGGGTTCAGGCAGCAGCTGAGTCAGATCAGATAAGCTATTTGAGAAATGATCTATGGTGGATAGAAGAATTGTTCTACCTGGTCGATAACATGGCGCAGCATGACATATTACAGCAGTACGTAATATGCAAGTTACCATGTATTGGTCCGTGACATCATCACTTTGTGGAATGATATCTATATCGGTTGGATCGGTTCCATATGATATAATTAAATCGAGTGTATGATTAAGACGATAAGTTGGTCCGGTGACGTTTTGCTTGACCCCGAAGGAGCTTAATAAATCTGTGAACGCAGCCCCTAACGCATCATTTGAATTGTCTACGTGTATGTTAAAATCTCCAACAATTAATGCTTTGTCGACGTTGACCAATAGATCTGATAGAAAGTCTGCAAACTCTTTTAGGAAATCGGTGTAAGGCCCTGGAGGTCTATATACGGTAGCCAATGCTAGAGATAATAGGGATTTTTTTCTTACATCTAAGAGCGTAACATTTAGCACAAGTACTTCAAACGAATTAAACCTATGACGAGTTTTCTGAGTAACATTAAGGATATCTCTGTAGATTGTTGCAACACCGCCGCCACGACCGATCAGACGGGGCTCATGCTTATAAGAGTATCCTGGCGGAGTAGACTCATTTAGACCGAAATAATCATTTGGTTTAAGCCAGGTTTCAGTAAGGCACAGAACATCGAAATTATTATCTGTGATCATTTCATTTACAATAACCGCCTTAGGTGTGAGCGATCTAATGTTTAGAAGACCTAGCTTTAGAAATTGTTTTTGTTCACTAATAGCGAGATTTTTTTAATAACAATTAGATTTTTTCTTGATCCCGCGGTAGATTTATTATTTGATCTCAGTAAACGAGGAATAGACACAGTTTCTATGCAATGTTCTACACTAGTATTAATATCAATTAAATTGGTGCAGTAGAGACTGTGATTTGGATTTTTGGTTACTAGTCAAACGGTATTTAACATCTTGGAGATGTTATCCGACAGAAGATCTGCCCCGATTCTACTTGGGTGTAAGCCATCAGCGCGGAAGAACCTCGGTCGCTCCCAAAACAGATTTGGCTTACTTCAGATGGAGCTACAAGCTCGTACTCATACTCCACCTACCCCTGATCCACGTTCTATGAATCCAAGTCCAGAGGAAGGGCAGGATGGTGACCCTGATCTTGATCGACCGTTTCCGGAAAGGAGGGAAAGAATACTTCAACACGTGGACCAAGACAGAGGTCAGTCCTGGATCAAAGAACCCAGATTAGAAAAGTTAAGTGACTCTGATGACATAGAACATTTTCTGATAACCTTTGAGAGGATTGCTGCAGCATGTGGCTGGCCTAAGGCTGACTGGGTGTTCCGCCTGATTCCCCTACTGACCGGTAAGGCCTGAGCGGCATATGTGCTTATGGACATTGATGATTCGCTGGATTATGAGAATGTTATGTCGGCTATTGTTGGGGAATTTCATTTGTCTCATACATGTCTTATACATGAGTCTGAATGCTGTAATGCCAAGCAGAAAAACTAGGTCACAGGGCACACGAGGACATGGACAAGAGAGTGGAAAAGTACCCAAAAACCATGTATGAAATCATTTTTTTTAAAAGCGCATGCGCTAAGGTCTTGCCACCAATAAGAAAAAGGCATTGATGCGGTCAAACTTTCTGTCAAAATGATGGATGGTGACCTTTGATCTAGTTCTGCCCCTTGCGGTTAAACTTTCTGTCAAAATGATGGTGACAGTAAGTTTGATCGTTTGAAGTTAGTTTGGTCAAGAAAAAGGGGCGTGTGACAGATAAGTTTGAAATGTATTGGCTTTGATGGTGACAGTTAGTTTGATCGTTTGAAGTTAGTTTGGCGACAGGCCAAGGAGGAGCAAGTAGAAAAAGATAACTGTATGAGCGCTAATTGGACACCTAACGATAAGAAAAAGGTATAAGACCTGAGCGCTGGCCCTTGTGAAGTCAGATGCCTGGCCAGCATCTCACTTTGTTGAACTGCTCAATAAAGTTATTTTCTTCTGAGACCTGAAACCTCGACTCTGAAAGATTTCTTCTGAGAATTGAACCAGACTTTGAAAATTGGGACCGAAGACCGAGAATCTGCCACGACACTATTCTGAGAAAGTACGATATTAATTCAGAAACTTATCGACAAAGATTTCGTTCTCTGGAGGTTGAATCATCGGAGAGTCCCAATGAATAGTACGCCAGGTTGAAGGAGCTGTATGGGAAGTGGATTCGCCCTAAAGGTAAAACTATTGAGGGAATTGGAGAACTAATTATTCTGGAGCAGTATCTGCGAATGCTCTCTCCTGAGCTTCAGGTATGGATCTGGGAGCGGGGACCTGATACTGCTGCTGAGGCTGCATCCCTGGCGAATGTGTTCGTTGCTGCACGAGGAAGGAACCAGCCATGGAGTTGGCGGGGTGGGAGAGATTCTGGAAAGCACCATGTCTTTCATCCGCCCCAGCATTACCACTCTGGTAAGCCTCCTGTAGCAGGAAAAGCTGAAGCGGTGTTTCTCAAATCACCTAAGAAAGTGCCTATTTGTTACCTGTGTGGTTAAGAGGGTCATACCAAGCCTGTTTGCCCTAAGAACGTTGTTAAGCTCTCTCAAGTCTGTTATGTGCCCAGAAGTAATGCAGCTCCGGGGAAGTCCGGATTGTCCGTAAAGATGACCACTGTGGAAGTGAACGGTAAGGAACTTCATGCTCTGGTTGATACTGGCAGCGACCAGACGTTGGTACATCGACGGTTTGTTTCACCTGCCTTGATTAATTTTACTGACCAGAGATTGATATAATGTGTGTCCATGGTGATGAGAAACTGTTACCTACCGCGGGTCTTTATATCATAGTACAGGGACAGACTTATCTCATGGACGTGGAGTTGCAGATAATTTGTTGCAGATAATTTGCCGTATCCTGTGATTCTGGGGCATGACCTACCCATACTTTTGAATTTACTGCAGTCAAAACAGCTTTGTAATGTTGTGGTAACCAGGGCCAAAAAGAAACAGGAAAAGGAACCGACACAAACACTCAGTACTTTGCCTTTCTTTGATGTGGATATTGAAGTGGAACCTTCAAAGTCACGGAAGTCCCGTGGTGAAAAACACGAGACAAACTTGCATATAATGTTTCCAAGACACCGACTAACCCCTCGTGTGACTTGTTTCAAAGTTTCCAGGTGCCTACTAACATGGTCCAGTTACAGCAGGAGGACGTCAGTCTAGCTCTGTACCTCAAGAAGGGGGAACAGGAAGCTACAGCCAATGCGGATGACACTGACTCTGCCGAAAGGTATTTGTTTTCAAAAGGTATTCTGTATCGTCAGTTCGAGTCAACAAACCAGCTTGTCGTGCCACAAGGTGTACGAGAGGTAATCCTCCAGTTGGGTCATTCGATTCCCTGGGCTGGCCACCTAGGGAAACACAAGACCTTGGCCCGCATCAAGAGACACTTCTATTGGCCAGGATTAAGGAGGGATGTGACTCGATACTGTAAAAGTTGTCCTGAGTGTCAGAAAGTCTCCATGAGAAGTCCTTCCAGAGCTCCATTACTACCTCTACCTGTTGTAGGTACACCCTTTGAGAGACTGGGGATGGATATTGTAGGTCCTGTAGAAAGGAGTCTAGCTGGAAAGAGATTTATGCTTGTCATCACTGATTATGCAACTAGATATCCTGAGGTGTTCCCGATGAAGTCCATTAACCCTCTGGGGACCAAGGGTTTTTTGAGGCCCTTGGGATGTTTTGACATGCACTGATATTTGTGCTTTTTTCAGTTATTTATAAACATGTTAATGGCAACGGTGTAAATTCACTCTATATAGCACAAACGGGGCTACCATAATATTTGAGCAACATGTATGTACATTTTTGTATTTTTGAGAGAATATTATTTATGCATGGTTATTGAAAAAAAAAAAAAAAGTTTCTGAAATAAGGCCACAAAACACATATTGATTATTTCTTCACAAGACTTTTGAAAATTGTAACACATAGCCTAGAATATTTGCTCCAAAACTATGTGAGAATCATCCTGACTACTCATTCAGATAAGTCAATAAAGTCTTTTAGAATGTGTATGACGTGTTTAGTGTGAGAAAGCTTTATGCGAGGAGGCGTGATCTCTCATTAATATGTATGGCATTTCACACCTGAGAAAGACAAAGATCCTCCCATAATGGCCCTATTAGGTAATATCAGGCCCCATTACGAGGAGCCTTGCACAAAGAATGAGGAGATTTAAAAAAGAATGGCTTTTAGATTGTTTGGATTTATTTACAACACAACATAATCCAAAGATACACAACAAAGGACTGGTTTCTGGTTAAAATGGCTTTTTAATTATATATATACACACACACAAACTGCTTAGAATAAGTGAAAACACCCATGCTAAAGTTAACTAAAAAGAGGAATAAAAAATCTTAATGCCTTAATTTAAAAAATGTGACCTGATCCAGCAAAATGAGTCACAGTGATCCAAATTTAAAAATTGAGATTTTGGTATTAATGGAAAGAGGAGACCTTAAGCTTTCAATTGATATCCTAGTCAAAGTCATACCTTGAATGGTTGTAAAGATATACACATTTGAATTATGGTCGTCTGCCCTCTTTTTCAAATTGAAAACCTGAGAAAATCGCTTTTAAAGTTTTTTGCCCGTTTTTTGTTGATATCTTTGAAAATCCATTACATTTAAAGGGATAAACTATTTATTTTACAGCTTAATTTGACCAAAGACATTAATATATAAATGCTACTAAACCAGGCTGAAGCTCAAATTATTTTAAAGTTTTTATTTGAATAAATAATTTAACAGTAGGCCTTGGCCTACCTTTTACAAAAATGTACTAAAATCAGAAAGATTGAACAGAGGTGCTACATTGCTTGAGAGAGAGGGTGTGTGTGTGTGTGTGTGTGTGTGTGTGTGTGTGAGAGAGAGAGAGAGAGAGAGAGAGAGAGAGAGAGAGAGAGAGAGAGAGAGAGAGAGAGACAGAGAGAGACAGAGACAAGGAAACAGATCAAATAATGCTAGTCTATGCAATCATATCTTAGTGTAGGCTAGTTGACAACAACAGCGTAACAAATTCATAACGGAGATACCAACAGTTAAATATTGGGTTAATCAAACACATTAATGGATTCTCCTTGCAGATAAATAGCTACACTCATTCACATTTGTCAATCACGTTATGTCAATCACGCTTGCACACTACGAAACTTTCATCCGTTATATAAAAACAATCGTAAGTTTTTCGCATCCGTAGCAAGCAGTTTGAATGGTGTTTTGACAATTCGGAGCCACTGAATCAATACGAAAAAACGCATACGAAAAAAAATGCGGACTCAGTGTGCAATGCCAGGGGGCTTGATGACGCTTTGGCAACTTTGCTCGCTTTTGACAGCGACATTTCTCAAATTAATAATATTTAATCTTTCTGAGGAGATCTGCTAGCTTGTTTATTACACAGAGCGCTCACTGCGAGTCTGACAGGAGGATGGCTGGACAAATCGCGTGCCGGTCAGTCGAAACGGCTTCCCATCGACAAATGATCAGCATTTGTGTACATTTCTAAGCTTTTTGATTGGTTCTATACAACGTGTAACACCATTTAAAGAGCAGAGATAGTGACGTTTCAGGGGATACCCGGGAAATGCTCAGAGGTGACGAGAGGAGTTGAGAAAAGCAATGTTCATTTCCAGCGAATTTAGTAAAACTTTGTAAACTTTAATAGTAATTTAAATACCTTTACTCAATTATCTGGACTACGAAACTTTGGGAGATTATTTTTGAATGTCTGTTCTTTGAAATTAGCACAAAAAAAAAAAAACTATTATTTCATTGTTTTTCCACATAATCGGCTCATATCTTAAAATAGAACGTTGCGACTTCCGACTCATTTCGCCAGATCGGGTCACAAATGAGGAAAACTCCAACCTTTAGGGAAATGAATAATGTCCCTGAATTCTTTGTGAATGAATAATGTATCGCAAATAATTAAATGTTCTTCTTTAAAATACAGGGTGCATACGTCTGGACACTTCTATCACACACCCTTCACCATATAGACATGGTTTTATTTCAGTTCAAAGTTAGAGTTGGAAAAATCTTGAAAAGAAAATAGTCTTTTTCCATAAATGTCTTAGTTTGATCATACATATTTCAAAGTTGAGGATTCATTATTTTGATATAGCTTGCATTGGAACAAACATCTTAGTTGATTAGTTTTTTTTTGACAAAACATAAGCTTATTTGATGTCTTTATTTTGAAGCTTATTTGAAGCTTATTTGATGCTTATTTGATTTGAAAAACTTTATCCAAAACTAGTCAAAGAAATGTTCTTTTATTTCGTCTGTAACAGTGCGTATCTGTGCGTTCATTCATTCATTCACACACACACACACACACACACACACACACACACACACACACACACAGAAACATGATTCACATTTAAACAGTAGGCTATGCTATTTTTCCGTTTACAGACACTAACGTTATTCTATATCGCGATTAGAACAAAGCACAAAACACTTACACTTCTCAGCTGAATCTGTTGCTCCTCCTCGAAGTGAAAATAAACCAGCACTTCTGTGGTAAATGTCCCAGGATTATTCCTCATAGCCGCGCAAGACGAATCTTAATCCGACTAAAAAATATTGTGTGTTTACAGCATTTGCCTGGGGGCGTTTATCTATTTTGCAAATGGCCTCACACATTATCTTATGAATAGCACGCTCTGCGAGTGGGTGTGGACAAATTAACGATAATGAGCTGAGACAGGAGAAACTGTACTTCTCTTTAGTTTCAGACAGATTACATTGCAGGAGAATATTTGTTTTAAATGTGAATTGTTTTATTTAAAAGTAGAAATTTAAAGCGTTCTTTAGACGTATATTTCATGTTTGTGTGATAAGTATTAGCGGAGTTTCCGTTCATTTTCCAGACATGTTTGAGAAAGATTTTTGCGGAGACAGAGTGAGCTGAAAGAGCACCCTGTTTATTTTATTTATTTAAAAAAAACACAAGGTTTTGATGTTAATGTGAGTGTACACAAAAAAAGAAGACCCTCTATAGTTTATAATCATGTATTGATTTTATTTATATGACCATAAATGACGGAGTATTTTAAGTCTATGTTGCTGCTATGTGAAAAAAAAAAACAGCAAAACGCGCGGGCGCGTTCTTGGTCCCCAGAGGGTTAAAGCCAAGTATGTAGCAACATGCTTAATACAACTCTTTTCCCGAGTTGGATTCCCCTGTCAGATCCTTACTGATCAGGGCACTAACTTTATGTCAACTCTCTTAAAGCAGGTATATCAGCTTTTGGGTATCGAGAGTTTACGTTCCACTCCTTATCATCTGCAAACCGATGGCCTCACAGAACGTTTCAATCAAACACTGAACCAAATGCTTCGCAAGTTCGTCAGTGAGTCCGGCAAAGATTGGGACCAGTGGTTGCCATGTCTCTTGTTCGCATACAGAGAAGTTCCCCAGGCCTCGACGGGGTTCTCTCCCTTTGAGCTATTATATGGATGTGAGGTGAGAGGCCCTTTAACCCTGCTTCGGGGAGCTGTGGGAAGGAACACAAGGTAACGAGGATTCGGTAAACGTGATCTCTTATGTGCTGCAGATGAGGGAACAGTTGGGAACGATGGCAAAACTGGCTCAAAGTCACCTGGCTGAGGCACAGAGATTTCAGAAGTCATGGTATGATCGGTCTGCCTGTGAACGAAGCTTTAACCCTGGCCAGCAAGTGTTGGCGATGTTACCAAGTCAGGAAAGCAAATTATTGGCAAAATGGCAAGGTCCATTTGAGATCCAACGGAAGCTGGGACGAACCACCTATGAAATTTCCACACCTGGCTTGGGACAGCCTAGTAAAATCTTGCACGTTAATTTGCTGAAAGAGTGGATTCCTCGTCCTGAAAAGGAGTCACAAGTCTTGATGATTCAACAGGTGAGGGAGGAGGAGGAACTAGAGGAGCAATATTTGTCTCAACCGGTCACGGAATGTGTTGATCTGGAGCATTTGCCCAAGGATCGCCAATCCCAAGTAAGAGCCATTTGTCACTCTGAACTTTTTTCGGAGTATCCAGGAGCCACGACATTGATCGAACATGAGATTGTGTTGAAAAATGATGCTGTTGTCAAAAGAATGAGTTATCGATTACCTGAGCGATTACAAGTCTCTTTGAGGGAAGAGATTGATTTGATGCTGACGTTGGGAATCGTCGAACCGTCTAAGAGTGAGTGGTGCCACCCAGTGGTTTTAGTCCCCAAAAAGGATGGAACCTTACGGTTCTGCATTGATTTCCGATACTTGGACTCTGTTTCCAAGTTTGATTCCTATCCAACACCCCGTATAAGCGACCTTATTGACAGTTTAGGTCGAAGCCAGTATCTGACCACCATCGACCTCGCCAAAGGATAGGCAAATTCCTCTCACTCTACAGCAAGCTGGTCTTACCATCAATCCACTCAAATGTGCTATAGCACGGACTGAAATTGAATATCTGGGCTATGTCATTGGCAGAGGTGGGTAGTAACGAAGTACATTTACTTCGTTACATTTACTTGAGTATTTTTTTGGAAATTTTTTACTTTTAAGAGTAGATTTAATTGTGGGTACTTTTACTTTAACTCGAGTACATTTCTAATGAAAAAACGGTACTTTTACTTCGTTACGTTGGGCGACGTTCCTCTCGTTACTTTATTTTAATGCAATATGTTGTTAAAAGCGTAGTTTATTCTAAGCGCGCGCTCTCTCTTTTTTCTGGGCATGAGCGATGCTCAATTCACAAATGAATCACTCTTTTGAGTCGATTCTGTTCAAAGACTTCATCAAACAAGTTGGGCAGATCTGTCTAAATCGGTTCGCGAATCAGTTTGAATGATCTGTTCAGTTTCCTGCACGCACTGAATCATCTCGGAGTCGTAACAGGAAGATTACATCAACATCAAGATTACATCAAGAACGTATGAAGTGGCGGTAAGAAGTGGCGGTAGTCTACATACAGTCTAGAAAGTAAATCTGCAAATGCATCATATTTTTTTGCCAGCGATGAAGATCTTTATTAGTTGAACATCTTCGTATGTTACTTCGTAAGCTGTCTGTGAATGAATTATTCCACACGACGATACATTCGATTTCATTTCATTCAGGTAATACATTTTACAACCAAACAGATTATTACGCCATATAGCACTACTACAAAGTATGACATTACCCTTTTCTTGGACATATACATGAATTTATACATTAAATAAGCTATCGTCCAGTTTATGAATGTGTGTACACACACAATGTGTGTATTGCGCAGTGACGTGCGAACTCGACTTGAAAACGAATGCCTTTGCCTGCCTTATTAGACACAGTTAACCAGTTTAAAGATGCTTTCACAAATATAGCCTACATTTAAATACATTTTGGAGAACAGACAGAAGAAGATCCGTGCATTTGATCGTTGGTTGTGTTTGGCATGACATGACTGCGGGCACATGTGCAGAGTTTTAACACTTTCTAATCTGTGTCAATGGTTCCCACCCCTTTACATATGAATGCAAAACTCCATAGAGTCACTTTATTCCGACATTGTCTAATAATCCAAATGTAGTTGTATAAGTTATTATACTATTATACAAACCAAAGGACAGGCAATGGTTTTCGGGCTATAGATATAATATACAGATATACAGAAATAATGTTTGTCTCTTCTGTTTTTGTTGCAAAGATAGCTCATCTAATTATGATAATTTTAGTCATTAAAATAAAAAAATATCTAAATAATGTCATGTTATATATATATATATATATAGGCCTATGTGATCCAAAGTAACTAGTAACTAACTACTTGAGTAGTTTTTTCATTGGATACTTTTTTACTCTTACTCAAGTAACTTTTAAGATTATTACTTTTACTTTTACTTTGAGTAAATATTTCTATAAGTACTTGTACTTTTACTTGAGTGCAGTTTTTGGATACTCTACCCACCTCTGGTCATTGGTAAAGGGGTGGTCAGACCCCAGGTAAAAAAGATTCAAGTGATTCAACAGTGTCCTCTACCTCAAACACGGAAAGAATTGAGGTCGTTCCTGGGTATGGCAGGTTTTTATAACCGATTCATTCCTAATTTCTCTGGCAGAGCAGCAGCCTTGACGGATATGGTGGGTTCCAGATGCCCCAGTCAACTTCAGTGGTCAGAGGGAGCAAAGATGGCTTTCCAAGACATCCAGACTGCCCTGGGTGAGGACCCTGTGTTGCATAATCCTGATTTTAATGAACCCTTTATTGTGCAAACAGATGCTTCCGAACGAGGCATTGGAGCGGTGCTACTGCAAGGGACAGGTGACGGATGACAATTGGTGGCTTGTATTAGCCATAAACTTTTCCCGCGAGAGGTCCGGTATTCTACCATCGAAAAAGAGTGCTTGGCTGTGAAATGGGCTCTGGATTCCCTGAAATATATTATCTGCTGGGGAGAGAGTTTATTGTGGAAACTGACCATAAGGCTCTACAGTGGTTGAAAAGGATGAAGGACACTAACAGCAGGATTACTCGGTGGTACTTGGCCATGCAGCCCTACCGATTCATCGTCCAGTATGTTGACAATGTCTTTTTATTCTTTCAATTACTGAGAAAAAATAAGTAATGAATTGGTTAAAGGAAAATTATTTGACTGAAAAACAGTGGTTTTGTTGACTTGATTCATTGAGCCACATTTCTATTCTGTTTTGTTTTTATTTTGTGTTCAATGTCATTGTCACGGTTTCAATGTGTTTGAGTTCTGTTTTGTGATCTTGGTTCCCCTGTCTTTGTGATTTTGGTTTAGTCCTGTTTTTAGTTCAGTTTTGAGATCTTGTTTCCCCCGTCTTTTGTGATTTTGGTTCAGTCCTGTTAGTTTTCCCGCTCTGTCTAATTAGCTATTCCCTTCACCTGTTTTCAGTTAATCTTCCCATTAGGCCCTGTTCATTTAAGCCCTGTGTTTTCCCTCAGTGTTGGTTGATCGTTGTCTATGTATGGTTGTGTTTTTCCTGAGTTCCTGCATTTCCCTGTATCCTGAGTTTGTTATTAAACTAGCTGCATTGAAATTATGTTTCCTCGTCTTCAGTTACCTTCACAAACCTGACAGTCATGATATAGGCTAATGTATTATTTTTTTTATTATTTTGCTTGTTTGATGACATTGTTCTCTTACCTGTGAAAAAAGAGTTAACAATTAAATGAGCAAATCCTAAATAAGTATAATAAATTAATGACCTTTTATTAATAGGCACATACTCATAATAGACTATCAAACTCAAGTTGATCCACTACACTACACTAACTTATTTCTAAACTAATTTCTAATTATTACTAAAAAGAAATAGGAAAGATGACCTTACTTTAATTACTTACCTTTTGTCATTTGTAAGATTCTCCTTCACCTGAATAACTGTTCTGTGTATTGTTTGTCTTGTAGTAAAGTGCCGGCTTTTTCTATCTAAAATATGGTCTCCAGTCTAATTTTATATTTCTTCCCCCACTCCGTGAGAACCTACAACTCCAGTAGCTTAAGTATTGCATTTCAGTACGCTACGCAGGTGCATGAACTTAAGAGATTATAGACCACTTCCCACAACATACAAAAAAGCAATGTAAATTTATCTTTGTCATTCACTGTTTTCCTAAAAGTGAGCAAGCAGAGTACAAACAGTGTCTTCAAGTAATGATTAAAAGCAGCAAAATGCTGAGCAAACAAGATTTTTTTTTTTAGAAAAGATACGAGAAAGATAAATATGTGAGCTGTTCAGTAAATGTTAATGGTTTTAAGTTTTCATAATTTCTCTGAAATGAGTGACCCATTGTGTTATCTTAGGAAATCCCCAAAATCATATTTTTGAGTGACATGGAAAAGTCTTCAAAAGGTCTCCATGTAATTTTTATTTTCCAAAGAAGAAAGAAAAAGAAATATAGGTGTGGGACAACATAAAGATCCCTATCCCTTTAACCCTCTGGTACTATTCTGTTCAACAGAGTTGAGTTTGTGGCAAAAATGTACGGACTTTGTATTATTTTTATCTATGCTTCGGTACTTTTCCCACAATAACGTGCATTTGGGAATATGGACGAAACTTGTATCTATCCCTCGCTTTCATACCCGTCATGACAAAGCCATGAATAACGATGGTCTCTTTTGCTTATCTAAGCCTTATAAGCGGACACATACACACAAAGTTAAGATGCATTTAAAAGCTTTAAAAAGTCAGTGTATCTTTAACATATGTTTGAGGAGGTTTATAGTAGGTTTTTTCTTATAATTGTTACACCTACCTTTATTTAATTTGGCATGCACGTAACCTATTTTTTTTTGGTTCTGTCTGCTGTGTTTTCAATAATGCTTGAAATTTGTTCATTTTTACAAATATATTTTAAATGCATGTTTAATCACATTGCAATTAATGTACGCTTTATTATTTCACTTCAGATCCAGGCTGTGTCCAGTGTTGTTTTTGGCAGCCCTTTTAGTTTTAGTCTTAGTCTTTTGGACGAAAATGCTTTTTAGTTTTAGTCACATTTTAGTCACTTAAAAACGTAATAGTTTTAGTCAAGTTTTAGTCGACGAAAACAAAAAAAGGTTTTAGTCAAGTTTTAGTCAATTTTAGTAAAAAAAAAAAAAAGTCTTTAAAAAATAGAGAAAATAAAATGCGGCTGTGTCAAAATTGGTATCAAGTTCAAAAATAGAAAAGAAATAAAAGTGCCACTTTGCAATCTGTTAAAAAGAGAAAAGAATAGAAATCCATTTGGCAAGACAGGTCTATTTATCCCTGCATTAGTGGCTGCAATGAGCCTGTTTTGAATTGCACAATTTCTCAAAAGTCAAGCTCAATGTTCAGCTGAGATCTGTACTTTGTTTTCAGTGAAAGTGAAACAGCTGAAAAGCCCATCTCACAGAGATATGATGTGGCAAAGGGAAGAAGAATACACACAGCTATCTGCCTTTCGCCTACTTAAAAACGTGATATATATATTTTTTAAAATAGATAAAATAGACATAACATACTGTGTTTGATATGGGATTAAAATGATGGGTAGTGTATGGGCAGTGTATATAAGATATAAACTAATGATTAATTACTTTAATATTCCTTTGTTCCGATCAGAGCATGTGAGCGGAGAGTGCATTTCTGAATATCCCTCGGCTCGCTCATTCAGCTCAGGCTCGCGCGCTCAACACAGAATGGCCTGCTGGTTCGAGAATATGTGGAATAAGAACTGCCTCTGACTAAAGTTTTTATTCTAGTCGACTAGTAGTTGTTCATTTAAGCCATTAGTGGACAAATCGCCCCTTCATATTAATTTAATTAGCCTACTTAAATAGGCTATACGGGATATTGAGCGTTATAGCCGCACTCAAGCGCACGACCGCACGCATAAAGCTTGCCACAAAGAACGATTATGAATGTGTAAAAAAATAGCAAGGAGACATTTAATTGTTTATTAATAAACTGGTGTTTTCGGTGTCGCTGCAAAGATGAATTTGAGGATGCGGACTCGCCATGAACGAATAAAGATAAAAAGGCATAAAACGGAAAATTTCCTCCCGTTGTGGAGGAGACCTGTCACGCCAGTGGGGCGCGCCCCACACTTTGAGAACCGCTGGATTATACTGAAACTGAAAGTATGTCCATAAATCACCTCGTCGTTTCCGACCACCAAGCCCATTTATTGGCTTCGCCGCCATGGTCCTTTGAAGATGTGTGGTGAGTGACTAGCCGCAGCCGCAGGTGTGTTGTTGTGTGGAATCTGGTGCGCGCGGCATCGGTACCCAAAACAATGATAGGAAGCGGCAGCATTGCTGATACTTTTTTTTAGCTCAAAACAGACAGATTTCACGCAAAATAGGCAGAAATGACATGCATTGCGAACGTCAGACTTATAGTCATTTTCGTTCCGTCTCGTCTTGTCAACGAAAACTCGAAAACGTCTCGTCATGTTTTAGTCACCTTAGAGCCATTTTTAGCTAGTCATCGTCGCGTTATCGTCATAAAAAAAAAGTGCGTCAACGAAATCATTTCGTTATCGTCATCGTTGACGAAAACAACATTGGCTGTGTCCAATGGTCTCATCTACTAAGGTATGCCTTTGTCCTGTGTTTTCGAAAAATGCATCACAGGGTAATTTTACATTGATTTGATTTTGAGTAAATTTACAAGTTGATACAAGTTATTTAAGTCTCCTCATATTGGAATGTAGCTCATTAAATTGAGATGGGTTTGTGTGGATGTGATTTTAGTATTTTAGTATGATTGGCATTTGCCCCTCTCATTAGACATATTCAGATGTTTTTGACAAACAGCTGAATTTGTATCCTCTGTGTCTCGACTTTTCCTTGTAGTCGTCTGAACATGACACAAGTACAGATGAGCTTTCACACCACAGGACTACCATTAAGGTTTGTTTTTACCAAACATAACTGAACATAACTTAAACGGTTAGTTCACCCAAAAATGTATTTTAGGATATTTTGATTAATGTTTGTAACCAAACAGTTTTGGGGCACCGCTGTCTTCCATAGTAGGAAAACAAAATACTAAGGAAGTCAATGGTACCCCATAACTGTTGGATTGCAAACGTTCATTTCACGTCTTCATTTCTGTCAGGCCCACTATCGTCAAATACGATTGACAATTAGCATAGTTTGGATTGGCGGTATGGTTCCGTTCTGGGCGAGAACTCCCTGCGCATCCATGCAGCCTAGCATGGATAAGATCAGCAATAACACACACACACACACAAAAATAACAGATATTAATATTAAAATGTATAGGCCTACAGTTTTGGATACCCCAGCAGAAATGGTTAAATATTGCCAGAATTATTTGTAAATAAAGAGTAATGTTGCCATCTTCAGAAAAGGAAAAAAAAGGACAAGTGGTACTTTACGTAAGCAATAAGGAACTTGTGGCTAGTGCTGTATCGTGAATAAGTCACGGCTGAAGGGCGTTGTTAGGCATGCATGTCCCGAAGCCGAGTCAGCCGCGACTTATTCACAATACAGCACTACCTGTTGGATATCAGATGTTAAATATATCCAAAAGTTCGTTGGAGTTGCAGAAACTTGATGGCGTGTCTGATTAAAACACATGGGCAAATACCAGTCCTTTGCTCTCTTTTATTTTAAGTTCAGGATGATTAAGTCTTGGGTAATTCACATGACATGAAGTTCATTGATTCACATGGAACTGATTCACACGATGCCAATGGACAGATGTTAATGGATGGACAGGATGAACAAGATGATCTTAAGTCATTAATGCATCCTAAGGAAAGGACTCAAAGGACATGGTTGGGTGTCCATTCAAACACCCACACCTCACCAATGCAAAAGAAACAAAGGAAGGAAGTGAGATCTACTTATAGACCTCGACCAGGGGGTGTATGGGTAATGTAGTGCACTAAATTTTGTAATGTAGTTTGCTTGGAAATGTGGGATATGTAGTACAAATATATGGGGTAAAAAAGGTAAAAATTAAAGAAAAGGGCCAAATTCACAACACTACCCACTAGGGCTGCACGATACTGGAAAAATATGCGATGTTGTTGAGTATTGCGATTGCCATATTTCTTGCGATATAACATAGAGAAATGCTATTTTTATTAAGCTTTTTTTTAAAATCATTTATATATGTAATGATTTTACTAAAATAAACAGGTAGGCTAAAACATATTCTTCTGATCTGCAGAAGAATATCTCAGTTTTTTCAGAAGGAGTTACACTTGCAAAACTTTGATTAATGGTTGTCTGTGAGACAGTTACTTGGCATTTCGTTTGCAGTTTTGGTAGATGTGGGCTTACACTTTTTGAAGTCTTCATATATCTGAGGTTGCGTTTCAGATGACTGTGGAGATTCGTTTCCTCTCGACGTGGCCACAGTTTTTCCGCACGACTTAGTGACACGTCACTTATGTTCACATATCGCGTTTTTGGCGCGTGCAAATTCGTTATTTCAAATGCAGGCTTGCGGCAAGCACGCTCAAAATAGAAGCACATTTTTTCCAGGTCCGCCTATGGGGGTAAGGCGACCTGGAAGGGGGTAATCCACCAGCCGGAAACTGAAGCCTCCCCGGGGGCCGCCATTGGCTAGCAAGCCTTCACCTGCTGTTAGCATTCCATTGACTCCCATTCATTTTGGCGTCACTTTGACAGCGAATAACTTTACATCTGAGGCGTTTAAAGTCTCCATTTGTCCATTGTTTATTTCTAAAGAAACGACAATGTATAAAAGGCTCCATTACCTTGTATCTTACGTTATGGCCCCGTAGAAGCCGTTTTTGTAAAAATATGCTAATGATTGCGTCATAACCATGCAACTCTCTGAGAAATTACCGTATAGACAGGAGGAGAAGCCCGCGGGCAATCAGGGGGACGTGGAGGAATAGCGTCCGATAAACTCAAGGGAGAAGCCCATAGAGAGTCATAAAGTGTCTCCTGCTGCGAGCTCATGGACAGCTCCTACTCACGCTCTCAGTCTCTGCAAGATTCGGAAGGGAATGATTCAGATTCCTCTTGGCACCGCTACTAGAAGACTTACAACTGTGAGTCAGGTTGCTCACGTCACATCTCCGTCGTCAAGCTCAGTTTAGCATCAGGAAGAGAGTGCTTCTAATTGCCTTCACTTTTCTCCGTTGAAGTCTATGGGGTCGCTGTGTCCATTTCTTGTACTGTCTATGATGCCGCAACGAGATGAGAACATCTCAACTTTTCAGAAAGCCGCAAGCTCACCGCAGGTCATGTGACAAAAAACAACGATCAGCTTCGGCCTTTCCCTAACAACTTTGAAAGCTTAGCCCGAACAGCTGATCATAGCTGTACATGGCGGGTTTTTATTTCTCATCTCCATAAATATATCTAGAAGTAAAGCTAATACAAGGGCTAGAAATCAATTTAATCCTTTGCAGATACTTATTCGTCATCATGGAAAGCCCTCAGCGCAGTTCATGGTTGCATAGCAACGACAGACACAAGCGCTTGTGGAAAGGAGGAGATAGCGGGGCGGCGCTTTCCAGGCGTTTTTAGACGCGATATGTGAACGGCCCCTTACACAGTACCTGCACTTGTGACACTTCTTCTCTATTGAAGCCAAAATATTGCCATATTTCAGACGTACAATTCTTTTTAGCCACAGGTTTTTCGCTGTTGTCCTTTTCCTCACTTGTCTCTACTCCCACCATTAGTTTTTATTTTCCACTATCTGCTCTGAGCCAATAGGTTCCCCTTTGGGCCCGATCTAGCCAATAGCATAATAGCATCTACTGGGGAGGCGGGTATAAAGATAGTAAGGCCCCATTTGATTGGTCGAATTTGGATAAACAACCTATGCATGCATGCAACACACAAATGCTTGGCACATAAAATAAATGTAATTTATCGCACCTCTCTGCGATGCAGATATCGCATATACTATTATCGCGATCATTTTTCGATATATTGTGCAGCCCTACAGTAACTTACCTTATTGTTTTTATACAACTGTTTACAACCAAAAAAATATGTATCAATGCAACTGTCATGAAGTAAAATCACTAAAAGCCTTCCTTTTGCTGGAAAAACAGTCCCTGACCGTGAACAGCAACAGAAGTAACATTTATTAAGCCATTAAATGAGGGCAAAACTGTCTTTAAGACTGAATCACTTAAAGCTGACTAGCTTTGTCAGTGTCGGGGGAAATGGAAAAGATATCGCAGCGGACATTCAATGGGTTTTTTATTATGAACATAGGACTGAAAAGTTTGGGGTGTGTAAGATTTTTTTTATTCTCTTCTGCATTCATTTGATAAAAAATACAGTCAAAACAGTAATATTTTTACAATTTAACATGGGCTATCAGTTTTCTATGTCATACTTAACTAATTTATGCCTGTGATCAAAGCTGAATTTTCAGCATCATTACTCCAGTCTTCATAATCCTTCAGAAATCATTTTAATATGCTGATTTGCTGCTCAAGGGACATTTCTTATTATCAATGGTAAAAACATATTTTTCATATTTTTGTGGAAACTATGATACATTTTATGCAGAATTATTTGATGAACAAAATTGAAAGAACAGCATTTATATAGAATACATATTTTTAACAGTGTTAAACCCTTGAGTGTCACTTTTGATCAATTTAATGCATCGATCCTTGTTTAATAAAAATATTAATTTCATTAAAAAAAAACATTTTGAACTTTTATGTACAATTTTTGTTTGTTTATTGTGGAATAACTCCCGATTGTTTCTCTGTCATCTAAGCATTGTTCAGGGCTTTGTTTCCCAAACGCAATGTGAGTGAACTCAGTGAAGCACCAGCAGTGAACGCTCTCTGTGATTGAGTGGTTTCGTCTTGTATCCAGATGACTAGGAGAAATACCAGTAGTTCTATCCTACACAATTATTCACTAACATTCGCTTATTTTTCCACTTAGAAGCTTATTTTACGCACTGAATTGCGTGCTAATTTAATAAAAATTACTGGTAAAAAACACACACATTTCGATAGATATTTTTATGTGAGGATCGATCGAAATACTGACGTATCGAAAAGGATCGATCCTCACATAAAAATATCGATCGAAATGTGTGCCCACCCCTACCGACCAGGCGAACACTCCCCAAGGGAAAAGCAATCAAACAATCGATCAATTGAGATGGGGACATCAATCGTCAAAGAAATAAACACACTGTAAAATACATTTGAGAAATACATACTCTTATCTCGTCACATATAACATTTTAATTATTTACTATTATTTATCTATTTTTGTAACCACCACATCTACCTATCTATTTCTCATCTATTAATCTCTTAATATACTCTTGACTCTTATATCTGGGTTAGGGTTAGAACCAATGTGAATAATGAGGACAAGCTGTTCAAAAAATGAAACGTCCCTGAAAAATGTGGTAAAGAAATGGGAAATTTTACAAATTTATTTACAAATAAACACTTTCAATACACTTAGTCTAAAAAATCTCAGCCTGTTATTTAAAGTTGAATGATTTTGTTGTTGTTTATTGTCATTTATATATATTTTTATTACAGTTTGAGATATTATTGCTTTTGTGTCATTGGTAGCTAGAAGGCGAATATTGAAAATCCTCATGCCACCCTCCAATTTTACTTGGTTGAAGGACTTAATGTTCTTTCTACACCTAGAAAAAAATTAAACCCTCCATTAGAGACTCTGTTAAGTCATTTTATAAAATGTGGAACCCTGTCCTTTCATTTGTTTGAACTGTCCCTTCATTTGAGATTTGATTCCACAATGAATTAAATGAATAAATAAAAATATATAGTGTTTGTCTTTTCTTTTCTTAGTTTTTGTATGATATCTGGGATGGGTGGGGTGTTGTTCTGGTTATTTGTATTTTTTTTTTCATTTTTTTTTCACATTTATATCTATTTGGATCTTTTAAGAATAAACTTTTATTTTGGTTTGGTGGTGTGACGTCATAAGGCTGCGCCACGCTCCTGCATTTGCTGTGGTTCGGCTGAAAAAAGGTTTGTGTTTTACAGCGTTTAAATCGATACGAACCATGCAGACTGTTTTATAGCTATATGAGAGCTATGAAATAAGTTATATATCACTGAATGTTAGGTTGTTATGCTTGAAACGAACCGTTAAGCGTTTGACCAAAGCGCAGTAGTGACGGAGAAACTCAGCCTTTGGAAAATCAAATCAATTGAATTAACGTTAAATGCCTCGCGAAATGATTCAGTGATTCGAATCACCGCGTCTAACGAACACAAAGGTGTAATAAAAACCAACAGCGAATGTTTAAATGAAAGTGCAGCCTATAATCTACATTTTATAAATACCAGACAAACAAAGTCTAAGCAATAGAATCATTGTAATTATATGTTTGTCTATGGCGATATAATTTGCGCTCTTTAATTCATATAGTACTAGTTTTTAAGTTTTTTTTTCAAAATTACTTTTTGGCTAATGTTTAACAGTTTAAGTCTATTAACTCTTACTCTGACTCTCTTGCCAGTGCACTGACTGAACTACCGTTACTGAACTAGAGCTGATTGAGATGCAGAGATTTAGTTTTAATTTATTTTTCTTTCTGTTAATTATACTCATTTTAAACATGACATATTGTCCAAACACAGAAAAAACTCCTGGTGAAGCGACTGAGATCCAGTGACACTATTATAAAGATGGCGTTTATTAAAGTGAAAAGTGAGGACATGGAGATTGAAGAAACATTCAGAGTGAAAGAAGAAGAAACTCAGGAACAAACAGGTTGGTTTCATTCTCAAAGCTGAACTCAGTCATTTGATCCATATGAGAGCCGATTCTAGGATTTATTCAACTGGGAGCCACAATTAATACAGAGAGGCCAATCTTATGTTTTTTATATGTAAAACTATAGATATCCAAGTCATTTAAAACTCAGTAAGCTTTAAAATCAGCAATAAACAGTTATACCTTATTTTCTTTTAATGGCATTTATTCAATGCTGTAAATAAGAACAGTCAAATTCAATTTGTATTAACTTTTCAGAAGTAAAAACTATTCACAGATTGGATTATTTCATTTATTAGAGTACAACTCACAAAAAATATAAAACTCAACATTAGGTAATAAACTTTACACAAATCCTCACAACCTTATACATGCTTGGGCAAAAATAAATAAATAGAACAGCCTTATTTATACAAATGCAGAAGTATATTATTCATATAATAAATACACAATTAATTAATATAACTTTATTAATGAAATACAATATTAGTAAATTGTATCCACATCCTATTAAATTTGCATTGATGTATAGACAAAATCTAAATATGCCAAGGCTAATTAGCCTTGTGCATATGATTGTATAATATCATATAGCTTGTCCTTTCTGTTAGCTACTTTTTCAAAAGGGTACCTTTAGTTTAACTACATGCAAATTATAAGTATCTTATAAAAAACTGTTTAGAATACCTTATTTATTTATAGGCTATTATTATACATTCTAGTAATATTTTATTTACGTTACTATTCATGTTTTTTATTTGAGAATGTTTCTGGATGTCCTGACGTTTTGTCACTAACTTCTGTTAGTTCTGAGACTCATAGTGTTCACTTTGCTTGACATAAAATTCAAAAAAATTAGCCAGATTGTGCCACACAACATTGCAAAACTACAAGATATTTGACACCATCTATTTTATGTTTCAGACAGCAAGAAAACTCAACATCAAATATCTTCATAATTTCTAGATATTATGAGAAATTATCCATAAGAGAGACCATTAAATACCATGTCCGGGTTGCAAATTGTGCATACACCAAAATTATTTTTATGAATATGGTCCATTTCGAAGTGTTTAAATCCAAACAAACAATATTTGTAGATTCTCCTCCACTCCTGTATTGTGTTGTGCTTGCACAGCGTCACGTAGACTCTGATCAGAGGCGCCGGAGCCGCTGCTTCCGTGGCTTGCAGTTTGTATATTAGCTAATGTCGCAATAATTTTTTATTGATTTTTTAAAGTTTAATTACAATTCTTATGAAGTCATTATCGAGTCATTCGGCACGACACTGATTTAATTTAGAGTATTCGTTCTTAAGTCAAAGTCAAGTAATTTTCTTCATTTATTAGAAATCTTTAAATTCGCATGCAGTCACGGAACTCAAGACCTCCACCTCTGATATTTACAGCTTTTTAGGTGTGGAACGTGAGATAAACATCATACGATTTGCTTAAGCATCTGGTTTGCAATATCAGTTGCGTATCGGCCGAAAAAAATCACAACACAGGAAAACCCTGATGGTGTTATGTATTACATTAATTCAGCCACAGAGCATTGTAATGACATTGAATCTGGTCTGTCCTAAAACTGGAAGACGGTACCAAAATCTAGCACTGCAACAACTCGCTAATAAAAAAAATGAGCTCAACTTACCATGTGCTTTTTTTTTTTGGGGAAACGGAAGCTCGCTATTCTTAGTCCGGTTGTTAAGCATCGCGGAACCGTTAATTATTCAAAAGCAAGCCGAAAGATATCATTTGAATATTTGAGTGATAGACGAGTAGAAGGCTGGGCGCACATAAGGGGGCCAATCAGTTTTCAGGAGGGGCCAGTGCCCCCATGATGGCCCCTCCCCTGTCTACGCCACTGAATCCATGTTAAAATGGATTGCTATGGATGGCTCTACAGAAATGAGTGATATAAAATTTTTTTTTTGAGGAATAGTTTTAAAGTGTCCTAATTAAAATGTCATTATTTGACATGGAGCGGTCCCTCATGTGGACAGACATGTTGATAACACATGACCAGACAAACACGAATGTTGCTTTCAAACCAGACTATTTTTTCCCTCCGCACTCTTAAGCATTCAATTATCACTCCGCTCCAATTTCCTTGCTCACTGATAACAGAAACACTGCTCCACTTTCCTGATTAAATTTGCGTCTAAAGTATTTTAGTATACTTTGTAATATCACAAAAGTTCTGTTCAGAACATATATTAATAGAAAAAATAAGCAATACTAGGAGAATAGTTTCAGCGTGGTTGATTGGAACACTAGTATGCATTAAACATTTTTACCCCACAACATGCAAAAGACTACGGCAATTAAAATGAATCAGCATTAAAAAGATGAGTATCATTGCTGCGTTTTGCAGTGCAAATTTTAGCTCAGAATTTTGGAATTCCTCTCTCAACATGCCGATCATATCGAACATCTTATATTTAGACTCCATAAGACTCCCATTATAGTAGTGGCCATTTTGTACAGTACAGTATTCATTATTACTACTTTAAATTTTGTCCAATGCTTCTGAAAATTGGCTCAGATGATCTTTGGACCAAGACATCAAACCGTTGATAACAATTTTGTCGAGATTGGAAAAATGGCCTTTCCGCCATTTTACAATCTTTTAAACTGTGCAGATTCTGACAATGTTGCCAATATGTCACGTAATGTCATTTTTCACTTTAACAAATTTAGTCAAATCTTGTGCACATCTGCGGCACAGACTGATCTCATGAAATGGCGTATGTATGACACGCCAATTTGTATTTCCATTTTTGGCGTGCTATCAACACGCATAATCGCTTTTCAGCGTGTTTATCAACGCCTTTGACTTAACGTTATATTACTGTATTATGTATATATAAATATATGACCTACCCCAACCCCGTCCCTAAACCTTCCCGTCACTGGGGTTAATACCATTTATGAGTCTTCTCCTACCATCCTAGGAAAAGAAATATCGCTCCACAGATGTAGATATAGATTTTGCTTCGTTTCGCTCGGACATTTAACGGCGTACACATACACGCGGAATCACTCGGACATTTAATGGCGTAGACATACACGCAAAAGATTTCGGCGTAGACATACACGCGGATAGCTCAAAATGCGTGTAGATAACACGCCACTTGACTTGAAAGTGGCGTGTATGTTTACGCAAAGTCATGATGTCATGTTGTGCGGCATGTCATAGTGATGCCCACAAAGGTATTGCTCCTATATAACAGCTTTTTTTAAATCTATTCTATTGTGTGTGGGTCGTTATATTTCGAACAGATCTCTGCTAGTTCAAAATAAAATACAGATAATGTTGCACAGTAAAATGACATTTATTTGAGTCCATTAGTAAAAGAGCGTGTGTGTGTGTGTGTGTGTGTGTGAGAGAGAATTACTCCTACCTGTCAGCGGCGTCTCTCTACTTATAGAAACTATGACTTGTAGTTCTTTCAAAACCAGAAAGATATGCTAGAACTTTCAATTTTTAAGCAATTTTATTGATAAATTAGAAAAGAATTGACAATGTTTCTGTGTGTGCAATCTCCACGAGATACTGTCTGTAAATGTGTGCGTTATACAATGTAGCAGCACCTTAGTTTAGAACAGTGATCTACTTATCTGTATGATAAACTGTTTAAAACGTGCATTCACCTGGTCATTATGGAGTATGCGTAAATATCTTGTGGTTCGCTCTGAGTTTGCATGTATTTGTGCCATTGAACTGGGCTTAAACTTGTATTTGTCTGTTTTCACCTTAGACCTGATGCCGCTGAAAGAGGAGATTCAAGAACTTGATGATGGAAAGGAAGAGACACTTGATGTCATAACTGTGGAAAACGTTCTTGACTGCTGGCAGACTGAAAAGACTCGCTCACAAGAAACCGCTGAAAAGACGGGGAGTAAACGTTATTTCATCTGCTTTCAGTGTGGAAAGAGTTTCAGCCAACACGAAAACCTTGAAGCTCACATGAAGATTCACAGTGGAGAGAGCGCTTACCCCTGCCAAGAGTGTGGAAAAGGTTTCTCTGGAAAGGGAAGCCTCAAAGTCCACATGAGAAGTCACACTGGTGAGAAACCTTTCATCTGCCCTCAGTGTGGAAGGAGTTTTGCACACCAGGCAACGCTTAATGACCACAAACGAATTCACACTGGAGAAATGCCTTTCACATGTGATCGGTGTGGAAAGAGTTTCAGACGTAAAATAACCCTTAATTCCCACATGAGGACTCACTCGAGAGAAAACTGCTTTAAATGTCTTCAATGCGAAGAGAGTTTCACAGACAGCAATCACCTGAAGAGCCATGTAATGACTCACATTGGAGAGAAGCCTTTCATGTGCGATCACTGTGGAAGGACTTGCTCAAGCAAATCAAACCTTGATGTTCACGTGAGACTTCACACTGGAGAGAAGCCTTTCACCTGCCCTCAGTGTGGAAAAGGTTTCAATGAAAAAGGGACCCTTAAAATCCACCTAAGAGTTCACACCGGAGAGAAACCGTTCATATGTTTTCAGTGTGAGATGAGTTTCACATATCGAAGAGACCTGAAGCGTCATTTGCGAGGTCATCCTGGAAACAGCAGTGTTATGGTTGGTCTACCGATTCCAGAACGTGTCCGAAACAAAACGCCCCTAATCTGAATCTCGGCTCTGGAGGCTTCCTAAAGCTCAGCAAAGCTTGTACACATTGTAATGACAGTAACGATGTCAATTTAAATGCGTGCTTGATGAGAAAACATTGAAAGAACAGAACTAGTTATTCAACCCGAACCTTTATTGCAAAGGTTGACTCGAGCAGGACATTTTTCAGCGATAAGTTTTCACTCAGTTTGTCATCCATTACGTTGTTGCGTCTGTAATTCCACTACATCAGCATTTACAAGTGTTTCTCCATCCAAATTAATTAGTTAAACTTAAAGTTTAACTGAGGGTTTGACTAATCGTCCAGCCTTTCGAGCTCCAAGCCTCTCCACGGAATGATTTCTGATTTACCCAGTAATCAAACCTTAATTCAGTGTCCACTGGGATGTCCTCCAGAGCCTTTAACAAGACCACGTCCTTGTCTACTCCGTTAAACTTGATTACAACTAAACGATTTGAGATTTGCAGACTTGCCTGAATGGTTCATTCGCCAGCCAAACGTGTCTGCTTCAGGGTGACATGGGAATGTCTGTGCATCAACACACATTTGTCTTTGTCCTGATTGAAGCTGTGATGACCTTTCCATGATAGTCACAGACAATGTCACCTTTGCAAAAGTTCCAGGTTGCAACCACTCCTGTAATTAAGGAAACATTACATTTTGAGTTGCTGAATAAACTTTGCGGAAACGTTTCGGGATTTAATTCTAGTTCTTTGTGCAGTTAATGGCTGTTAAAAGGTACAATTTACATGATTGTATTTTCTGGCCTTAAAAAAACTGAAAGGTTTTCTTACCGAAACCTTTTGGAGAACCGAAATCCTTAAGTGCAAGGCCTGTCCAGGTTACGCAGCGTATTACGTAAGGGTCGGTCTCGACCCTGTGCTTGGAGGATGGTGTCCATAATTGTTCGATCTCCTCCTCAGGTTTGCAGAAATTGGTCGTCCACCCCTCCTGGTCAATCAGCCGTGCCACTGTAACCTGAAAGACAATGACAAGACTTTACTCATGCAAGTCACTGTGAATTAATGTCGAGTTAATGGGTGACAATGCTGTATTGATGGATTTGGAGACTTACAGTGAAGATATTCTTTTCTTTGGGCATACTGGGAGAGACGCCACTTATTGTAGTAATAGCGGTCTCCCGGGAACCCACAATCGATGCGTTGCCTCTTTGATGGAGGCTGGCCCTCCAGTGAAACTGGAAACATATCTGAAAACTGGGAGAAAGACCGCCGCATGCTGGTTTTAGTAACAGCTGTCCCCTCGTCCGAACAAGTCCTGTATAAGTGAGGAATGCAAAGTTTACGATAACTGTGGACAAGTTGCTAATCTGCTGTACAAATAGTTTGTGTATATACCCTAGTATATACCTGTAGAAATAAAATATTAAAGGAAATGTTAATCGTGAAATGACTGTGACTGACAAGATGTAACTGAGTGTATACATTCACACACGTGCACATTGATCCGTGTAGTATGTACATTGAATGGAGGTGGTTCATGTCTTGGGACACGCTGTGGACTGCATCAGCGGAACAGGGCACAAAAAAACACCTTTATCGGCTGCAATATCTATGAAAAAATGTCCCAACAAGTTATTAAATGTAAAACACTGGTGGTAAGCAATCTACTGTTTGTGTGGCACTGAAACGTACAGCTTCCTCAGCCTGGCTCAAGGCGATCTTCATACCAGCAGAGGTTTTCCTCTGTGTTTACGGACCACCACCCTGCTGCCGTGGTTAACACGTCCCACCCACTCCGCCTCCTGGAAAACATTGAAAAGGTGTCATTAAAAAGAAGTTAGTGAGTGTGAGTGAGTGAGTTTACCAATGCATACGTGAGCAAATATTAGATGTCACAAGTATAAACTTGTTAAATAGATGAACTTACCGTCAAGTCTTCCACAGCTCCTGGGAGCTGCATGTGAATGTAGACAAAGACCGCCTCACAGTAATATCGGTAAAGGGTCTTGTCTACATTGGAATTTTTTTGGCCCACCTGGAGGTCCCCTTGAATCCTATCAACATCTTTCTTTGCCACCTTCACAATTGTCTGACATTTTTAAATGCCAGAAGCAGACCCAATAGACCATCTGTTTGGATTAAACGGGACAAAAAAGACAGGATCCTTAAGGCACCACCCTTATGTGAGACAAGACAGGGGCATGTGGATGATAACAGTGTTATTTCAAACTTTTATTCTGAGATGATGAAGTCGCACTGCAAACAATGCTTGCAAACTATACTGCACGCACTTTTGACTATGAGATGGGATGTCAACAATCCTGTGTGGTGGACAAAGCAGAAGAAGAAGAGTTGGCAGATGAAGAACCAGCTTCATCGCCGGGGTCCATGTCGGACTAGTTACTGACCAAAAAACCCAGATGAATAAGCTCCTTCGTCAACGCCACCTGATAACAACAGGGCCGTGCACATACGTTTTGAGGGGCAGTGGCCTAAACCAAAAAAAGGGGCACTAAGGGGGTGGTTGCTTGTTAACACAAATTATCCATTTATTACAAAATATACAATTAAAAGAGAAGACAGCACACGCTCAAATACATTTTAGACTTTATTGTAGATGTTTTGATAGAACAATTACACATTGCTGATAATAACAGAAACTATTTGTTGTTTTACATTTGTATATTTACCCGTTCCATTTACAGCAACACTTTTATTTGGTACTCAGTTCCAAGACCTTCACTTTTACTCTGTTGATTTGATTCTCAGGCAGTTTTATCTTAATATAGAGAATGAATAACAAACCTGTTACAATCATATTTTAAATACAATTGTTACGCTTAGTGCTTAGGCTAATTCAATTTATGTTTTTGTGATTTCCATTACACGAGAGTAGATGTTAAAACTTCATGCTGATTTGTACTCGGCTTTCGCCAAGATAAGCAACCCTAAGACGTAGCTTTACAGTAAACTATGCTTCACCCATTTACGCTTCTTTCCATATGGTGGTGTGACTCCCCTTCTGTCCGGCGTTAACGGCTGCAGTGTACTTGGCACGTCAGCACACACGACGGCTGCAACTACAGTGTGGTCTCCCCAGTGGACCAGACCGACAACCGTCTGGATTGAGCCAAGTAGGGTTAGGGTCTCTAGGGTCTTCAAGTGGGCACCTTCCATCCTCAGTGTTTCGTCAACTAGCCCACGACACCTCAAGAGGGCTCGACAGTGACCCTGGCGTCCCAGAGTCACCCCCCTCCGTCCCCCACTCAACTCAGTCCAGCTTACTGACCTCTACATCCCTCCTGCTGCTGAGACCTAACCACAATCTCACAGTCTCTCCGCAACCCAACCATACGCACCGACCCGTTTGACCAAGGCTGTCGAGCCCCACTGGTGCGTTAATATGCAGTTTCAGTAATATACTATAATTGTCTACAAAGTGTGCCAACAACAGAAAATGTAGTTATTTGTATTAGATCTACAATAATACAATAGTACAATAATTTGATTAGACAAGCAGCTAATTCTAAGAACGTTCTCTGCATGAAATCTGTCTCTGACATGGTTTCTTCTTAAAGAAACTTTGGATGTCCTGTTGCGGTGTAAAAATAAACAACCCATTAAGTATAAATTACACAGAGTTGCATAGCTATGGTGTTAATGTTCTCAAATTTTAATGTTTACCACGGCACAACTTGTTTGGAAAAAGATTATAGTGCCTTTTAGTCTTTAAAACATATAAAGTAATATGTATCTATTTCATATCTAAAATAGATACATATTACATATAGTCATATTACATATAGTCGTGTGCGCTGCCGCGGAATAACACTGACAATTCATCTCTACATTAGCTAACGTAACTTCGGCAGACTGAATAGAGTCTTTCTGGTCGTTTTGGGGAATATGTATTCAATAATTAATTATTATTAATACGGGTTTGAACAAGATAAACTTTACATTATTAAATCTCACAAAGTTTGACTCTTTGTTTCACCCTTTTCTTAGTATTTTGGTTTAGTCCTGTTCAGTTTTCCCACTCCTCATCATCCCTCAGTTAATTCACCTGTGTCTAGTTAATTATCTTCATCTGTGTCACCTGTGCCCCAATTATGTTCCTTTGTCTCCCTGTGTTATTTAAGCCCTCTGTTTCTCCCTATTCCTTGTCTGTTCTCGTTCATATTTTGACGTGTGTAGCAACTCCTGAGTTTTGTTTAAATAAATTCCTGTTCTCCTGTTCCTCGTCGTCTTTCTCGTGTTTCCTCCACCCAGACTGATCTCATGAATGGCGTATGTATGACACGCCAATTCGTATTTTCATTTTTGGCGTGCTATCAACACGCATAATCGCTTTTCAGCGTGTTTATCAACGCCTTTGACTTAACGTTATATTACTGTATTATGTATATATAAATATATGACCTACCCCAACCCCGTCCCTAAACCTACCCGTCACTGGGGTTAATACCATTTATGAGTCTTCTCCTACCATCCTAGGAAAAGAAATATCGCTCCACAGATGTAGATATAGATTTTGCTTCGTTTCGCTCGGACATTTAACGGCGTACACATACACGCGGAATCACTCGGACATTTAATGGCGTAGAAATACACGCAAAAGATTTCGGCGTGGACATACACGCGGATAGCTCAAAATGCGTATAGATAACACGCCACTTGAATTGAAAGTGGCGTGTATGTTTACGCAAAGCCATGATGTCATGTTGCCTCCACCACGTCCCGTGACACCTTGCATCTGCATTCATATATGTAACTATACAATTAACCACAAAGGATTATAATTAATTGCATATGTAGACTATATTTTACAGACAGGTTAAAATTAGCTCAATTGTATATCAATACTTAATCAAAATGGATTATAATTAAATATTAATATATCAATTATGTTTATATATCACCTCTAAGGATAGCCCCGTGGAATTAATTTGTGATCTGATAATCCATTTGTCCAGCAAACTGATCTAGAGTTCTCAACGGGCCTGAAAATTACAACCCGACCCGACCCGGCCCGTGGCTTTTAAAGCCCGGACCCGATGTAACCCGACACATCAACATGAATTATCTGCCCGAACCCGGCCCACGGCCCGACGCCACCCTTTTGATCGGTGAGTGATGTAGAATAGAATGACTGCTGCGCTTGACGTAGAGAGAGAGCCCCGGCCGCGCACGCACTCTCACGTCTCCCACGTTCCGCCCATCCAGCTGACATAAACCACATTTCAATAAATGAAAAAACCTATCCAGTGATTAAATGTTTTCTGTATTGACGCAAATCTTGTGCGATGTCCTAAACTGCCGAGATAATCACACAACGTGTGCCGTGGCTTGACGTCCGATACTCAAATGAATGACTCATTTTAACCACTTTAACTCAACACTGAACTCACGAGACCTCTGAATCGGTGTATAAAAAAATCGGTAACACTTAATTAGATTAGTTAACATTTACTATTAATAAACTGCACTTCTACAGCATTGTTAATGTTAATTTCAATATTTAGATAGTCTGTATAGGCCCACTATATGTGTTGTTGCCATTAAATAAGCGCATTTAGTTTCATTTTTGTTAAAATATTATAATGTTGTTGTTTCTTTTACATCTATGCTGATTATGAAAATTGAACAGCATGAGTAGCCTAAGATGCGCAATAGCCTATATCGGAAGATATGATGGGTCAGACATGATTATGACCACTAAATTAAGTTTTGTTTTGTAGAAAGCCTTTCTTTAAAGTGAATTTCGTTTTGTATAAATTGTATCTTAATTTTAATAAATTTTTCATCAACCAATTGCCTGAATATAATAAAGAAGCAGCAAATATTGCAGACAATAATGATCATGATATAGGAGGCGCGGGCGCGATTGCATTGCACGTGAACTGGAGCACATCTCATCATATATTTTGCTCATTTAAATAATAGTGTGTGTGTATATATATATATAATTGTGCAGCTCCCCCTGTCAATGATCTAGCACCCCCTCAGCACCTGCGTTAAAAATTATCTGGCGCCGCCCCTGAGCGCCGGTGATTTCACCTGCGGCAAGTTTACTTTTCACCAACTCCATCTTCTTCTCCGGGCTAAAGGCGTGCACGCAGCGGCGTCAGGTCTGCCCTCGCGTCGCGATGCACGTTGCACGCAGCAGCCAGACTTTCTTTACAGTGAACAGCAGCGATGAATAATAAATTTTTTTTTTTTCACTGTACAATTCAAAAGATTGAGGTCCGACCCGAGGCCCGAGGTCCGACCCGACCCGAGTCATTTGCAAATATTTTCGACCCGAACCCGCGGGTCCCGTCGGGTTTGTCGGGCCGACCCGACCCGTTGAGAACTCTAAACTGATCATGCGATCTTTATCAATTCTCACACAAAAATCATCTTAGAGACTCGCAGGAAAGGAAACTCGCATCGCTCTGGCCATGAAGCCATGCTCTTCCTGTTTTACACAGATAGCCTGCTAGTTAAAGTAATTTATACTTTTAAAGCTCATAGCTTTGGATCGTACATTAAAGGGACTTGTATATGAGCAAGAGACCGTCAATCAAATGAATAAATGAATATGTATTTTAATAAATGAAAACTACGTTACATGGAATAGATGTATATACAAACAGACTAAAACGACAAAAGACACTGAAAGTGAATGAAACGGGGAGAGAGTGAGAGAGAGAGAGAGAGAGAGAGAGAGAGAGAGAGAGAGAGAGAGGGAGATCCGTAAGGATCACAGAATGGCAAAATTCACCTGGACAGTTAAATTTTGAGAGACAACAAGGAAAAACACAATCTTAATGCTCTGAAAGCTCGATAAACGAATACTTGCATATGGTTCTTGGCGGTGCTGAGTCGAGAGCGTGTGTGTGTGGTTCCGTGGGAGTGTCACTTGGTCTGCGGATGGGTCCGGAGTGCGCACTTTCAAATGAAGGTTTAAAGGTCTCGAACGTAAAGTTACCAAAGAAACAATTCAGGCTAAGTTCATTTACTCGTCTGGATTTACTCTTCATCGTGTTAGCCGATGAAGAAACTATGAAAGATTCTTGTAAAACTAATATGTTGTTGTTATCGACATATCATGTACACAGTCATTCCGATCTTCAAAGTACCAGGTTATGGAGACCAAATATGCCACACATACGATTCTGGTTAACCATAGTATGCAAAGTCTGGAACATTAACCCATTAGAGTTTACAAGAAACATAGACCAAACAACATACAGGAAAATCATGAGATGGAACATTAGACACATGTCAATACATTTATCACATGGTTATATACACTCACCGGCCACTTTATTAGGTACCCCATGCTAGTAACGGGTTGGACCCCCTTTTGCCTTCAGAACTGCCTCAATTCTTCGTGGCATAGATTCAACAAGGTGCTGGAAGCATTCCTCAGGGAGTTTGGTCCATATTGACATGATGGCATCACACAGTTGCCGCAGATTTGTTGGCTGCACATCCATGATGCGAATCTCCCGTTCCACCACATCCCAAAGATGCTCTATTGGGTTGAGATCTGGTGACTGTGGAGGCCATTTTAGTACAGTGAACTCATTGTCATGTTCAAGAAACCAATTTGAAATGATTAGAGCTTTGTGACATGGTGGAAGTAGCCATCAGAGGATGGGTACATGGTGGCCATAAAGGGATGGACATGGTCAGAAACAATGCTCAGGTAGGCCGTGGCATTTAAACGATGCCCAATTGGCACTAAGGGGCCTAAAGTGTGCCAGGAAAACATCCCCCACACCATTACACCACCACCACCAGCCTGCACAGTGGTAACAAGGCATGATGGTTCCATGTTCTCATTCTGTTTACGCCAAATTCTGACTCTAACATCTGAATGTCTCAACAGAAATCGAGACTCATCAGACCAGGCAACATTTTTCCAGTCTCCAACTGTTCAATTTTGGTGAGCTCTTGCAAATTGTAGCCTCTTTTTCCTATTTGTAGTGGAGATGAGTGGTACCCGGTGGAGTCTTCTGCTGTTGTAGCCCATCCGCCTCAAGGTTGTGCGTGTTGTGGCTTCACAAATGCTTTGCTGCATACCTCGGTTGTAACGAGTGGTTATTTCAGTCACTGTTGCCCTTCTATCAGCTCGAACCAGTCTGGCCATTCTCCTCTGACCTCTGGCATCAACAAGGCATTTCCGCCCACAGAACTGCCGCTCACTGGATGTTTTTTCTTTTTCGGACCATTCTCTGTAAACCCTAGAGATGGTTGTGCGTGAAAATCCCAGTAGATTAGCAGTTTCTGAAATACTCAGACCAGCCCTTCTGGCACCAACAATCATGCCACGTTCAAAGTCACTCAAATCACCTTTCTTCCCCATACTGATGCTCGGTTTGAACTGCAGGAGATTGTCTTGACCATGTCTACATGCCTAAATGCACTGAGTTGCCGCCATGTGATTGGCTGCTTAGAAATTAAGTGTTAACGAGCAGTTGGACAGGTGTACCTAATAAAGTGGCCGGTGAGTGTATATATAGAATATATAGGATCAAAAAGGGTTCATCTCTTCTTCTCAGCAAGAATTAGAAGACAATTCCCTGCACATTCTTTTGGGGTCGTAAAATTCATCAGTCTTGTAACAGAACACCGAGCTCTGCCAGTGTTGACCTCATTCATGGGGGAAGTTTCACAGAGAGTCCGTGTATGTGTGTGTGGTGTACACATTTGCCTGCCATAAAGGTGTCAATGAACGCCATTAGGAACAGACTTTCTGGCGCTTGCTGGTGAATTACTAGACGCGAGTCAAATGTTAAAAGCTTTTCACTTGTAGAATTTAAATGAGTCCCAACTAACACAGTCCAGATACCCTACACTAATCTAATGTTACTGGCTTGATCAGTCACAAATTAAAGTAATCAGACTAACTTACGGTGCGATATTGCAAAATATATACTGTAATTGAGTTTTAATATTGAGTGTTATTCGCATCAGCTGTGTGTGTGTGTTTGGCCATCATCAAGTGGTATTTCAGACTGGACGTGCTGCGATGATGATAGCTCAGTTCACAACGACAAAACACACAGATCACTTTGGTCTTGTCAATGGAACCATTTGGCAACTTTTTAAAAGTAAACTTTCCATTCAGAATCTTATTGGCATCCATTTCGGCGTCTCGCGCTCGTCATCCACTCAAAGCTTAACGTTAACCCACTATTTGGCCGGCTCCCAAGCCTAAACAAGTGTGTGTGGCGTGCCTGTTGTTTTGTTTCCGGTCTAGCTAGATCCGCTTGCGCTTTGGTCGATGATGCAACAAAATGTCCTTGCGCGGCCCAAGCCATTGAAATTAATGGGTTTCATAGCATGCCGCATCCTGTTGCAAAAGCATGTGAAAAAAACTACAAAGTTTGCTAGGCCAAAAATACCGTTAATCGCGCGTTAACGATTAACGCCGTTAAAATGGGTTTGCGTTAACGCCGTTAATTGACAGCCCTAATATATATATATATATAATTATTATTTAAAAAAAAGTATCATCCCTGGCGCTGACCCAAATGTACTCTGGCTTATGTTCAGCTATGATAAACTAATGGCATTGCCACTAATCGGTATAGATGGTTACAGTCGTTTTATTCTATGGATGGAGGCGTACACAACCAGCTACAATCCTAAAGCAATAGCCAGTTACTTCATAAAAACAGTTACGAGCATAGGAGGGTGTCCCGAGTGGATCCGCACGGACATGGGCACCGAGTATGGTAGTGTGGGAGCAATGCAAAGGTTATTACGAAGTAACCATGGACACAGTTTTGCTTGAGAAAGGAGTTCCTTTACGGAAGAAGGACAGCATTGACATTTTGTAGGCTTATAGTTTCATAGCTAACCTACAGCATTTCTAATAAGGGTTACCATAAAAAACAGTTCCTGACCTAACTGCCAACAGTCAAGATAAACAATCTAACGAGCCGAAGAGAACAAATGTCACTCCTCTCCACACAGAATTGCACTAGTTGCCAATTGTCACTCGCATCAAATTCAAGGCACTGATGCTTGTCTGAAGAACAACCATTGGCTCTGCTACCTTTTACCTAAACTCATTACTTCAGACTTACTTGCCATACAGAAGCTTGAGTTCTGCAAGTGAACGCCGTCTTGCTATATGGGGAGGCTGCAGACCTGGAGCCGGCAGATATACGCCCCTGGCAGTTTTACGCCCCTGACAGTTTTACGCCCCTGTTGTTCCTGATGCGTCCAGTAGGGGGATATACTGCGAAATAACATAATTAAATCGACGCGTGCACATTAATAACTCGTCCATAGACTTGGACGAGTTATTAAACGAGTGATTAAAATGTCTGTAGATATTCAGTTGGGTTTCACTCTCTTCACTCAGCCTACAAAAGACTATGAGTTTTTGTGAATTGAAAAATTTAAAATACACATAGTTGGATCAATTATGTTATGACAAGTATATGACCTTCTGCAGTTATAGGCCTATTTACCGTAGGTTTTTATGGGAGACTGAGTGAAATATGTTATGAATTTATATAAAGTTACATTTAGATATTAACCAAATTTAGCCAATTAGACAGTAGCATGTAATCATATGGATCCTCGACTAAATATATGATGTAGCTACTATTCTCTATTGGTCGTCATACAGCTACAAAACAGTGTCCTACACAGCATTTTATGAAGACAAACACAATTTATCCCTTTTCTAAAATTCCAAGGGCCATTTAAAAGAAAGACACAATGTTGTTCACAATTTTTTTTATTAACACCATTTATGAATTATGATAACTCCCCTATGGTTTGCCCCATTTCGTTAGCTATTTTTAACCCTCATTTGTGCTTTGGGGTCTATATGACCCCAATCGACTTTTCTTTAGTTAAAAATTATGGTTCCCTTTATCTCAGTGGAATAAAATCTTGTGACTTTTTCTAAATTATCTATCTATACACACACACAAAAAACTGGGCTTGATTCGGTTGTTCTAAAGGTATGTAAAAAAAAAAAAAAAAAGTCACACTCATGACCTTTGGGGTCAATATGACCCCACATTGAAATGACTGGGAAAATCGAAAAAAAATTGTTTTTTTATTTTTCATTTGTCAAAAAAAAAACTATAAATCCAGAATAAATCTGAAAATTTCCATACCAAAATGAACTCCTGGTACTAGAGCACAAATGCAATGTGGAACGAACATGATCACTTGCACATACACATCCTCGCAAACACACACACAGGTGTGACTCCAATTGAAAGCATTTTTTTTTTTAGAAATTGACAAATAAAATCAATAATTCCAGCATAAATCTGAAAATTTCCACACCGAAATGAAGGCCTGGTACTAAAGCAAAAAATGCAATGTAGAAAAGACATGCTCACTCAACCACACACACACAAACAGGTATGACTGCCACAGCCAAATAAAATCAGCCACAAATGCATAACAAAGATAAAAGGGATGAGACTTAATGCACACACGCATACAGGTTAGCATGACTTATAAGGACAGTTTCTTCGAACCAGAAAAAAAGGTGGTTTAGGGGGTCTATGACTTCCTTTTATGCTAGAGCTTTCAAATAAAAATGGAAATGCTTTTAAAAATCATGGCTTCAAAACTCAAACTCTATTATTTATTTACACCTTATAAAACAAGTTACATGACACCCTGATTTTTTGCTGACTTACAAGGACATGTGTCCTAGAGGACAAAAAATAGGATTATGAGGACAAATGGATTGTCATGTCACAATGACATCACAGTTTATTAACATATACAAAGAAACATGACTACACACTGCACTGCAAAGACAGATGGGTTTACTGGAACTATGACGTGTCTTTGACATGAAAGTTAACAATCACTACACAAACACAAAGCCAGAAAGGTTTGTTTGTAGCTTTAAGGTTATTTATATCAGCGGTCCCCAACCTTTTTTGCGCCACGGACCAGTGGCGTGTCTAGGATTTTATATTTGGGGTGGCAAAGGGGGGGCAAGAGGAGAATGAGGGGTGGCACTGGCAACTAGGCTTCCCATGGTATATGAAAAAAAAAACTCAATGTTATACTGGTTATGAGGGACATATTATTTTCATGAATTTCTGATGCTCAGAGAGGGCTAAGAGTAAATTATGAACTATCAGCCATTTCGAAGGCTGTAATACTAACGTAGGATAAGAAATCTTTAAAGTATAATCGTTTTCATAATCTGTAATAATAATTCATAATTTATAATCTGTTTCTAACATTGTGTGTGCAGTATGTTTGTGAGTGTATGTGTGTGAGAGAGAGAGAGAGAGAGAGAGAGAGAGAGAGAGAGAGAGAGAGAGAGAGAGAGAGAGAGAGACGTTGACGTTTAAATCTCTTTATTCCTTCAAAAAAAGGAAGTTTTTTTTTTTTTTTTTTACATTTGAACAAAAAAACATCTCACATCAATTATCAAGACAGTCAAAAAGAACAAAATAATAAAATTGCATGCATATATTTCTACACAACATATTTAAAAAATTACCTACCACTTTTTAAAAATTTAGAATTAGGTTTTCCTCATGATCCACAGAACACAAAACCTCACTTAAACCCCATGATTCCTTAAACCTTACCAGATTATTTGTCAATTTAAAATAAACAAACTCTGCTCTGATCCTTGAAGCCACAAAAGCTCTCAACATTCTCTCTGGATCCACTAAAGCTTCTTCTTTTATCATTTTTTTCCTTGTTACCCATATTGCCATTTTGGTTTCCGCTATTAAAAAATTAATTATGCCAATTCTTTTCTTTTCAGAAGCCTTATAATTTGGTCCATAAATAAAAACATGATCATTAAACTCTTCATCTAGTTTTTCAATCCAGTTTTCTAAAGTCTGGAAAACACCTCTCAGTCTAAAACAATGTAAGAACAGATGATCAATTGATTCTTCTAAATCACAAAAGGGACATTTCTTTTCTACAGTGGGGTCAATATGTGCCACGTGTCTGTTCGTAGCTACTGCCCAATGTATAATTCTCCATTGTAGATCTGCAGTTCGTTTTTCAATGGGAGATTTATACAATGACCTCCAACATCTTCTAGGGGAAGAGTTCGGCCCCAGCACATCTGTCCACTTTGTTTCTCTACAGTCCTTCAGAACTGATTGGTGAGCCACTTTTACACAAGTCAAATATAGATTTTTCTTTGAAGCCTCTTTAAAACCATGCATCTCTGGAGTCTTAAAAGTGAGGATTGATTCCTCTTGTGGTTCTTCTTCCACAAAAGCTGAAACAATAAGATCAGGAAAATTCTCCTTGTTCTCTTCCTCCTCTTCATTCAAATTATCTTCTCTTGACTTCTGAGGATGAGCCGAAGGTAAAGATGATAAAATCCCATCCATTACGTGTTTCATAAATCTGACGGACTTGATTCCTGTCAGATTACTCATTTCCGCTGGACTTTTCCACTCGTCGTGATGTTTTAAGTCCTTTATCCTCGTGCATCCAGCTCTTGCCATTGTTTTCTGAAGACTTTTTGAATTAAGCACTTTTGCTTGAAGTAAGGGATTACAAAAAAGAGGTTCCTCGTTTATCCAGAATTCAGAATCAGACCAGCTACTTTTCACTCGAAAATTTGAAGCCCATGTTTTCAGCACTGTTTTATAAAAAGCAGAAGTGTCTTTTAAGTCCATTTCTGTTAGGTTACTTAAAAACAAATGTGAATCATATTTAAAAGCATCAACTTTGTGTAACAGGGCTTTAGCGGTATCAGTCCAACACCTGTTTGAATACAGCAACTTCTGCGCTGCTTGCAGCCTGAAAGTTTTAATTCTACTTTTAATGTCTATTAATCCTTGTCCACCTTCATTTACTGGTAAGAAAAGAATGGCAGCTTTAGTCCAATGTTGTCCGGTCCAAAAAAAATCCACTAATCTTCTTTGCAATTCATGAATGATGTCATCTGGCGGGTCCAAGACATTCATTTTATGCCACAGTGCCGAAGCTGCTAGATTATTGATCACCAAAACTCTTCCCCTATATGATAGCTGTGGTAGCACCCATGACCACTTAGACAACCGGCTACACATCTTCACCACCAATCCTTCCCAATTTTTCATCTTAAATGTTTCAGTTCCAAAATAAACCCCTAAACATTTAAACCCTTCTTTACTCCACTTAACACCACCTGGGAGCACTGGTGGATTTTTGTTTTGTCCACAATAAAACCCTTCACACTTTTCCCAGTTCACTCTAGCTGTTGATGCTTTTTCATACATTGTCAGTGTTTCTATTACCCCAGACACATCTCTCTCATTCTTAATAAAAATTGAAACATCATCAGCATATGCAACAAACTTAATAGGCCTTTCAACTGAAATCCCTTGTAATGATTTCCTTAATTTACAAAGTAGGGGTTCAATGGCCAATGAATACAACATCCCTGATAGCGGGCATCCTTGCCTAATTCCTCTCAACACTGGAACAGGCCGACTGAGCCCACCGCCCACTTTCAACATAACAGACGCATCATTGTACAACATTTTGATCCATGCAGTGAAACTCCGACCAACCCCAAATGCTTCGAGCGTTTTGAATAAATAAAAATGGCTAACTCGGTCGAATGCTTTTTCTTGGTCGATAGCAAGAATGCCAACATTTTCACCGTTCAAATTTGCAATATCTATTATGTCTCTTACCAGAAACAGATTGTCCATTATTGTTCTATTAGGGATACAATATGTTTGATATTCATTGACCATGTACTCTAAAAAAGGTTTCAATCTATTAGACAGACACTTTGCCAAAATTTTATAATCTGTACATAAAACAGCCACAGGTCTCCAATTTTTCAGCATACCAAGATCACCTTTTTTAGGTAAGAGAGATAAAACTGCTCTTTTGCAACTAGTAGGCAATTCACCTTGTTGATAACAAAAATTAAAAACTTCATGAAAATCATCTTTCAGTAGATTCCAGAAATGTTTATAGAACTCCGCCGGAAGTCCATCTAGACCAGGTGTTTTTCCCGTTGAAAGTTTTTTAACAGCTTCAGACAGTTCTTTTAACTGAAGGCTGGAGTCAAGTTGTTTACTCTGTTCATCAGAAAGCTTCAATAAGTCTTTATGCAACTCTTCAATGCATCCAATATCACATTGTCCTTCTCCGAATAAGTCCGTATAAAAACCCAACGCAATTTTTCTCATTTCATTTGGATCTGAAATCACGTTTCCATTTACATCTTTCAAATGCAGCATCATTTTTCTTCCTATTTCTTTCTTTTCTAGATTAAAAAAGAAGGAACTTGGTGCATCCATTTCTCTCAAAAAAGCAAAACGAGCTCTAATTAAAGCCCCTTTTGCCTTCTCATGAAATAATGTGGCTAAAGCTTTTTTTTTTTCTTCCAGCTTTCCAGCTGTCACGACATCTCCAACAGTTAACTCATTTTCAATCAGTTTTATCTCTTTTTCTAGTTCAAAAACAGTTTTTTTGATCTTACTATTTGTGTTATATATATAATTTTGACAAAATATTCTAATTTGTGCTTTTCCTATATCCCACCACTGAACAATATCATCATAATTACTTTTTTGTTTTTTCCACTCCATCCAAAACACACTAAACTTTTCACAAAAAAGTACATCTTGTAACATTTTCACATTAAAATGCCAATAATAGCTATGACTTTGTGACTTTTCTACATTTATTTCAATTATACATAAATGGTGATCAGAGAACCCATTTGGACAAATTGTTGACTTTAAAATCCTATTACTTTTACTCTTATTAACATAAAATCGGTCTAATCTGGCAAACCTAATAAGATCATGAGAAACCTTTACCCATGTATACTGTTTAACTGTAGGGTGTTGTTGTCTCCATACATCAACTAAATTAGAGTTACTAATAACATCTTGTAGAAATCTGGCAGAAGAAGGATGAGGTTCTTCTCCATTTCTGTCTAAGGTAAAATTTTCTGTACAGTTCCAATCACCCCCTAAGACCAACCATGCATTTTCATCACAATTTTGTTTTAAAAACTCAAATAATTTTTTAAATATTTGTATCCTCTCCGCTCCAGTATTTGGTGCATAAATGTTAATAAAAACAAAAACAAAACCGTTTATACTTGCTTGAACAGCCAAAATTCTTCCTCTTTCTATTTCATTAACAGACACATTAGCAGAGGCGGACAGAGTACACAGCTTCGTTACTTGAGTAAAAGTACAGATACCCCTTGCTAAATTTTACTCAAGTACAAGTAAAAGTACTACAGTCAGATGTCTACTTAAGTAAAAGTACTGAAGTACTTGTTTTTAAAAGTACTTGAGTATCAAGAGTACAAGAGTAAATTTTCTAAATATTGCATTACTACTGCCACAGTGTCAAGTCAAGTCATCTTCATTTATATAGCGCTTTTAACAATGTAGATTGTTTCAAAGCAGCTTTACAGAGATAAACATATAATTTAAGGTAACAGAGATTGTTTTGGCTTTATAGCGGTTCTTGAATAATGTTATTTCCAGCTAAAGTTAGTTTTGATTGATTCACTTCCGTCGAAATGATCATTTGTTATTAAATTAGGGGCCGCTAAGACGACACCGTTCTCTCTAAACAGACTTTAAACTGAACCTGTGATAAACGCTGATGGCGTTCACATGCGCATTAAGAATTGATTCTATAGTTATGTGTGTTCGAATATATGTGTGCAGGTTTGTAATTCCCTACAAACCATGCCTAAACAAACTACTTGTCTTTGCCTATAAATTTGATGCAGAATTTTATTTTATCACTTCGGGGTAGGTACGCGAACCGTACTTACATTTATGTACAGAAACGTCCGACATGGAGTTATGAAAAATTTTAATGTTAATACCTTTGATAATCTAAAAGGAATTGGAAGTCATTTTCATCTTTTTACCATGTTGCTTTATTTAACATTTCTCACTTGCCCACAAAGCAATGCACAATGGCAACGCTCTGACAAACCTCTGCTAGAGTTTTAATGGATTTTTTGCACCCACATTTGAACCTGTTTCGTCTCTCATCTAAATCTGACCATGGAGTTGAGTTTGGCGGAAAGCTGAAGGTGATTGCTGATAGGCTGTCCCAATCAGTGGCACCTGCACAATCCAATCACGTTTGAGAGGGAAACAACAAATTGAGGGTTTCCGAGATTTTTTTTTTTTTTTTTTTTTAGAAGTAACGGGTACTCACGGTTATGGATAGAAATGTAGTGGAGTAAAGAGTACAATATTTGCCTCTCAAATGTACTTGAGTAAAGTCATGAGTAATCCCCAAAAATGATACTCGAGTAAAGTACAGATCCCTCAAAATTGTACTCAAGTACTGTACTCAAGTAAATGTACTCCGTTACTGTCCGGCTCTGCACATTAGTTATATTAATCGTCTTTGAAAATAAAATAGCAACTCCTCCACTAACATTTGTACCGTGACTCATATATAAATCACTTCTCCACTAGTGATGGGCGGATCGATCCTGAAGTATCGATACTTCGATACTGACGTGGTATCGAAAAGGATCGATCCTCACATAAAAATATCGATCCAAATGTGTTTTTTTTTTTACCAGTAATTTTTTATTAATTTAGCACGCAATTCAGTGTGTAAAATAAGCTTCTAAGTGGAAAAATAAGCGAATGTTAGCGGGTAATTGTGTAGGATAGAACCTTTTCTCCTAGTCACCTAGTCATCTGTATACAAGACGAAACCAATCAATCACAGAGAGCGTTTGATGCTGGTGCTTCGCTGCGCTCACAGGCCCAGTGCGTTTGGGAAACGAAGCCTTGCTTAGATGACAGTGAAACAATCGGGAGTTATTTCGCAATAAACGAACCAAAACTGTACATAACGGTTTAAAATGTTGACGTCAGTAAGATCTTTTTTATGAAATTAATATTTTTATTCAACAAGGATCGATGCATTAAATTGATCAAAAGTGACAGTCAAGGGTTTTACACTGTAAAAAAAAATCTACTTCATATAAATGCTGTTCTTTCAACTTTGTTCATCAAATAATTCTGCATAAAATGTTTCATTTCCAACAAAATATGAAACTGTTTTCAACATTGATAATAATAAGAAATGTTTCCTGAGCAGCAAATCAGCATATTAAAATGAATTATCATCATGACTGGAGTAATGATGCCGAAAATTCAGCTTTGATCACATGAATAAATTACAGTTTACTATGGCATAGAAAACAGATAGCCTATGTTAAATTGTAATATTACAGTTTTTACTAAGAGAAATAAAAATCTTACAGACCCCAAACTTTTGAACAGTAGGCTAGTACTAGTAGGCTAGTAGCCTACTATAATTAGGGTAGTTTTGTAAAAGTCACTGACTAATTAAAGGGGAGTTGAGAGCACAAATCACAAAATATTTAGGACTAGTAGTCATAAAAACGTGTTCAGATTTAGCATATTAATGATGCATTCACCTCATAAATCATGACACACTGCTCTAGCACAGGAAAGTGCATACAAGTTCAAATGCATGCTTTTAAAATGAAAAAGTATCGGTATCGGTATCGATATCGGCGATACTGGCCCTGTATTTACTTGGTATCGGATCGATACAGAAATTTGCAGTATCGCCCATCACTATTCTCCACCCCATTTCCCATTCCACTTCATTTTTCACATCACTATGCGTCTCTTGTACAAATGTAACATCAATATTCTTATTTTGTATGTATTCATTTAAACATGCTCTTTTCCTGCCCTCTCTTCCCCCATTGATATTAATAGATCCTATTCTAAGGCTCTCCATGAATAAAGAGGACAGAAAAAGGAAAAAAGAGAACGAGACAAAAAGGGACAGATAGTTAACCACTTGTGCTTCCTTCATTAATAAACTATAAAGAATTTTCAAGAACTCTTTCTTTTCTCAGATTCGTTACCATTTTTTTCAATCTGAATCTTTTTTTTCTACTTAACTCCTCATAACTGACAGTTTTTTGTATCTTGATCACTGAAGCCAAAAACTTTTTCACATCAGGAAAAAATTCCTTTACTTCTGCTTTTTTCCCAAAGGTTTCATCAAGGAATTCGTTAATCTCTTTTACAGTATATAACTGATCCTCATCATAATTAGAAGGAATATCTGACATTTCAGAAAGACAATCATCGTCTGCCATCTCTTCAGTCACATCAGTGCTTTCAGAGAACTGAGACAGAGGTATATTATCAAACTGATTCTCAACAGTGTCTACATCTCTATCATCTAAACTATGAAGATGAGATTTTTTAGCATCACTTGTCCCTGCCTCTTCAAAATTCCTCTTCTTCTTCCCTCCATCACAATTGTTATGTTTTTCCTTTTTTTTCCCTGATTTCTTTTCCCCCAATTCCTTTTGGCCTTCAGTAGTTTCTTTTTGTTCATGAATACCCGATTCACTCTGTTCTTTGTCGGTTTCATTATCTGTCTCTATTTTTTTACTTTTATTCGCAGTTTCTACTTCACCATCGACCGCCTGTTCACTTTCATTTGTTTTGCTGTTACCGTCTTCAGCTTGTGTCATATGCGGGCATTCCATTTTTTTATGCCCGATATTACCACACTTGAAGCATTTCAAATGATTAGTGTTCGCATAGATCATATATGATTTGTCTTCATGTTTGACCCGAAACGAGATTTCAAGCGCCGGTGATTCTAAAACCATAAACAGCTGCCGCCTAAAAGACAGCACGTGCTTTAAGGCTTCTTTTTAACACCCGAGTGGAATTAGTGTCATTCCACTTACTATTTTCCCGAACCTCTGCAGTTCATTTTCAATGGATGCATTAGGTATATACGGTGGACAATTAGAAATATTTACTCTTGTCGACTGCGATACCAAAGGTGAAACAACAACAAATGCTCCACTTACCCAGACGCCGCTCACGATGAGTTTACTCACAAAACTTTGATCCTTTAAAAACACAACCACAGCCTTGTTCATTCTGGAAGCGGATACAATGTTTTCAAATCCTGTTTGTTCTCCAATCGCCACGAGCACGTCTTCGACCGTCACACTAGCGTCAGGCACACACCTGACTCCATGGCGGAGCGACACAGACGAAACCTCCATCTCAGCCCTCCGCCACGAGGCAAAACACTTTTACCTGGCGACTATTTTTCCCTAATTCTAAAAAAAACTAAACACCCCTATAACTAACCAAATAATAATAATAATAAATTATGTGCAAAAGAAGACAAAAAAGTAAGGAAAAACTCCCTCAGAAAGGCTCCTCTCACCCGTGTGACGCTCACATTCCCCAAACTCCCAGCATGCACAGAGAGAGAGAGAGAGAGAGAGAGAGAGAGAGAGAGAGAGAGAGAGAGAGAGAGAGAGAGAGAGAGAGAGAGAGAGAGAGAGAGAGAGAGAGAGAGAGAGAGAGAGAGAGAGAGAGAGAATGTGTGTGTGTGTGTGTGTGTAAGCATATTAATGGAGAAATCATGGAAAAAATTCCCTTACTCTAGTGGAGATTACTGGTAGAAACAAACACTTTTAAAATAAAATAAATTGATTCCTTAGTTTGTACTTGTTGTGGCAAAAATTCATCTCAAACAACATTCACTGCGTAAGAGACACTCAGAGTCAAATTATATAAAATAGAAGTATTTATTCTTGCAAGAATAGGAGCAGTCTAATACACAGTTGTTACCCTGTGCAGAAGAGTGACACACCCCCAGACAGACTGAACTAGCTTTTATCTTAGTTTCAAGGCCTTCTTCCCCCCAGAGCCTTCCTCCCAGTAGTTTTCCATAGACGTCACTAGTCGGCCCAATAAGCCCCCCTGGACCAAAATGGCCTTCTGACATCTAGGTCAAAGGTCCTTGTTCGTCTGTTCTCTGGAGTGTCTCCCTCTTCTGCCTCCCCAGGTACATAAACAGAATCTTCTCTCACTACAAGTGAGACACACATGTGACATTCTTTGAATCATCTATATTTTACTAAAGATCAATGAATATCATTAAAATTGCCACTACATACTCAAAGTGCATTTATTTATTCATATTGATCAAAAAGAATAGGAATCCAGAATATTTTGATTACCAAACAATTCATTTCAGGAAATAGTCATTATGCATATTCTTGAAGATGCAGTATTCTACTGTAACTGATTATGTGAACCTAGTTAAACTAGTCAGACAAATAGTCAAACATCAAGTTCACTTCATTTATATAGCCCATTTACAAAAGCCACTAGGCTGACCAAAGTGCATTACAGAACAACCAGATAGCCTAAATAATATGAAAATAATTCCTGCAAATACCATAACACATAAAACACAAATAAAAGCAGCAAAGCTAAGAGCAACCAGAGTAGCAAACCAGTATCAGACTCAAATATGAAAGAGTAAAACAGAAGTGGCAAACCAGCATCAGGCTCAAATATGAAATAGTAAAACATGTAAGGCAGCAGCCATTAACTCATTATCTGTACAAAAAAAAATCAGAATATGACACAGAGAAGTAGATATACAACTGTAACTGATTATGTGAACCTAGTTACATTAGTCAGACAAATAGTCAAACTTGAGAACCCAAAAAATCAGAAGAGCTGAATTCGCCGGTTACCATGCTGTGCACAAAAACGTTTAATGAAAACATCCATGTCTATAGCCTTTGAACGCTCAGACTCAATACTAAGTATTGACAAATTGCTTAATCTACTATCTGACATAGTGGAGCGCAAGTGAGTTTTTACAAGTTTCAGCGTAGAGAAACTGCGCTCACATGAGGCACTACTCACAGGTAGCACAACAGCTATTTTTGCAAGACGGAAAAGCTCAAAGAAGACTTCTTTAAAAGGTATAAGAAACCTGGTGAATTCCATCAAAGTAACAGGAATCATCTGTCCATCAGACTTTTTCCTGCTTAAAATTCGTCTGGTCTGATGTAGCTCGTGTTTTAGGTCCTCCATATCTGCATCATAAGCCTTGGCTGAGAGTGCAATGCTTTCTTCATCCAAAAAGTTGCTGCTTGAGGGGTTAAGTGCTTGTATTCCTTTCATGATCCCACAGTTTAATTTTGAGAAACGCCTCTCTATTTCTCCAATCATACAGTCAATGATTGGGTAGTAAACATGTGATTTAAAAGCTTCCTTACTGTCCATCTCCACATGCTGTCCAACTGTAGATGTTATGACACAACCCTTTAGTGTTCTAGATAGCTGTCGTTTTCTCTTAAGGAGTGGCATGTCTGAGGAAATGCTGCAATTGTCACATGTCTTGATAATCTCATCCCAGAGATTGTTGAAGGAAGTCTCACTACGGTCCTCTTTAAAGGTTTGTTTCAGTGCTCCAATGAGATCAACTGCTTTTGACATCTCTAACTTGGGAGACTGAAGCATGTCTGATAAAAATTTTGTGCTACCAAGAACTTTTTTGAAGACTGACAAAACATCAATCTGACCAAGTAACCCCCTAGCATCTACAGCCCTATCAGGATGGCCTTCCTCTGAAATGTCCTCAAGCACTCTCTTGACAGCTGACAATCGATCCATTAGATTTCGACAAGTTATATACCTGCACGCCCACCTGGTATCACTCAATCTCTGGAGTTCTCTTGGTGCTCCCTCGAACATCTCACTTTGCACTTCTAGCCATTTGTGGTGAACGTATGAACTGGAAAAGAAAACATACAGCCTCTCCAGTAAGGAAAAGAAACGTGCAGCATCCGGAACTGACTTCACACAGTCCACAAGAACAAGGTTTAAACAGTGTGCACTACAATGTACATAGAATGCATATTTGGCCATCTCTCTGATTCTTGCTTGTACTCCTGTGTGCTGACCACTCATGACAGACGCTCCATCGTACCCTTGTCCAACAAGATTTTGTCCTGTATTCCAATCCACATTTTTCTAAACTTTCAATTATCATTTTTGTTAATCCTGCAGCATCGAACTGCTCTGCTTCTTGGAATTCCAAAAAACTTTCATGTACCATGCCATTATAATAGTACCTCAGCACAAAGGCCATCTGTTCTTTTTTTTTCAGGTCCTTTGTCTCATCAGCTATAACAGCAAATTGTTCACTCTTCTTTACCTCTTCAATAATTTCATCACGCACTATTCCTGCTAAACATTCAAGGATTTCATTTTGAATTGTGTTGCTAGTGTATTTTGCATTTTTTGCACATTGTGTCAATTGCTTGTTCACATTTGCATCATGTTTGCTGATTAGATGTAAAATCTCTAAAAAATTCCCTCTGTTTGATGAAGCAGCTGATTCATTGTGGGCTCGCTGGGCAATGTTCTGTGTAGCTGTCAGGAGAAGAACTTCAGCTAAGGTTTTCACATAATTCTGATTTTCAGTAACCTTTTTTTTATGCTCATGATCCATCAGTGCAAACAGTGACGAGTTGTTCTCCCCCATTCTTTTGTTCTAAAGCCAGGCAGTCATTGCACTAACATGGACATCCGACTTTGCATGTAAACTGAACCCACTGTCTTTAAATGTGGCTTTCTTCCAGTTTGAGTATCCATTTAAAGACGTAAACACACCACTGGCAGCATTAGGGAGTGAAAAGTGTCTGCAAGCGAAGCAGTGTGCAGCATCCTTGGACTGTGAATACTCCAGCCATGTGTATGCCTTGTACCACTCACTGTGAAAACTTCTCTTTGCAGCTCCTTGAAAAGTTTTAGGGAATGTCTGCAAGTTTGGCTGGGTGGACCCCTCACTTCTGAATCTGGATATATCTAAGAATGAGATATATTGTTTTTTAATTCCTAACACAATACAATAACTAAAAATTACTGGGCACTCATTACATCAGCATTTGTTTGATTCCACTACAAAAGGTGTCTCTCTCTCTCAAATTCAAATTCAAATTCAAATGAGCTTTATTGGCATGACTTATACAGTATTGCCAAAGCATTGGCCATTACATAGGCAATGAACAAATAATCGATAAATTAATAATGTAAACAAATGCATGAATATATTACATTTATATCATAATGAATCAAAATGAAATATATCAAAATGAAAATAAACACACACACAAAAAAACAACAACAACAACAACACACAGTTTTGAACCAACATTCAGACTTTAGTTTTGTCCACTGGCTGACTCTCGTAGTTTGTGGCAGGCTATTACATACTTTGCTGCTGTTGTGATTGAGCAAGAGTTTTCTCCCAAAATATGAATTAATTTTTCAGAATTTGGCAATGCCATAAAATTTGGTTCTAGCTGTTGAAATCTAGTGAAATAGTCCGATCTAATGCTGTGATAGTGATCGCAGTGTATGAGGAAGTGTTCTTCTGTCTCCACCTCTCTCTGAGAGCACAGAGAACACAGTCTCTGCTCTCTCGGCTGCCATCTCTGCCGGTGCCGGCCTCTCTCTACAGCCAGACTGTGGTCACTCAGCCTGTATCTGGTTAGGGTCTTTCTCACTTTATGCTCTTTCACACAGCTCAGGTATTCTGCTGGTTTATACTCTCTTTTCAGGTTTAAATAGAGTTCCATCTTCTTTTGTAATTTAGTAGCATCTTTCCAATAGTTAATGTAATTTTTTTTGTAATTGTATAATTTGGTTTGGCCAGAGAGTGCTGTGCTGGTCTGGCTGTAGTTTGAGCATCAGCTGTGAGAGTGCGCTCCGGGGCCGGTTCTGCTCCTGACACCGCAGGGCTTCGGCCTGGCATGAGCTCGGGTCACTGCGCTTCAGGTGCTGGAAGAACTTTATAGCTCTTTTTTGGATAGTGATCAATAAGGGGTATTGTCCTAATTCAGCTCTGCACGAGTTGTTTGGTGTCGCTCTGTTTACTTTTAGGATGCTTTTACAAATTTGGGTATGCAGAGTTTCAATTTCCTCTTTTTCCCATTTTGAGAAATCTTGGGTTTTTAGAGGTCCCCATACCTCACTGCCGTACAGAGCAATCGGTTCGATTATTGCTTTTAGGATTTTTAGCCAGGTTTGAATTGGAATTTCATGTCGAATAGTATTTTTAATCATGTAGAAGACCCTCATCGCTTTCGCCTTCAGTTCAGTCACAGCCAGATTAAAGTTCCCTGTCGAACTCAGTTTTAGCCCCAGATATGTGTATTCGTGGGTGTGTTGGAGGACTTGGTTTCCTGCTCTGAAGATGTATTTATTTTCCCTACACCTGGATCTATTTTGAAAAATCATTATTTTAGTTTTTGCGAGGTTAATTTTGAGAGCCCACGTTTGGCTGAATGTCTCTACGACGTCGAGGAGCTGCTGTAGTCCCTCTTTTGTTTTTGACAGAAGGACTAAATCATCTGCAAAGAGGAGACATTTAACTTCTGATTGCGTCAGGGTTGGGCCGGGGGCCGTGGAGTTATTTAAGGCTTTGGCTAGTTCGTTTATATAAATGTTAAATAGAGTGGGGCTCAATGGGCAACCTTGTCTGACTCCTCGTTGTTGGGAGAAAAATTCTGTTCGCTTATTCCCTATTTTTACAGCACATGTATTGTTTTTATACATGGTGCTTATCAAATCAAATGTTTTCCCTCCAATCCCATTTTCCAGTAGTTTTAGGAAGAGTCCTTCGTGCCAGATCGAATCGAAAGCCTTCTCAAAGTCAATAAAGCAAGCGAAGACTTTGGATTTATTTTGGTATACATGTTTATCAATGATCGTGTGAAGAGTGTAAATGTGGTCAGATGTTCTGTGTTTGGGCAGAAATCCAATTTGACTTTTGTCCAGAATTTTGTGGGTTTTGAGAAAGTTCTGCAATCTTATATTAATAATTGAACAGAATATTTTCCCCAGGTTGCTATTGACACATATGCCTCTGTAATTGTTTGGCTCATATTTGTCTCCTTGTTTAAAGATTGGTGTGATTAGGCCTTGGTTCCAGGTGTCGGGGAAATATCCTACTCTCAAAATAATGTTGAATAATTTGGTTATTGCGGTTTTAAATTTGTCATTGGTGTATTTGATCATTTCATTTAATATTCCATCTATGCCACATGCCTTGTTGGGTTTCAAAGCATGTAGTCTCTCTGTAAGCTCATTTACTGTGATTGGGAAATCCAGGGGGTTCTGATTGTCTTTAATTTTTTCTTTCAGGATTTCTAATTTGGTTTTTAATTCATTTCGAGCAGGATTTGTTTCAGTTGTTTTGTACAGATTTTCAAAGTGTGTCCTCCATATGTCCCCGTTTTGAATGGCCAGTTCTTCCTGTTGTGGCCTATAGAGCTTGTTCCAATTGTTCCAGAAGTTACTGGTATTTATTGACTCCTCCATTTCTTGAAATAATTGTTCTGTGTGTTCTTCCTTTTTTACTCTAAGAGTTTGTTTGTACAGTCTAAGGGCTTCGTGATATTGATGGCGGAGTTCTTCATTGTCGGGATCTCTGTGTTTTTGATTTGACAGATTTCGTACTGTTGTTCGGATATTTTTGCACTCACTGTCAAACCACATTTCTTTGTTTTTTTTTGGTTTCCTTTTTGATGATTTATTTTTCAAATTGCACATGGATGCTGATTGGTGGAATATTTTGGTAATGTCACTAAGTGCCAGATTTATGCCTAATTTATTTTGTGAATATGTGTTCATTATAAATTTGTCCAATAATAATTTGATCGTTTGACTTTCTATTGCATTTTGATAGTTTTCTGTGCTGTTATTTGTCCACTTGTAGGGTGGTTGCAGCTTCAGTAAATGAGAGGGCTGTCTGCGTGATTCATTGGTATGAGTTCGTCTTAAATACAGTGTAATTTTACAGTGGTCTGACAGAGGTGTTTGAGGACTGACTGTGAATGCCCTGAGATGCACTGGGTCAATGTCTGTAATGAAGTAGTCTACAGTACTGTTGCCCAAGAAAGAATTAAAGGTGTAACAACCGAAAGAGTCTCCCCGTATACGGCCGTTCACTATATACAGGCCCAGTGATCGACAGAGCTCTAGCAGGCTTTTCCCACTTCTGTTTGTGAATTTGTCATAATTGTTTCTTAGGTGGTATGAGGGCAGAGAGTGGCTGGTGTTTGTGATATATTTGTCTCCCTTAACAAAGTCTGGTTCATTTCCAGTTCTGGCATTTAAATCGCCACACATTAACACATTCCCTTTAGTCTGGAAATGGCAGATCTCCTCCTGCAGGATGGAGAAGGTTTCTTCACTGTAATAAGGGGACTCAGCTGGGGGAAGGTATATAGCACACAAGAATATATGACGATCTGTGGAGACGATGTCTTTTTGGATTTTTAACCAAATATTAAATTTTCCGATTTGTATATCTGTGATTGAGTTTATGAGGTGTGCTCTATACCATATCAGCATTCCCCCTGACTCCCTGCCCTGAGTCACCCCTCTTAGTTTCGTCGATGGTAGGACTATTTCCCTAAACCCAATTGGACAGCCAGTGGACAAATCTCTAACATTCCATGTTTCCTGTAGAATTATAATGTCAGAGTTCTCAATTTCTTTTTTAAAGTCCGAATGTTGGCTCTTGATACCAAAAACAGAGGACCTCAGTCCTTGAATGTTCCAACATGTGACTTTCAGGGAATATGAGCTCATTAAATAATCACATTTGTTATTTCAAAACAAGACAGACATCAGTATATTGAATTGAAAAATCAAGAAGAATATATTAAATGATCCAAGAAAATAAATTAAATGTATAAATCAGGTGAAATAAATATAAAAGATATCATATTCATATTACAAATACATAGTTTTTTTGTTTTTTTTTCAAGTATAATAAATAATATGAGGTTTCTAAAAATCTGGTATAAAATGAGTATAAAATAAAAATAAACACATAGTACACATGCATACACTTCCATACTTTTTTTCTTTTCTTTTTTTTAAGAGTAATAAATAATATGTTTCTAAGAATCTGATTTAAAATAAGTAGAAATAAAACACTCTCACACATACACACACAATCATACATACATTTTCATTTTCTTAACTCACTTTCTTTTTTTCTTTTGTCTTTTTTTTTTGTGAGTCACTAACCCATGAGATGTGAGCACAGCAGAGTCAACACATGCTGGATGTTTGTGAGGTCTCTGGATGGAGATGAGGCCGGCTGGCTGTGGGCTGTGCTGGGGCTGCAGTGGCTCAGGGATCTGCCGGCCGGCTGGCTGTGGGCTGTGCTGGGGCTGCAGTGGCTCAGGGATCTGCCGGCTGCTTCAGCATAGCTCCGTCTGTCCGGGTGTTGCTGCTGCTGCTGCTGATGATGATGATCATGTGGATGAGAAGGCGAGGGGGCTGCAGGCCTGGTCATGCGGTGTGTTCCAGGGGGGAAGACAGAGCCTGTCGTGGGGTTCCTCCGGTTAGGGCTGAAGTGGTGGAGGGGGTGGTGTTTTGGGGGGTGTCCCTGCAGTAGCTCTATGGGGTGTCCATGAGGACGCTGCGGTGCGCTGGAGCTGCGATTGAGTGCGATGTCCTTCAGGGTTTTGGCAAAGATGGGGACTGCCCTTCTGTGGAGGTGGACATGGTCATATAGGCTGCTGAGATCCAGTGTGGGGTGCTGAGCCAGGTGTACATTGGGCTTTAGGGCACAGTCTCTGGATACTCTAGCATTTAGATGCCGGATGGTGTCTGGGTGGAAGTCCGAGCGCAGTAGCAGGGTGGAGAGGATGATTTTGGAGTTGGGGAAGTTGGAGGATGCCTTCTCAGTCACGTTTATGAGAGCTGTAGCTACTCTCTCTCGCTGAGCTCGGAGGTCGTTGGTGCCGGTGTGGATGATGATGTGGCTGGGGGAACCCAGCTGCTCTTCACACAAGAGCTCCAGGGCCTTCTGTGTGTTTGGGCACCAGATTTTTTTGACATTTTTTCTCGGAAACAGTCTCTTTTCATCTATAAACTTGCCATTGGAGTCCATGAGGAGTATAATCTGAGGCTGTGATTGGCTGTAGGAGTCTGCTGGAGGAGGGCTGCTGGGCCGGGTCTCTGTGGGCGCTGGAGAAGGAGTCTCCTCTGAGCTCTGCTGTTCTCCTCTCGGTGTCGGCTGCTTCTCCACAGCTGACAGGTGTATTGTGTGGGACTCTCTGTCCTCTCTCAGCTTTCTCATCTCCTCCCTCATTACAGACAGCTGATTGCTGTACTCCTCTCCCTGTTTTTTAATTTCTTGAGTTTCTTTCTTAAGGATTTCTATTTCTTTCCTGTAATCCTCTTCTTTCTCAGTTGGATCCGTCTCCTTCACTACTCTATGCATCTCCTCTCTCAGCTGCACCAGCTCCAGCTCCATCTCCCTGAACTTCTCCTTCATGTCGCTGATGATGCTGTGTAGAAGGGAGATCTCCTCACTGTCGTCCCGGGACTGCTCAGCTGTGGACTGATGGCTGGAGGTCGAGGGGTCTTCTGCACGCTTCTCTGTATTAGGGCTGATCTTGTTCAGCTGAGCTTTTTCTTTAATTTGCAGGAAATCCTTTTCAAATTGTTTCAGCTTCCCCTGAATCATTATAGTCCCATTTTTATATAGGTTCGCTGTTATCGTGACATCTGAATCTGGATCTTCCCCTTCCTTAATCTGCAGTTTCCATCCATTACTGATGCCCTTTCTGATTACTGTGGGGTAGTGATGTCTGATTGCTGAGTGCCAGGCTTCGGGGTCTTCTGTGTAGAATATGATGTTACTGACCTCTCCATTCCTGTACAAGTCTGAGTACAGGGTTTCTGGGTTGTCCTTCAGGAGCTTTTCTTTATGTTTTTTCTTTAGGATCTCATTGGTAGCTTTGGATGGGTATGTTATAGGGACTGATTCTGTCATTTTTCAAATATTCTGACAGTTGCTGGCAGTTTGTTGTTGTTGTTGTTTTATGAATGTTTATATCTACTGGAGTTAGCCCTTATATTGTAGCTTAATTAAATCACAGTTTTTGGGCAAATCTTCCTCCAAAACAAAGGTGGTTGATTGTAGATATTGTAGATATTTTGTGTACTCACTCGGAGTTCTTCTTTTCCTCTCTCTCGTGGCAGTTGTGGGACCTTTAAGCCTTCTGTCGGCCTTTTGTCTTTTGGTTGTCAGCTAGTTGTTTTCTGCTGATTTTTCTTGATCAATTCAATGTCCTTTTGTAGTGAATATGTTGCAGAAGGTCTTATTTGATAGATTTTTATAAAAACTGATTGTCTGTCTTGTCTTAAAACAACATTTAAAAAGCAAAAAATCAGGAGCTCATTTTCTTGCTGCTGTTGCTGAACAGTCTTTCTCTCTCTCTGTCTGTCTGTCTGTCTCTCACTCTCTCGTTCTCTCACTCTCTCTGTCTGTCTCTCACTCTTCTCTGTCTGTCTCTCACTCTCTCTCGTTCTCTCACTCTCTCTGTCTGTCTCTCACTCTTCTCTGTCTGTCTCTCACTCTTGTAGCGACATCGAGATGTGCCTTAATTAGCTCAAATGATGCATAGGGAATTTTAATAATTAATCATGAATATGATTAATATATTGCATATTACAGTTAAATTATCGAAATTGAAAATAGATCGATTGTATATATGAATGATCAATCATAACGAATTATAATTCCTCATTCATATATCAATGGTCTCATTTCAGATCGATTATATGAGATAACTTAAAGGGAATCAATTGGCTATCAAACAATCGGTTTGTCCAGCAAACGGCTGTAAGATTAACCCATCAATTAATTCAACAACGTTATCCCTTTTTATAAACTCCAAGAAATCTCAATGTTCCGGCCGTGAACATTAATTTTCTCGTGTTTATAAAATTTACGTTACTGATATAGTAACAACTTGTAAAGCTTTGTAGCTATAGGATCGCATTTCATTGACTTGTAAAATATGAGCATTCAAAACAATCAAGAATATAATGGTTTTAATAAAATGAAACTACGGATACAGAATTCTACATTTAAACACGGGATACATGTATGTACAGTAAACAGTAAAACAAATGAGACAGACGAATAACAAACAGGAGTGAGAGAGAGAGATTGCGAGAGCGCAATATTGGGAGTGAGAGAGAGAGAGAGAGAGTGAGAAGATGAGAGATCTTCTGGTTTGGCAAAATTCATCATAGACACAGAACCTTTTTAGACACCAAGAATCAACAGATCTTAAACCTTGAAAGAATGGTAAACGGTTACTTGCACAGGTAACGCTCTCTGGCGTGATGTGAAGAAAGCACGTGTCTGTGTCTCTGTCCTTGCGTCATGCGTTCACGTGGTCTTTCAGAGCGTGCAAAGCGCGTTAGTTTGAATGCAGGCTTAAAGGTCTTTGGTTCTCCTGGTGTTGCTGAGGAAAACTGTGTCTTGCGTGTGTGTCCTTAGGAGCGGGTGCGTGCTTTCTCAGCTCTTCTGGGCGAGCGTGGTCGCTGCAGATTCGAAGAGTCTCCTTCAGGTTGAAGTTGCCGATTACGTTCATTTCACTGAAACTAAACGTAAGAAAAGTCCGAAGACGAAAATAAAGAAAGATTAAAGAAAACGGAGAAAGCTCCCCGAAGGAGCCATGGATCCTCTCACAGGAAAAGCTCTCATGTGGCGTAGAAAACTGCCTCGAACAGATTGTGGCGTTCGAGTTTTGAAGGAGCTAGAGGCACGCCTTTCTTGCGTGTCCTATCCAATCGTTTGGGAGGAGGCGTGTTGTCAAACTTCTGTGTTTGCGAAAACACACGCCCTCCGGGTCATGTGCATGGAAGATAACATTTAGTAAAAATACACTTCTAAACTGGTATTGATAAAAGTATGCCTCATGTTGCACTTTGGGTCAGTGATTCGATCTTATTCGATTCCTCTGATTCCAATCATACCAAGCGCGACATTCCTAGGGCTAGTAAAATGCAGATACATGATTTTTCGTGATTAAACGAATGTCAAACTGATTACATACCATAAAAGCTTAAAGTTACATCAATTTGGTCACATGGGGATTGTAAAACACAACAAGAGAAACACTTCATACGTTTAAAGAGGTAGGCATTTAAAAGTTCATGAATGAGTGTTTCTGCGTGTGTGTGTGTAGCAGAGTTCAGTTAGAGTTTGCCGGGGTGGTGGACTCTCGCTCACTCCCCCTCCGGGGAGTTTCGTGTGTGTGCGTACTCCTCTGAGTTGATGAGTTTAATCATTTGAGTGGTGGTGATCACGTTATTACACTTATGCTCTGTGTGTGAGGTGATTAAAAGAGAGGAGACCCTAAGGGATCGCGTGGTCTTTGGCCGGACTCACGAGATGTCATCTCGAGTCACATGTTCAGAGCTGGCTCGATTAGTAAGCAAAGCACTTCGTTGTTCATTCATCAGAGAAGACGCTGCATGTGCGAATGAGTCAATGATTTAATCAATTCAAAACACTGTCCCCTTTGTTTCACGAATGGAAGAGACTTTAGTAAATTAGAATCTAGTTAATTTACTCCACATACCAGAGCTGGCTCGATTACCTATCTGATTATCACTACACTCTCTCTCTGTCTGTCTCTCACTCTCTCTGTCTGTCTCTCACTCTCTCTCTCTGTCTGTCTCTCTCTGTCTGTCTGTCTCTCACTGTCTCTCTCACTCTCTCTCTCTCTGCTCCTGAAGGGCTACAAACAGATCTGACTGTAATCAACTCTAAACCCCAATCTACTACATAAAACATTAGACAAACATAAGAGTGTGTAAATGATTACATCATTTTCATGTTTAGGTTAACTATCCCTTTAAATATGATCTAACCTAAATGAAAGATTATGACAACACTGTTGCTGACTATGAACGTACCATGAGGACCTACTGGACATGCAGAACCTGTTTCTGTCTTCCTAATGCTGCATTCAATGTCTTTGCTTTGTTCTTCCTCTTCTTCTGCATCATCTTCTTCTTCCAGTACATCCTTCCCTCCCTCCACTGTGCCTTTCTGTCCCTCCACTGCATCATCTCTTGCCTCAGCTCTTAGCTCCTGTTCTCCTGTTTCCACTGAATCTTTCTTAGATTTTTGGAAAAAATAGCTATCTATGTCTCCCTTCCTCTTCATTTGGGTATTCTGTCACACAAAACAGGAAAACACGTTAAGGTATACTATTACATATACTTTATTAAGAAATAAGATTTGTAAATGTGTACATCCTTCATAAATTGTGCACTAGCATTTGGCCACAATGTGTAAATAACCTATCAAAGTGCCTTAAATCTGTCATTCACTTGTCCGAGTAAAAAAGTTACTTTTCTGTGGGGTGAAAATTATTTTTGGTGGTGTACATATACGGTAATTTATTCTAAAGCAATATCCTCATCAGTGTTCTATCAGCTTTTACTTCTGCAAATTTGTATATTTTTTATATTTATCCAATGGCGTTAATTATTTTTATAAAGGCCATTTTTTTAACCTTATTTAATGTGTGCATCATCTTTCATGTAATTTCAATAAATCTTTCAATAAATTATATGATAATAGTAACACACTATAGCAATATACCAATCAAATTAAATAATGTATACTGTGAAATTATAAATGCAATAAATAATGTTATAAGATTAATGTTTTAAATAAACTTTTGAATATACAAATAAGACATTTTGGGGGAAAAACATTATGATAGCCTACTTTTGAACATGAAACTAAACTGCCTGTAGGGCGGCAAGTCACTTAATAACTGAGACATTGATTCAACCGATTCGTTCAAAACGATGAATCATTTTGTAAAACACTGTTGAGTGCAGTTTTTCTTTTGTTTAGAACTATTTTCGTTGGTAAAATAGAACAAAAACAGTTAATAATGTGTCTAAAATGTAAGTAACTTAACCCTTTATCGGGCGAGGAACCATATTTGGTAACTTAATCGCGCATTCAAACTGACTCTCCCCTGCCTGTTTGCATTGTCGTATGAGCGCATAGATTTCTCCAAGCCAATCAGCGAAGATCAGGCTACGTCACTGATAGTCACACCATGGCATCTGACCAATCAGAAGTTGCGCGGAGCATTTCAAACTTCAGTGCCGTTCCGGATATTGCAAAGTGAGGATATGCGCTACTTCCTACTCCCACATCAGCGCTAATAACTTTACAACAAAAAATGGTAAGTTGATGAAACTCACACATTCTATGGTTGAATAGTTGTGCAACATGTTGAGATAGGTGTTGTTTGCATAGATTTCTTGAAAGCAGTGACATTTGTGGCTTGAAAAATGGTGTGACCATATTTGATCATACGCCCTGTTCACGTAAGATTAGCGCAAGTGATAGGAAGACCATATTTAGACATACGCCCTATGCGTATAGAAAAGCCGTACTAGGGTATTTTTTCTACAAATAATGCATTATAACCACAGTCTATGATTGTAACGTAGGACAATAGTATTTACTAGTGCTTTGGATGTTATCACAGGTTTGAATAACATTATAAAGTGATTCAGTGGGAAACGTAACACATTTATAGACATTTTCAAGCCATAGATATTGAAATATGTGTGGTTTTGGTCAGTTTTATGACCTTTATAACAGTTTTTAATACTTATAATGATTTTTTGCACTTCTTATTATATATATACACTTTATGTGTAAGTTTTATGCCCTTGAAACAGTTTTTATCATAGTTAAATGCCATGTTTTGGTGGGTTTTTTTTACTGTGAGACTTATTACTGCTAAAATAAGTGGTACCACCAGTACTTGACCATACCAAAGATCAGTAGTACAGATCTTTTATAAATGTATACATTTATTTATAACATTTATTTATAAAATATGCACAAATGTGCATTTATAAAACATTCTTAGGAGCACAAACCATAAATGAAAACCCTATTCATTAATTTGGTTTCAAATTATGTTAATGTATTAAAATAAACATTTTTAATTATTTGAGTAATATTTCAAAGGATTTATATTTTTAGCACTTAAGTGTTATGACAGACCAGTCCAATGTTACTCTCTTATTTTTCTTATTATTTATATTTCAGTAGATCTGCACTTCACTGTTACTCAACAAATAACTCAAACTGGGCTTGATATTGACTCAAAAATGTTCTCTCTGTTTTTTGCAGCTATCTACGCGAATCTTTTATGGCAAGAGGGAGACAGTTGTGCCAGCCAACCCCAGCATCAGTGATGATGAGGGCTCTGAGGAGGAAGATGATGATGTGTTAGATCCTGACTTCCTCCCATCCACCCACAACCTAGACACTCCAGGCCCCTCTGCCAAGAGGAAGTGTGTGCAGCCTGCAGTTGAGGTTCTTGATGATGATGATGACGACGATGACGATGATGAAGAACCAGCACCACAAGCAAAGAGGCCAACTAAAAAGGGGAAGCCAGCAGCCAGGCTAACCACCTGGAGGAAGGATGACCTGGACAACGCCACCCTGCCTGAGTACCAGCACTGTCCCCCAGACTTCATTGAGACTCCATTTCAGTACTTCAGCAGGTACTTCAGCCCCCAAGTCATCAAGCACATAACGTACCAGACCAATTTGTATGCAAACCAGAAGAACATCAACACCTCCTTCACCACCACTGAAGACGAGATGATGAACTTTGTGGCTATCCTGATGTACATGGGGATTGCTGAGCTGCCTGCCGTTGAAGACTACTGGGCAATGGAGACCAGGGTCCCTCAAGTCGCAACCCTCATGTCATCGAAGAGGTTCAGGCTGATGAAGAGGCTTGTCCACTTCAACGACAACACCCAGATCACTGGCACCATCGATCGATTCTTCAAGGTGCGGCCACTGTTCAGTCATCTGAATGATGCCTTCAGGAGTGAGCCACAGACCCCCAAGCAGTCTGTGGATGAGGTCATGATTGCCTACAAAGGCAAGACAGCTGGCAACCTGAGGCAGTACATTAACCCTCTGGGGACCAGAAACGCGCCCGCGCGTTTTGCCGTTTTTTTTTCACATAGCAGAAAAATAGACTTAAAATACTCTGTTGATTTTGATCGTACATATAAGTGTTATACATCAATCGATCCTGTTAATTGTCTATTATTTTTCTGTATACTCACAATAAAAACAAAGTTTTGTGCTTTTTGTCAAATAAAGAAAAATAAACATGATGCGAGTTTTGCCTTCTCTCTGTCAGTGCAGTCCATTCTGAAACACGTCCGAAAAATTAACTCTAACTCTGCAAATACTTGTCATACAGGCACGAGAGGTTTTTCTTTATGAAGCTTGAATTCTCTTCTTTTTAATGATGTAATTTATATAAAAAACAAATATTCTCAGTTTATGTAATCTGTATGAAAAGAGAGTGCTGTCAGATTTTTTTCCCCCAGCTCATTACACTTCATTACGCGTTAATCTGACACGCCCACGGAGGACGCGCGCTATTCAAACGCAAATGTCGAGGCAAGCCATGACAATGCCCACATCAGCCGTTCCACCGCGGCGGTAAAATGTGGGGTGTATTTGCTGCCTTTTACCGCCAAGAGGCGCTACAATCATAGACTCTGAAAAGTGTTTGTTTATTCTCTCTAATGCGTAATCTGCTGCCGCACCGCACTGATTCAGAGCGTTTGAAAGCTGGTAGCAGATGAATTCAACAAGTGAAACGTAGTTAAAATAATTCATAATCACAATACTGAAATTAGGCTACTGAAATGAAATTGAATAAATAATGAAAAAGTAAAACATTGCAATAAAAACAGTCACAGACGTATAGACGATAGCTCAGTGGTTAACGCAACAACACGAGCTTCGAGGAGCTTCAATCGACTCGGATCGAATCTCAATGTAGCATACATGTTGTTAACCGATGTTGCCCTACAGCGTTTATGTTTAACCTTCTTGATGCTTAAATAGCTAACTGTTTATAACTGTTTACTTATTTAAAGTCAAGAGTTTTGTTTAATTATTATTACAACATAAATTTGCTACATTCCTGGAACCGCAGCCGCTGCACAAAGGACAAAAACTGATGAAGGAAGATTGTCAGCCGATTGCATCAGAAAATGAAAATGAAGAAGCACGTCTTTAGTCTGCTAAATTATTGTGTAATGTAAAAGAACACTAAAATTACTTAAGTTTGAAACCAAGTTCGAACATTTCAAGGTTTAAATAAAGTGTCGGGACAGTTTTTTTTATTTAAAACAGGGTTGCATCGGGTTTAGAGTTTATTTCTTTTGCGATGCAAAATAAGAAACACTAGGCTAATCTTATTCTTGCGACATTTTAAATTTGTATTGCCAAAGAAATGACAGCTATATTAAACAATTAAAACAGTAGGCCTACAAAACGAAAATTGTCCAAAGCAACATAATTAAATTAAAACATGCGTTTTTCTTTGCCTCTCTCGCGCTGAATCTCTTTTTAACAAGTTTATTTAGTCTCCCTCGCTCTCCATATGAAAGAGGAACATTAACACCTATGCCTATTGTCCTGCGCGCTCGATACAGCACTGAACTGTCCCTCCAACCCCCCACCGGCTATTGGAGTCTGAGGCTGATTTAACACAAAGAGAAGTCACAATTCACACTTAAATCGCTATTCTAGACAGTGTTGATAATGAAGGAATTAAATGATTTAAGTTACATGTAGCCTAGTGATATTTCTGTCATAAAAGCTTATTACTAAATATTTAATTATTTCAGTAATTGATGAAATAAAACTGGTTTGGGCCAGCTTTTTCCAAGCAAAACTAAATATAATCTGAAAAAACGCATGTTAATTTGTTTTCATGAACAAAATGTTCAACTCAATATTAAAGTCTACAGGGATCTTTGGATCCTTTCAACCAGGCATGCAATTTGTGAATTAAGTTTTTTTATTTTTATTTTTTATTCAAATAAATATCGAACCACGGTGCTTCGTGGTAATGCTGCTAAATTAAATAACATGTATTGAATAATTATGAACTTAAATGAAACAATATCGCAACATTTCGACAAATGCATTATTTGATCTGTTTTTACATTTTAATTCAGGGCGATTTAGCCTGCTACATTTAATTAGAGCGAGATTTTCACCCTTGTCTTGTCATTTTCTCATTGGGAAGCGCTTACAGGCTACATGTTTGAGTACATCCTCTGTACCTCTCGTTTTCATATGGATTACATAATCAGATAACATTTATTAGCCAGAATATTTAGACATTTAAAGGCTTTAGACAGAGCCGATTTCTTATAGTGACTGAGCTGAAGTGGCTTTCGGTTCATTTTTGTGACGCGCAGTTCCCGGAGACAGAGACGACAGATAAACTGTTTTTGTCGTTAGCAAAAGTTCGAATAAAACCCGACTTTAGAAAAATGCATAGGGCCACTCGGCGTGGTCTGCCAAAACACTTAACCCCTTAGCTGTCACCCCCCCTTTTGAGAATGGG